>NC_135660.1:73076908-73382610 GCF_964188315.1 Podarcis muralis | reverse complement strand
AGGAAATGTTCTTTATATTAGACATATACAAGCAGGTCCTGTCAGATGAGCAGCTCAACTAGACCGCCTTTCCGCCCGGCAAAAATGGAACGGTCCTTTTGTCTGGCACTTCGGGGGCTCCGGGGGAATACGATCCTGTTTCTGCAGAGATTCGGGCGCTGCAAGATTTTTAAAAGCGCCCGAGACCCCGAATTTGCCTGGACCCATTGGCTTCTGAGCTGCGGTTGGGTTATGCATTGACCGGTATTACCTGTGCAGATCGGTAGCAGCCGGGCTATAAGCCCCTTGTTTTCTACGTGGTTTGGAAATTGGGGGTCGTGACCATCTCTCGGCGGGATTTTTGGATATTTTGGGCGAACCGGGGGTGTAAGGTTTGCGTTTTATATTGAGGCTCGGAGCCTGCTGCTGCGAAAGATCGCTTTTCCCTGCCAGGACCTGATGCAATCCATTCAAGCCAACAAGTTTGGAGAGAATGTTGAGTTCAATCAATTCAGAACGTCGAGATGGAGCCCAATTCAGTTCAGGTATTCGGTTCTCCTCTCTTCTTCGCCTCTACACCCCAGATCCCGGCACCCCGGACCCCCTAGACACCCACCTTCACCTCCCCCAAACTTTCCAAGAACTTTTCCCCTGTAATTACCATTCCACCCCCTCTTTTTTTTAAAAAAAAGCCTTTGCTGATCATATAGACTGAGACACACAGATTATTATAATGCTGACTGTGATCGGATTTTTTGCCCCCTTCGGAGGAAAACCAGCCTGGCTCCTCAACAAATCCCCTCCTCATCTTAGAGGTTGTGATATTATTTCTTAGCATGTGTTTGATTTATGAATGTCTTTCTCCAGTATGTTCTGATCAGAACTGGCTCTCTCTGTGTGTGTGTGTTTTAAATGAATTGATCTGCAATTGCTGATTATTATTATTTTCTCTCCCCCCCCCCCCCAAATCCTCCTCCACCCCTTGTTTATTCCTTCCAGTGGGTCGGATCTCCGTGTGGTTTACACGGACCGTACATTTTCTACAAGGCTTTTCAGTTCCACCTTGAAGGCAGACCAAGAATTTTGTCCCTTGGCGATTTTTTCTTTGTAAGATGTAAGCCAGAGGATCCGATTTGCATAGCGGAGCTACAGCTGCTGTGGGAAGAAAGGAGTTCCAGGCAACTTTTATCCAGCTCCAAACTTTATTTTCTACCAGAAGATACTCCCCAAGGCAGAAACAGTGACCATGGCGAGGTAGTAAACATACGTTTCTCTCTCTCTCTCGGTGTGTGTGTGTGTGTGTGTGTGCCTGTGTCATTGTGTGTGTGTGTGTGTGTGTGTGTCTCTGTGTTCTCTTTTCCGCCTCCCCCCTCCCTTGCTTGTAATGTTTATTAAAGGACAGGGTTGAAATGTTCCTTTCTGCCGGCAACGTGAGCTTCTGGGTTTTTTTCAAGGGCTTGTGCCATTAAGGAAGGGCTGCAGCGGGTGGCTGCTGCCAGACTTTGCTTGTCATCTGTAGAAAGGAGGACTGCGCAGAATGTTCATATTTTAAAGCAAGCAGCCCAATAACTTGGTTGCCTCTGTGTTGAAGGTGATCTTTACTTACATCACCTCCTCCTCCTCCTCCTCTCCCCCCTTCCTCTAACGCTGCTGTCGAAGCGTCCTCGTCACATGCTTGCTGATTCCCCTTCGTTGCTTGTATTTGGGGGTGTCTACACCTCCCCCCCCCCGCAAAGTGAATTTAAACATTGTACACCTCGGGAGGGTTTCGTTCCTCCTCCCCCCCCCCTTCTTCTTTTTTAGGGTGTGTATGTGTGGGTTTGGTGTGTGTTTTTTGGTCTTCAAGTATTTTTGATATGTTGGAAAGAAGGCGGAAATTACGAAATGGAGGCAGCGAGTGAGATCAAAAGCGATTTCGCTGGCAAAGACGTGTTGAATAAAGTGATAAATGACAGGTACTGGAAATAATACATTCAAATAACTTGCAGAGCTGCCTGGGCGGATTTCAAAGCGCTCCGGTGTGCAGTAACCAGCACAAACACGTTAAGCATTAACAGCGAGCCTCGCTTTGCTTTCCCTGGTCGTGATTGTTATTATTCCTGCCTCAATGTACTGGCTTAACACAATAACTATAAAAAGTGGACATTTTCCAGAAAAAGCGTGGCGCGGGGTAGGAGTACGGTGGGGGGGGGGGGAGTACAGATGTGTGAATGAGGCTTCTCTCGTAAGGCTGAGATCCCCATGCACGTTTCCTTGGAAGCCCCATTGAACACCGTTGAACTTACTTCCGAGTAAACTCGGGCTGCGCGGGACTTGCTTCCAAGCAAACCACGCCGCGATCAGGCACCCTTGGGTGGGGGGTGGGGTGGGGGTTGCAGCCCCCTCCCCCAGACTAGCTTGGGTGCAAGATCGCGGACTTACTTTCAAGTAAGCAGAGGTGTGGCGTGTGTGTGTTTCGGGGACTGGCGTGTGGACTACCTTGTCAGGCTGCAGCCAATAAACTTTGAGACCCGAGAAAGTGCCCGGGTGCAGTCCAAAAGGGGAAACGGAGACGGGGCGGGGGGGGGGGAGGAGAGTGGAGACGTTCCGATCGCCTGCGGGAGGCGGATCGGGAGAGAGAGAGAGCGAGGGAGGCGGCGGCGGCGCTGCTGGCTCGCATTCACACTGTATTCTTCCAGATCTGTAATTTCATGTATGCCCGCAATTCCGCTGGCTACTCGAGTCAGCTGACTCTGCGCCGTGTTCCTGAGGAGGAACTATTTTAAGGGCCGGCGAAGAGCGGCGCTGTGTTTATGCGGAGAGAGAGAGAGAGAGAGAGAGAGAGATGGGAGCATTTGCAAAGGCGCATCATCATCAGAATAATAACAATAGCCAGATGTGAGGCT
Organism: Podarcis muralis; assembly: GCF_964188315.1. Taxonomy (NCBI): domain Eukaryota; kingdom Metazoa; phylum Chordata; class Lepidosauria; order Squamata; family Lacertidae; genus Podarcis; species Podarcis muralis. Next base: position 73,379,746 of record NC_135660.1, on the reverse strand, counting down.
CCTTGCAGGCGCGCGGGGGGGGGGGTGAGGGGCAACAACCGGCCGAGCCGGCCTGCTTGCTTGCAGCTCTTGCCTCACGTCCACGATGCTGACCCCCCCCAACCCACGTCGCCGCCGCCGCCGCCCTCCTTTACAAGCCGAGCTGCCAGTTCCTTCAACAATCGATAGTCTGATGGAGTTAATTGTACTTCCACTCTCCCCCCTTAAAGCCTCTCCTCTCTCCCCCATAGCAGCTCCGCGATCGAGACTCCTTTTGGATTATGCCTTCTATGTGAGGAGCCACGTTAGGACCATTTAACATCCCCCCCCAGCCTACAGAGTGCTTTAGTCCTGTACTCTAAATGTGCAGTTTTTGAATGATCGGCACCCTCTCTCTCTCCCCCCCCCCCCCACGCCCTTTCTTGAATTGACATTTTGGAATATGGAAAAGTTGTTGGAGGGGCAAGAATGGTTAGGACTCCAGAAACCCTGTCCAGGTTGACCCCCCTTTGCAGACATCTCATGGCTTCCCCCCACCCTTCAACTTTCCCCTGCAGCTGTCTCTCCTCCCCCCTCCTCTTTTCACTAGTACTTATTATTTGCTTTTCAAATTTATTACTTCAACATGGTCTGTGATCTGGAAAGGGGAAGGATTAAATATCCTCTCTCTCTCTCTCTCTCTCTCACCCTCCCCACTTCCCCTTGAAAAGACTACAAGAATAATAGGCCACTAAACCAGACAGGAAACCATTGGAAATGTTATTGAATTGTTTTAAATTTAACACATCTATTGAAAACTTAGAAATATTTATACACAGACATTTGAATGCCGGCCTGATTCCGAAGTAAGTGCCACTTGGTTCAGTGAGGAACTGCAGGGCAATTCTGCACATATTCTCAGAAATTAATCTGTCTGGGTTCAGTTGGGCACAAGCACAATTTGGACTACAGGCTGTTCTTTATGAATTGCTGAATAACCCCCCTTTTTTCAGTGGGCTGAATCCAGGTGTAGGCTGCAGCCCTAACCCCACTTACTTGGGGTTAAGTTCCATTGAATTCAACAGGACTTACTTCTGAGTAAACCATGTTGGGACTTAGTCATGCTTACAGTACAATGGGGGTTAAGTGACTAATGAGAAATTGTGTGTCCCATTGTTTCCAGTGAGTCTAAGCCAAACTGAGTCTGGAGTCAACTCAGTAAGACTGTCCTTTTCAACACATAACTTGAGGAATGTAGTCTATACCAGTAACTTTCCAAAGGATAATAGGGGCACACTCCTAGGCAGACATACTTAGGAGTAAGCAGTATTGAGAGGTGTAAATGTGTGTATAACAGCGCTTTGTGACTGAAAGGATTAAAAAATGTATTTTGAGATCTTGTTCAGTGAATACACACACACACACACAGAGTATATATGGAAGGGTTTGGGAAGGGTGGGGGATGGGCCACAAATCATTTTAATATGCCTTAATGACCATCTCATGTTACTGTGGTATGAACATCAGAGGAAATTAATCCGACCATTACAAGCCAGAGTCTTCTTTTGATTCAGGGATTCTCATCTGCATCTGCGTTCCTAATATTATGCATGATTTCAGTTGGTGTTGTTTTTTTTTAAAAAAAATAAGTAAATGCAAACTGCTAGCAATTAGCTGTATGATTATACCGGGTATATTTCATTAGGGGCCCTTGACTGAGGCATCTCTGAATTATTCAGCCGTATGAGAAAATCATTTTTTATGGAGATAATAACACACCTTGAGATGATGCATGCAAATGCCTCGCATGGAATGCTTACGACTTGTATGTGAAGCAGGTATAGAAAATTTTCCTGATGTGGTTCTGTTTTACACCCCAGTGATGTAATTTTTCCCCGCTGGCCTCAGTTAGTCATTCATTAGCAGAGCAGCAGCAGCAGCAGCAGCAGCAACTGCACACACTGATACTTGTTTGGCAAGGAGCCTATAGAAACGTGTACTTAGAGCCAAGGCCTAGAGAGGGCAACATAACACTCCCATTAAGAACTGTACTTTGTTTTCACTTACTCTATTAACTTGTTTATAGACACCGAAATGATTTTTTTTATTTAAAAAAATCATTTATTTTAAATTGTTTTAGATGATAAAATTCCGTTCGTGAATGTTCAGCAGAGACAACTACGAAAAAGAAAAAAAAAAGCTTGCTGATTGGCAGTTTCTTTCTTAAGGGAAACATTTCAGCATTCTTTCTCGGTACAGAGAGCAGTTATTTCAAGTAACTTAACCACAGTAATAATTCTTTTATGTAAATGACATCAACAGCTATTTCTGAAGCTGAGAGATGAGGCCGTTTTTAACAAAGTCTCATGTAACCCTTTGTACGTCTGCGTCCTGGACATGGAAGAATTGCGCTTGGTATAATTTAGAGAGAAAGCAACAGACAGGGCTTAGGGAAAGAACTGTGTGGCAAAATATAATTATATGTTAAGCACAGTAGATAAAATGTGGTTGAGCTCCCCCCCACACCCCCCACTTTTCATTATGTGGATTGTAAATCTATGGTGTCAGCGGGTTTTTTGTGAGGTCAAAGGTCAACAGAGGCACTTGCTCTGAGCAAAACCAATGTTTAGCAGAGCACTGGATCTTATCATAGCTCTTTGGAGACTGAATGATAGTCACATGTGTGCATGCATGTGTATTGCATGCCTGATGAGAACTGCAAGTGGTTATTTATAAATTTATCAGATTGGTAATATCCAAGCTGCATCTGTTTTATAGGATGAGGGTGCAAAGTGTGTGTGTATCCGGACTACTTTGTGCTATTCATTTACAGAAAGCAGTTCTGAAGAGAACAGTGTCTGTCAATCTCACATGTGGGTTGTGAAAGGCACGTGGTTTTTCTGTTCTGCGATGTGTGTGCATGGTGAAATAGATGTGTACTTTTTTTTTTCCATACAGGACAAAACTGCAGTGGGGTTTGGGTAGGAAATGGCATGCTGTGTGAACTGCCCCCCTGACAGCCAGATCACATGCTTGTTTACTGAGAAATAAATTCCCCTAAGTTCAGTAGGACAGAAATTGTAGTGTGTACTGTACACATAGGCTTGTACCCCAATCCTGTGCATATTTACTCAGATGTAAGTTTCCAGTGTGTACAATGTGGCCTGTTTCCAGATAATTACGTGTAGCCTTGTAGCCTTAGTACGTTGCTTTTGATGACATGTTTCAATGGACCGCTGTGTGTTTGGTTTGATTTGATCAGAGTTGGGTGCAAACACCAGCAACTCCTATTGTGCAATCCCTCTCATCTCTTCTGCATTTATAGGTAACCAATTTAACTTGCGAAGCTAGAAAAGGCTCAGGTCTAGCAAAAATATATTAAACTTTAAGGTATGAGAGTGGAAAGGGCCTAGCTACATATCACATGTGTGTGGGAACTAGCAGCACTATCCTGTGGATATTTGCTCAAAAGTAAGCCCCATTGCATTCAGCGAAGCTTACTCGCAGCTAAGTATGCCAAGGATTGCAGTTTAATTCTAGACATTTTTATCTCCGTGATCTTGATACCTGACTTGCCTAGCTTCTCAGGAATTGCTTTGAGTTAATATTTGCATTTTGAGACTAACTTTTAAGTATTGCTTCATGCCCAGCTGATATGTAATGTAATTCCACGAATTCACTTAAGCAAATCATTAAGAAAAGCAACACTATTTCAACTTCACATCGGTAGGGCTACAGTTTTACTGGCTGAACAGCACAACCCTACTCCGAAGTAAGCCCCACTGAATTCAATGGGATTCAGTAAAATGATATGGAATTGCAGTCTTAGTTATGCATCTTATGAATACCAACAACGGGTAACAGTAGCTTATTCCTGGAGCTCAACTTTCCCCCCATTTTCTTTTTTACTGATAGACTTCAGGTCGTAGTCCTGAAGTAAGTGGAGTAAGTGCCACTGAACTCAAGGGGATTTACTTCTGAGTAGACATGTATAGGATTGCACTGAAAGTGGAGTGGATTTGGAAGGGAATTGTACATTGAGTTCATCATGACGGAATAAGACCCATTTCTTGCGGAGGATGAGCTCACCACAGATGGTATGGTCTGTCGAATGATTTTAGAGTAAAAATGGTGGTCCAACAGCAGAATCCTATTAATGTCTGCTCAGAAGTAATTCCTATTCAGTTCCAATTGGACTTAGTCCCAGTTATATGTTGAATGGCAGCCTCAAATCTGTTGTTTACATGTGCATTTTGTTACAGTTGTGTGTGTGTGTGTGTGTGTGTGTGTGTGTGTGTGTGTGTGTGTGTGTGATGACTCATAGGTCATTCAGTTTGCAGAGTGCATACCTTCAGTCCCAGGTTTAATTTCTGGCATCTCTCAAAGCAGAGCTAGGAATGACATCCAGCTGAGATGTGGGAGAGCAGCTACTGGTCTGGATAGTGAACACTAGGCTAGGTGAGAGCTGGTGTAGGGTTGCAGCTATGAGTAGGAGCTAAAAAAAACCCCTCTGGGCGTCATCCAGAAATTTCAGCCCTTCTGTCCAATCTGCAATTTGAAGTAAGAATTCTGACAAACTTTACAAGCTGGTTGTAGGAATTACTGAGATGATGCGTCTTCTGGTCTGAAATGCTTTGAACTGCCAAAAGCATCCCATAAATAATGTTACTGGATTTATAGCCAGATACTGTACAATGGTACCTCGGGTTAAGTACTTAATTTGTTCCGGAGGTCTGTTCTTAACCTGAAACTGTTCTTAACCTGAAGCACCACTTTAGCTAATGGGGCCGCCACGCCGCCGGAACATGATTTCTGTTCTTATCCTGAAGCAAAGTTCTTAACCTGAAGCCCTATTTCTGGGTTAGCGGAGTCTGTAACCTGAAGCGTATGTAACCCGAGGTACCACTGTATTATGGACTTTCCTTAGACCCAGTTACTTTTTTGCTGTGTTTAGAGGGAAATTGTGCCCTTCTCCCCATGTGGGAATTTTGAGTTTTTAAAAGGTACAGTGGTACCTCGGGTTACAGACGCTTCAGGTTACAGACTCCGCTAACCCAGAAATAGTACTTCGGGTTAAGAACTTTGCTTCAGGATGAGAACAGAAATCGTGCTCTGGTAGCGCAGCGGCAGCTGGAGGCCCCATTAGCTAAAGTGGTGCTTCAGGTTAAGAACAGTTTCAGGTTAAGAACGGACCTCCAGAACGAATTAAGTACTTAACCCGAGATACCACTGTAATTAGACTTTTTGCACCCTTGGCTTAATTTGAGGCCCTCCTGTAGACTTCCAAAGGGTGTGTCCTTTCTCATCTGCTTCCATCAGCAATGGCAACACCTTTCAGGCATGCATATTCCACTTATTAAAGCACGATGGGGACGGGCAGGGGATCGTGCTAATGTAGCATCTATCTCCCATACGTGCATGCTCGAATTAATTCACATTTACAAATCAGGCAGACCTGTAATTGCAGCGTTAGAGATGCACATTTGACATTTATCGCGAGCTGTTCCTGAAATTGATAATTGCATAATCACTCATTGAAGCTTTGCCTCAAGCACATGGATGGGGAAGCTGTGGCCCTCCAGAGGTTATTGGACTCCAACTCCCATCTTTCCTGGCCGTTGGTCATCCATGATGGGAGTCGCAATCCAATACCCTCTGGAGGGCCGCGGCTTAGTCCTGAGATAGCTCAGTCGGTAGAACATGAGACTCTGAATATTAGGGTCATGGGTTCGAATCTAAGGAAGGGCAAAATATTACCATATTGGGGGGGTTGGGCTCGATGACCATTGTGCCCCCTTCCAACTCTACCATTCTGTGATTCCCCATCTTGCCACAGAGATTCAAAAGGAGTAGCAGCATTATTTGCACCCCTGGTGGGGGCCAATTTCACCAAGCCCTAGGTACGCCTTTGATTGTAGCCAGGTTTTTGTTTTTTTTGCAGTTGCTGTTCCCAATCTTATCAGTGACGCAAACATTAAACTCTTGTCTTTGGAGAATAAAAAGCTTTTACATGCTACACCCTCAAGCATATTAAGATACTGAGCAAGATGGGTTTTTTCTTTTTTCTTTTTTTTTAAAAAAGTTCTAATTGAGTGTTTTAAATAAGCATAGGGGCGAATTAATTAGGCTATACTTTATTTTTAGTTGCTTAGTTACACAGTAGTATATTCCTAAGCACAAGTGAGATAAATTGGCTGTGTGTGTGTGTTTGTTCCTGTGCTACTTTATCCCTTAATCATACTTACTGAATTGCTCAGGAGGCTAAGGCGAGTATAGATTTTGTGATTCCTAATATTAACACATGTACAAAATGCTTAGGAAGGAGAAAGCATATTCTGGTTCAGCCTCTTAGGTGTCTTAATTTAGGGTATTTACTCTTCCTAAGGGGAGCAATGGTTGTTCATAGGTAAGAGTTCTGGAGAAATCGAACCCTGAAAGTGCTTGTTGGGGCATTCATCAGCATTTGACACAATGCCCAAAACTCTTAGAGCAAGCTTAAATGCTTGATTTAAATGCCTTTTCTTTGTATCCTGTATATGTGTGTGTGTGTGTGTGTGTGTGTGTGTGTGTGTGTCCCACTAAACCCAATCGGGCTTTAGCTCTACAGAGACTGGCGTATATTTGATTAGTAGTACAAGTGGCATTTCCTACTTCATCATTGCAATGTTGTCAGTAGCCCAAGAGGATGCTGGCAGTGACTGCAGTGTTGGACCAGTAATGCTAACTTAGCATGTGGAAATAGGGCTGTAGCCAACATGTTTTCTGGGAGGGGGCAGTGAAAAGCTGTTCTCTGAAATCCGAGAGCAGCGGTTCTCCAAGGGTGTGATGTGCCACACTGGTGTGGCAGGAGAGGATGACAAATGTGGCACCAAGATTCAAGGACAATCAAAGAAACATTTGAACATTTCAGTGTAGTATAGCATATTATTTATTTATTTTATTTGCAGAATACAGATATTTTTTTAAATGAGACCAAGAGCATCAAGTGATACTGAGGACAATCCTAGTTGTGATCCAGAATTGCTGTTCGAACAGAGTATAGCATTGGCTGCTCTTCTGCAGTTCTGCACGACCTATTGTTGTGAGCGGGGATTTTTCAACTCTGACAAATGTGAAACGTCAGAAAAGATAAAGGTTTCTTTGTGTTAATGAGGAGATGAGAGTTTGTTAGTCTCAAATTAGACCTAATATAAATGGGATTGCCTGGCTAAAGCAAGCCCATACCTCTTATTAAGTTTGTTTACGTTCCTAAGGTACATATGTAAGAGGCTCGTATAGAATTATATTTTGGGGATGATTCATGTTCTTCTGTAGCTGCATTGTTGTATACTTTCATGATCATGCCCCATGATCTTATTATAAAGTAGTTGTGTTCTGTTATAAATCAAACACTGCTAGGAGTTGTTTCTGTTTGTTTTCCAGTGTGTTTCTTATAAATTAATAAAATTGGGGTGGCATGAGCAATTTTTTATTCTGAAACTGTAGTCCAGAGGAAAAAGTTTGACAACCACTACAACTCTCATCATCCCTGACCACTGGTCCTGCTATCTAGGGATGATGGGAGTTGTAGTCCCAACAACAGCTGAGGACCCAAGGCTGAGAAACACTGCTCTAGACCACTGGCTTCCAATTGGTGGTCTGGGGGCTCCAGGGGGGTCCACATAACCCACTCAGGGTTCCACGGCCCTATTCACATAATGAAAACTTATAGAAATTTTCAAAACTAAGGGTGTCCGTAGCTTGGCTTTTGAAAAACAGGGGCCCCACAATACTTAGCTAATTGGGAACCAGTACTCTAAACAATTACCCATGAAAAAAATATTCCCTGCCCCACTGGAGAGGCGATACCGGGGTAGATGGACCAAGGATGTGATTTGGTATAAGGCCTCTTCCTATATACCTATGAACAGAGCCACCCCCCTCATCTCACCTCCCTGTGCTCTGTTACTTCAGGCAATTTCCCAGCCAAGCTCTGATTTTGGCAGTGAGCCAGACTGTGGAGTAAAGTTCCTGGAGTGATGGGGCATGGCCATGTTAGGCAAAAGAGTGCTCAGATTCGCTGCACCTGTAAGGAGATATAAAAAGGTGTTAATAAGCTGGGAGAAGGGAGTGGGGAAAAATACACACTTTAAAATTATTTTGGCATCTTAAATAATTGGGATTTCTGAGAGTAATATAAATTCCTCCCTTTTTCGTCCTCTCATTTGTAAAGTAATAACTACTTTTTTGGGGAGGGGAGGGCGAAATACGCCAATTAACAAACTGCTGAGTCGACACAGAAAACCCATCAATGCTGGAAGGGCTCTGCTGAATCCTAAGAAAGGGACAGCTGACATAAAGAGACCTCTCTTTCTTTGAAAAACAACAACAAATAGTGCAAAATAAGCAATATGCTCATAGGAATGCACTCATAAAATACAAACTGTGGAGGTTTGAATGAAGTAGTCCCTTTGATACTGGATCTTTATTCAGATATATCTGCAAGTCTGTAGTAGGCTCAGGTGACTTTGCACAGGTGCTTGTCACATGTGGAACGTGATACAGTTTTTTGCATTTTGAAAATAGTGGCGTGCAGGAGTGGGAAAGGAAAACAGAGACCTTTAATAAAGATGGTATTTACCATGGGAAGGTGGCACGATGGCATGGAGGTGATTAATTACTCGGATTTCTAAACACACCTTTGTTAACATCCCTACTCCCTAGCACACACAAATGTCCCCCTAAAGGCAAGACTGTCACAATTGCAGAACTTAGTGTAATGACATTGCATCTTGGTCCAATAATATTATCTTGACAGAATTTTGATGTCCTAATTCTGTTCTCGAATGGTTCAGTAACTCATAAAAGGAGGTAACATACAGATTGGCATGTACTTACATCTCTCTACATCACCCATGCATGTCTCTTGTAAAAATTAGAGCACGTTGCCCCATATTTTATACGTGAAGTAGACACAAATAAACGTTGCTGCCGCCGTAAGAGACTGAGCTTCTAGCCAGGAAGTTCCTCATTCCAGTGTTATCTCTACCATGAATTCACAAGGTCGCCTTAAGGAAGCTATCGCAAATGCAAAAATTGAGATGATAATGCTGGCCATAACACATGTGAAGCGGTTTGCTGCTATGAAGTGCTACAAAAATGCTAAGTATTATAACTGTTAAGGATTTGCCAGTTTTAACCCAGGTTTCTTCAACCTGGTGTCCTCCAGATGTTTTAGACTACAACGCCCGTCATCCCAGACCATTGGCTGAGACTGACGAATGTTTATAGTCCAAAATATCTGGAGGATATTTAGTTGGGGAAGGCTGTCATAGATTAATCAATCAGTTGATTGATTGACTGGGGCAACAGGACAAATTTTAATTAGTGGGTCTGAAAGTTCAAGGCATTTTCTTGTCTTCCTTTGGAAGAAGATTCTGGTGTGTGTGTGTGTGTGTGTGTGTGTATGTGTGTGTGTGCGCGCACGCACACACACACACACAAACACAAACACACGCACACACACATATATTGTTTTACATGCAAAAGCTATAGATTTTCTTTCCTTTTTTAAAAAAGAGTGGGCCCTGTTTGCCTTGGGGCTGCTATTGTGACGCTGTGAGCCTTGGATTCTTTCTGCACATTTTAATGTTGGCTGTGAATGATGTACTGATTGATAGAGATATCAAACAATAGAAGATTATGGCAAGAAACCCAGTGTACAGACTCAGTAGATGTATGTGAAAACTGCCCCCATTGTTCTGTTGCACTCAGTAGTGAGTAAATTATTTACAGATATTTGCTAATTAAAGCACATATTGTTTTTCCCAGCACAATGGGGCATAATGCAAACAAATGCCAAAAAAGAAATCAGCTTGCATAATTTTCATTCGACTAACGCAGTGTATATTACTGCTTGGTAAGAAAAATATGTATGTAATCTGCACAAAAAGGCTTTTCTCAGGGTAACCAGAGAAGGCAAAAAGAGCAATAAATTGCTTGTCAACTTGCCTAAACTTAAATGGTTCCTGGAGTTCAGTAGGCCATCTGATAGGAAAACATTGTGACTGAACCTTATTTTCTCCCTTGGTCACAATTTCTGTCTGCAGTGGCAGATAGAAACTTAATTGAAAACACACACACACACACACACACTATGGGAGTTGCAGCAGAAATTAGAAAGTATAATATTTCAAAACTTGACCCTTATAACCCTGCAAGATTTACTAATAGCCCAGAAAAATTGCAACACTGCTTTCTAGTACAATGCAGTAGCTGTGGCTGCAGTATTTAACACATGTACTGGAGAGTAAGCCCAATTGAACACAGTGACAATTATTTCTGAGTAAACATGCGTAGGATGGCACTGTAAGAGACTGAGCTATGAACCTGACAGCTCCACATTAAAATTGCCCGTCTGCTACAGGCAGAAGCTGTGACACGTCACAGCTGTGAAGCGGCAACATTAACAAGAAAAGGGTTGTGACAGTGGCGGACAGTGGTCTTTCAAATTTCAGCTGTACCCTGTGTGAGGCCAAAATTTGGCTCCTCCCCATTTCTTGCCTTCCATTCTTCTAAATTCACTATGTTATAGTTTCAACACCCTGTGGCAACCCCTAGGCTCGGCGCCCAGTCGCGCTGTCCTAAACTCACCTCTGGTTGTGGGACCACACTTTTAATTGCATGGCTCCTTCCACCTGCCTCTTGTTCTGGTATAGGCTTCTGCAGCAGGGAAGGCTCCCAGACCACCTAGGGACCTTTAGTTGTGAAATGCTAGCATCCCAGCAGCTTATTCTCAGGACAAGGGTGCGTGGCATGTTAGTTTTGCCCGCATATGCACCTGTTCCATGGTTTAAACATGTCACTGAGCATGTGGAACCTTGTACCAAAGGGAGTCAAAGTCCATAGGCTATGGACCAGAACCCAGCATGCTCAATATATATTCTGATATTACAGCTTAGCCAAGTGTATGAAACACTCAGAGCGGGTGATATAAATGCTGAGTATTAGTATCTGGCAACTCGTAAGTTGCACAGTCATATTCCACAGATGGAAGGCTTGTCATATGTCTTCCAGAATGCCATATGCACAGTTTTCTTTGTCAAACTACAAATGACAATTCTTTATGTCTTGGAGATGATTGTCAGTTAATTAAACTTACAATTTGCATGTGTTCGGGTTCAGCAATCATAGCATTATTGCTTTTAAAATGCCATGCTTCTCTTGGTTGTCTCCTGGATAGCCCCTTCCTGTTGGCAAAAGCTGCTACTCAGCTGGGATAATTGAAATGCCCAGGGAGGATTAATTCCAAATATCTAGTCATAATGCAGCCTTCGAATTATACATACAGTCTTAGCTTAGCAATGGCAGTCTTTGAAAATGGTATAAAGATATGTAGGTTTTGCTTATTACAGTGGTACCTCAGGTTACATACGCTTCAGGTTACATACGCTTCAGGTTACAGACTCCGCTAACCCAGAAATATTGCCTCAGGTTAAGAACTTTGCTTCAGGATGAGAACAGAAATCGTGCTGCAGCGGCGCAGCAGCAGTGGGAGGCCCCATTAGCTAAAGTGGTACCTCAGGTTAAGAACAATTCCAGGTTCAGAACGGAGCTTCGGAACGAATTAAGTACTTAACCCGAGGTACCACTGTATACTGTTATATGGTATGTAACAGGCAGTTCCTGGGTCCCATCTTTTGGTCACACACTAGTGTGTCCAAGAGGTAGACCCTAGAGTGGGGCTATATGCTGATGAAGGAGTAGGTTTCAGTCATTTCTATAGGCAAAGTCAATAGGTGCAGTCTGAGAGACAGTGAGTTTCTTGCTGAGGTTTGAACTGGGGGCATTGCCGTATACTTGAACAATACACTCTAGTAGCTCCCAGTGATACCAGGCAGATAAAAAGCTTAGCTATGTTTCCTATGCCTCCCCCCCCCAAAAAAAAATACTACAGCATGACAACACCCATTTATAGACACTGAGTCCTTTGTAGGTTAAGGGGAATAACTCTTGTGTAAAACAAATTGCCTGCTTCCTTTATCATGCATATTCTGAAAGAGGAAGGAGTGTCAGTCACCTTTTAACAGATTAGACTAAATTACATATGGTTCAGGTGATCCTTTCTATTGAACCACCAATGTTGCATAACACACAGTAGCAAGCTTTTGAGCTGCATAGCATTCTTCAGGCGGGAATGACATCTTGCCTTGCTCAGAAGTTAACTCTTCTGCCCTACCAATGCTGTGTGTGCAATAAAGTGTGCCTCTTTGGAATCATTTTAGTCTGTTTCAGACCTATTTCACTAAGCTAAGGAAGGAAAGGATTACACACACGCACACACACACACTGCTTTTTTCGGGGGGGGGGGGCTCAGGGGTACGCATACCCATAAACATTTTGTAAATCTAAGTTTGGCCTCATTGAGGGGCAGTATTTGAATATGAGTAGGAAAATGAGAGTTCCCTTAAACATATTTTAGGGGGGAAAGCACTGAATATAGATGTGCATGTGTGCGCACTCATCTTTTCACTTCGTATAGTGTATATACGTTCTGCCAAAATGGCCTGGCTTGTCACTGTAACAAGGAACGTGTGGGTCTTCCCCTCTAAACATCTTTCTGGGAAGCCACCAGTGTAGTTGCTTAGACTGAAAAGTAGTTTGTTCAAATGCTCTCTAGAGTTCAAGGCACTGAAACCTGAGAGGGATGCGATTAAAAAGACGTAGAGTTTTGTGTGAGAGAGATTTCATTACATTTGTGAAATGTACATTTTTGAGGCCTAGGCCTCACATGCAGCCAGGTGAGGTGGTAGAATCGTGAGGCCATACATTGGACTGTACTATCTCAGTGTAGAACATCTTTTAAATGCGCCCTATGTTAAAAACAGCAACAAACAGTACCAAACTCAGCCCATCCAATTCTGGTGGGCTAGTTTTCTATTTGCAGAGTAGGTTTTTTAATCTTTATTTATTTTTTTAACATAGGGAACCATTAACAATTCTGATTGCTCCCACTGTAATCTGAAGTGGCCTATTCTAACACTGAAGGACTCTTAGCACCTCTTTTCCACATAATTTTGTGGCAGAAATAGATCAGGCATACTCCTTTTCCTTGTTACTTGTATTTCTCTCAGGCTACAAATAGATACATGTATAGATACATGTTGGATAGTTTAACAAACAAGCAAGCGAGTAACTAACTTGCGACCAATTTGGGGTGTACTAAAGGGTTTCTGGCAAGAACATGTTCCCTTGGTGGGCCTTTGTAGTCTTGCTGTCAAACCAGATGTTCCAGGGGCTGTGGTGACAACGCTAGAGAGAAACTGTTTTTTTTAAAAAAGTTTATTTTTAAAGTGAGTACTGATGGCATGAGAATCACTTCTCATATTCCTTGTCATGTGCTTGATGTACCCACCATGTGAGTCCCAAGTTTCCATTAGTTTAGAGCCCAAAAATTCAGCGTCTACTTTGCCACAGTCTAGCCTTAGGTCCGAATCTGAAACCCAGTGACTTTTTAATATTGCAAAGGTTCTGGTTTGTTTTTGTTCCACTTTTCTTGCGCGCTAACTCCCGAGGACAGCAATAACACAGTCACATTGAGGAAGCACTTCAGAACGAATGCAAGCTGATTAAATCCAGCACCGGTGCTCTCTTATTGTGTCAAGAACATGATGCAGAATATACCAGCAAAAAAATGCCAGTCCCTAAATGGCTTGGGATCCAAGGCCCTAAAAGAGTGCCTGCCTCAGTATCCACTATCTTGGGCCTTACGAGCAACAAAGGACGTCCTGTTGGTGCTGCCACCTCTAGGGGTTGCCTGGTTAGTGGGGACCTGTGACAGACCCTTTTCAGAGGTGTTCCCCCATTGGGGTATGTCCTCCCTTGAGAGGTGCATTGGCCTCCCCACAATATTAACTTTAAGGAGGAATTTCAAAACATTCCTTTTTACCAAAGCATATGCTGGCTGAAAGCTCTGTCCCTGTCACCCCAAAATTATTGGTTTGAGGGCCAATTCTTGGTTTTTTAGAAGGTTCTTTTACACTGTACTCCGTTTTAGACGTTTTAATTGTATTAGTATTGATGTGTTTGCCCACCCCCCGGAAGAAGGTGTGGTGTATAAATCCTGTTGTTGTTGTTGTTGTTTATTTTCTCTGTAATGTTAACCTGTAATAAGCTAGGAGCATGTTTATTCAGAAATATGCCCCAGTGTGAGAAGTCAGCACTGCTGTCCTGTGTCCACTTAGGAGCAAATCACATTGATTTCGTGATACATACTTCTGAGTGAACATCTGAATATTCCTGTGTGGGAACAGGTGTGTTAGCAGCAATGCACTCGATTATAAAATCTGCCACCCTTGCTATCTTGTGTGGCAAAGTTTATCCTGATTCCCGCAAAAAAATGGGGGTGGGGGGAAACTGAAGAGACTTGTCTAATGCAAATTATTATACTGTCAGATAAATGGCAGCCAGCATCACCTGTTGTCATCATCAGCCAGAGGTTTTCTGCCATGTCTCTTTAGATATTACTACTATAATTTTAATAATAATTTATTATTTATACTCCACCCATCTGCCTGGGTTTCCCGAGTGGAATACCAAACCATTGTTCAAATTATTCCCGAGCTCCAAAATTCCTTAAATGACCCTTGGAGGTGTTTGGAAAGAAAACATCCTCAGCATGCACAAATGTTGCCATGTCTCCATTGCGATTCTTTATCACTTCCCTCACTGTTTCTCATATATATTATGTTATTGGCAGCATATAACCTGTTATGGCAAGACACTGTTACAATCTTTCTGTGCAAAGAGACAGGCTTTCTTTCCTAGTGCATATTTCCCCTTTCTTTTAAAATATAATAAGCTGCTTTTAAAACCCGCTTTAACTACCTGACCCTCCTTTTCTTGGAGACATGCACCCCAGCCATCTGCTGAGTCAGGCAATCTCAATTTCTTCACTTTTGGAAGACGGTGCCGGTGGTTGCTTAGACAACAGTGACATAATATTTGCAGCTTAATAATGAATCTTGGGGAGAGCGTTGGCCAGAGACTCTTCATAGAACATCATTTCAACTTCACAGGACAATTTTTATTATCTCTTCTTTTTTGTATCCACCCCCCGCCCCCAAAGCAGCATGACCACAGTTGCTAGATTTCGTTAAAATGAGGCCAATTGGATGCTGCCAATATTATCAGGATTAGGATTGCCAGATGACGGGGGGGGGGTTGGGGGAGGGAGGGAAGGTTACCTGTCCTGCTCTTGCAGATTTACCTGCAGTTTGATCTGTAGGAAACAGCAGGTGAAGCTTTTCCCCATACTGTATACAGAAGGCTAGAATATTGGCAGGTGGAACTGCTATAAAAAGCAGCAGAGGAGCGAGGTCTGGCAAACAAAGTTGGCAACACTAGCTGGGTTTTTCCTTCTAGTTAATTGCTTTAAGAGGTACAGTCCAATGCAAACCACTAATCCTATGTATGGACGCAGGTGGCGCTGTGGGTTAAATCACAGAGCCTAGGGCTTGCCAATCAGAGGGTCAGTGGTTCGAATCCCCGTGACAGGGTGAGCTCCCGTTGCTCGGTCCCTGCTCCTGCCAACCTAGCAGTTTGAAAGCACACCAAAAAGTGCAAGTAGATAAATAGGTACCACTCCGGTGGGAAGGTAAACGGCATTTCTGTGCACTGCTCTGGTTTCCCCAGAAGCCGCTTAGTCATGCTGGCCAGATGACCCAGAAGCTGTATGCCGGCTCCTTTGGCCAATAAAGCAAGATGAGCGTCGCAACCCCAGAGTCGTCCACAACTGGACCTAATGGTTAGGGGTCCCTTTACCTTTAAGCCTATGTAACTCAAATTCATCTAGGTAGTGCCCTACATATTAAGGTTACCAGATTTTTTTCAATGAATCCGGGGACACTTTTCAACTTCAGTGGATTTTGTATGGGGACTGATTTGTAAATCCGGGACTGTCCCCGGGAAACAGGGGTATCTGGTAACCTTACTACATATGCTCTGGGGGCATTGCCACAAGGGATTAAAACAGTATGTTTTGAGTGTTGAAAGCACTTAAGGATTACTGAGAGATTTTTACAACACTCTTAGAAGGAGGGCCAGTGTTCTCACCCCTATATTGCAGAGTAGGGATAGTCTGGGGCTGAAAGGACTGAGGCTGACATGAAATACCGTACTGGCTTGCCTAAGGTTGACTGATTTGGCTAAGATATAATATCTCAGCTGCATCTCTGCTCAGTCTCTGAGACATTAGTCTATGGTAGTGCTGATTTGTATAGACGGGCAGTATTAAAAAAAACAAAAAACCTGAAAGTGAGCAGGTAAATAAATACTCAATCTGCATTTACTGTTGTTGAGTATTTAAATACATAAAGTAAGCATGCAGCCTGGGTGGTTCTTCACGTCTGTGTAGAGATATAATTACAGGTGACATCAATGCAATACAGCCGATTCCTTTAATCTTCTAAAGATTTGTGTAAGTCATCTGTCACCATATATACATACCAAGTTCCTGCATGTGTGCGTGGTTATTAACATCTCTGTTTTGCTGTCATCTTGTTTAAAGGGAGCAGCAATATAAAGACAGGGTTGCCAAGTTGCTAGAGGTAGATTCAGATTGGTCAGGATCCAGGACCGAATGTTGCAGATCAGGGGAAGAAGTTGAGTGGACTGCGGTGTGGCAGTGACAGAGCAGTCGTGGAGTATGGTAGGTTATGGGCAGCTTGAGGAAATGTGGATGTGGTTATCCACAAGGACCTGGTCTTAAAGGTTCTATCATCATCATCATCATCATCATCATCATCATCATCATCATCCATCTGCAGTCAAATATTGGGTGCCAGTTTCATTACCGGATCCTAGCCTTGTGGATGTTTAGAAAGAGCCATTCCCTTTGGAGACCCGTCACTTCACTGTGCCTTATTCGTAGAATAATAGAATTGTAAAGTTGGAAGGGACTACGAGGGTCATTTAGTCCCGGCAATACAGGGAACTTTTTCAGAAGTGTGCTATCGCCAAAGCCACTTACCTGTCATAGCATGTCTTATGCTAAAGGCAACTCCTTGCAAAGAGTAATTGGCTGTGCTGAATAATTGCAAACCTAACCTCAGCTGCTGCAAAGGAGCAATCAGTTGTAATTTATTTTCCATTATACTTCGCTCAAAAAAGTAAAGTTGGAAGATGGTGTTCCACATGCTCTGAACAACCCACCCCCCCCCCAAAAGAAAAGAAAAGAAAGTAAGTTGGTTTTTCTGATATACCCGTGAAGATACGGAATATGTTCGGTAATCTCGAAGATGATCTAGGTCAGCAAATCTTCAATCTTCTCGACTGAGAATTGTCTCAGTGATGCAGAATGCATGGAGACCTTATCTACCTTCTATTGAGCACCATTTCCCCATTTGCCTTCACATGGCACATTCAGTACACCTGCCTCCGAAAAAGTCTTCATTCAGTGTTGATCACTGATTAAAGAAACATTACCCCACCCCACAATAACCTGTAATTTTAGGAGTGGCTTGAGAGCACACCATTGTCTATTTGGTCCATAGGCCACAGTTTTAGTATCATTGACATTTAGTACCACTGTTTGGAAGGTACAATTTTTTTTATTTTTTTTAAATCAACCTTTTAAAATGTCTTGTCTATTTGGTTCTTTGCCTTTTTGGGAGCAGCCTTAAAGCTACATTTGAAAAAGGTAGCAAAAGAGATCCATTAATAGCAATTGTGTGTCTTACCATACAATTCTAACCATGTTGACTCAGCTCTATTGAAGTAAAGGAGTAAATATTCTGGCCTTAATAAATCAGACTTAGGCCTTAATTTTAATTTTGAATCCTTGCACAACTGTAATTTCTAGGATGGTTGTGGATAGTTCACACTCCTGTTGCTTCAGACTTCTTCACATGATTGCCTACAGTCATCACTTCACTCCTCTATGGCTCCCGGCTGCAGGATGCTGGGAGAAACAAATCACAAGTCTTGGTGTGTCTGTCGGAACCTAGGCTCGGAATTTGTTTGCCCCAAACAAACCACGAGCCCAGGTTGGGATAAGATGACAAGTCAAGGCTTGTGGCTTCCCATATGGTATAGCCAGGAGGGAAGTGGGGGACTTTTGAGCAGTGTGCACCAACATTCTGCCTGTTTGAAGTAAACCATAGTTACAGCATTAACAATGCTTTAATGTGCTGTGTGAACACAGCCCACTGGGAGTTCAGTGGGAGCTGCTGTTGATCTCTGTGTATAATCTCCTAACTGTGTTTCTCCATGTAAACGCATGCTTGGATTCTGATTTGACTACTGCTCACATGTACAGGGAACAGAAAGTTTTGTGAGGCAACCCGGATGCACACGACAGAGTTCAGTATGCCTTTTAGCGTTATATATGGCTATTAATCTCACTGAAACCACGCTGGTGATACTACAGTAGTCAAACTAGTTCTTATGAAATGTATCTGACCAGAATAAATATTTCTGTGCATTCTAATCAAAGTTTTCCATCTGGGATCATTTTGTGCTGGAATGTAAAACCATTAATTAACCAACTGAGACCTGAGTCACTCCTGTAGGCAAGGAGCTGACATGATGAGTAAAAAAGGGTTCCTAGCCCTTAATGAGAACTGTCTACCTTTACAACACATATTTGAAACAAAATGCTTGCCTTTCCTCATATTGGGTGTTTCTCCCTATCAAGTCATAAGCGAATTACAAACCTCTGCAAGTGCAAATATAAGACTGCTTAGACAGAAGCATAAGGGATTCCTTTTTAGGGCTGATGGGAAGGAAGGGGGCGAAATAAATGAAAAGCAACTTTCAAAGCATGGTACATGATATAATCAAGATTAAATTGCAAAAGAACCAGAATATTTTAATAGCATTTGTTGGTGTTACCCCATAATAGAGAGAAAGGTGTTCACATGTGGTCTAAAATAAAAGGGGATGACCATTCTGTCCCTCCCCGCCCAATAGGCACCCCAGATCAGCATTTACTCTTAATCTGGAACCAGTTAAAGACAGAACTCCATAAGTGGCCCCTATGAGCCTTGGGATGAAAACTCCCATTGGCAACTGGGCGAGAGCCTCTCCCCTCAAGCTCAAAGTTGTGTCCCATTACCTGCATGAACAGTGGGGAGTGGGATGAAAAACAGGGCCAGTGGGCATGGCTGTGCTCTCCCCCTCAATATGTTTCCAGTCATGTGGAAGATAGTGCAGGAAGGGAGTCAAAAACGACTTCCATCATGCTGTGTGTCTTTACCCTTGGTTGTCTATGAACTCACGCATTTAGGTCAGGGCAGTCAGCATCATAAAGTCTGTGGACTTCCTGACTGCATACCCTGTAAGGTTTTCATAGATGATGACTCTCTAGTGTGGTTGTAGCTCTGCAGTTGTCTCGCTAAGGATTAGTGCTCCAGGAATATTCTGTATTGCTATCTGGGTAGGCATGTTTACATGTGTGTTTTATCTGAAACAGTGGGCTAGCAATGCCACTTGTCTGTGGCAGACAAGTTACAAAGAATCAGCTTAGCTCCAAGTTGGGTCTAGTCCCATGAATTTAAAGCAGAGAGGATTGTTTGTCTTCAGGATTTACTCGAAAGATATAATTGTCCTGTATATATTCACACATGTGCATTTACATGTTGTGTGCCAGCAGCAGATTTAGGGCAGTGTGGGCGGTTCCCCCACACAGGGCACCAAGTTGAGGGAGTGCAAAAATAATGATAATGTTAATGATACCTATATTTGTATGGGTACCTACTGAGAAGATCCATAAAAAGCAATTGCACCAAAAGGAATTATGTGAAAATAAGGTATATTTAGGGAGGGGGGCCGTCAAAATTTGTCTTCCCCCAGGGAGCCCTGTTACCAAAGTCTCCCCCTGTTTGTGCATTGAATAGTTTCACTTTGAAAGACCCAGGGACAGCATGTTGAAACCTGCCAAGGTGGCGTATGTCTTGTCCCAATACATTGACAAAATGCTCTTATAAACCACTCTCAGTGATATTCAAGGGATGAATATAAGGAAGTGAGGAACTGGGACTCTCCCCGGGAAAACAGGGGTGACTGAAATGTATGGGGATGTTTTCCATTTATTTCCATAGGCTTTGAAGCCAAGCCCAAGGTGAGCGGAGTTAAGGAAAAAAATAATACTACGTCAAGAGGCGCCATGCCCAAAATTACATGGTTGGTGTTTAAGGTGAAGTTCTGCAAAAGGGTTGATTTGTACTTCCTTGCGGCCTTTAAGTGATTATGCAACACGAGTACAATGTTGATAGCCAGTTTAATGCCTATCTTGTCAAATAATCCACAATAAGAGGCCACTCTTATATCTGCGGCATGTTTTGTCTTGTGCATTAAAGCGAATGCAAGTGATCTGTCATTTGTATTTTGCTCGTGACAGAGTGAAAAGTCCTTTAACTTCAAATGGGAAGATTAGTAGCTGTTCAGTGAGTAAATATGTACACTTTCCTTTAGCAATTTTTGTTTGAGGGTTGTTGCGTGTCCGCCCCCCCCCCCCCGCTTTTTTGTTTGTTACATTCAAGGCTTTCTCACCTCCGTGTGGACCCATTGGAGTCGAAAATAAATTGGGCTTAGCTGCCTCTTTATGTTTCCTTTAATGACTCAAGCTGAGTGTTTGTATTTTAGGGAGTCTTAATTGCCTGACATTGAAATGGTCACACACAGGCTTTGAAGTTAACACCCCATTAAGTTAAAAGTGGGAAGTTCGTGCCTCTGATGGGGCCTTGTTGTTGGTCTGTATGGTTGCAAGACTCTAAACAAAACTCCCTGAAACTGCACAGTGGTCCCATTTGTGCTGTGTTGCTGTTGGTAATTGCAGCAGCAGTGGAATGTTCATTTTTTAAAAAATATTGATCTCTAAAAGCTCAGATTCTCGGTCAGGGTGCAGCCCTGCCCAGATCTCAAACCTGAGGTCTTCTCTGTTGAGGAGCAAGGTGAGCAGGACCTTCCAGAAGATCTCCACATGGCTCCAACATACCCTCCAACATTTCTCTGATGAAAATAGGGACATCCTATTCCATACCCTCCAACATTTAGGACGCCCTAATAAAAAGTGGGACATTCCGGGATCAAATCAGAAGCCAGGATGGCTTTTGTAAATCCGGGACTGGAAAATAGGGACACTTGGAGGGTCTGCTCCAATAACCCCGAGGGACCATTGGACTTGGACAATCCTGCCCCAGAACTGGAGGTCTCTCTATCATCTGCCTGGGTTCCTGGCCAGTTCCCTCTCTCACCCATCCACAATCTCCCCTATGTCAAGTCAGGCAAGAGGAATAGAAGGCTTTTACCAACACTCAGCACTCTTAACAAACTACAGTTCCCAGGATTCATTGTGGGAGGAAGCCTTGACTGTTTAGATATGATACTGCTTTAAATGGCTAGTGCAGATGGAGCTTTTGGTAAGTTGCTAGATCATATTTTTTATTTAGTGGCATGGAATCCATAGCAGTTGCTTGTCATTTAGTGCCAAAGGTATTAGGTGTGAAATGTGGGAGGAGATATGTGCAATGGTCATGGGTGACTACTTTTACAGACAGTAACTGGAATGTGTAAACTGCATTTATTCTTCTTTAATGATTATTTTATTTTGTTGTTTAAGTTGTTTGTAATCCACCCAGAGAACATCATTCTTCATAGGCATATAGATACTGATTACACACACACACACACACACACACACACACACACACACACACTTTCCCCTGGGGTCACGAGGGATAGAGAACTGCTTTGCCAAAGAAATTGGGAGGGGAGGGGGCAGAAAAGAAGCTGAAAGTATATCCAAACTATCACTATTTTGCGGGATGGATTTGAGCGCATACTGGAACTTTAGGTTTGCACAATCAAAGTATATTACAGGGCTGTGTCACCTTGCCACAACAAATTCTATATTTAAAAAAAGAACCAGTCTTTTTGCAGTTTGGAAAGTGATGGAGAAATGCAATGAAAAGTGTGGGATGAGCAAATGCCCAACAGGAAGACGTATAAACACCCCACAAGCTAATCAGGATGCATGCAGGACAAATGCTCACTGTCATAACAGACCCACAAACAAATCAAAACAAATAGTCAGTAAAGACCAGATGCAGTCTAACTCCTGAATAAGCTCTGTGCAAGCGGATCAGCATGAATGCTCAATAAACAGGTCATCTGGAGGAACCTTGAGATTCTCAGCATGTTAAATGGCATTTAAATAACTAGAGACTGAACAGCTCACAGACCCTGAGAATACCTACAGCCCTGATTGTAGTTTCGCCTTTTCACAGCATATTTAGAACAAGAAGAAAACTTGGAACATTATAGTACCAGAGGGATGCTGTATTTCTCATACCTGAAGATAATTAGCAATTTTTTTAGCAGCATAATCTTCAGTCTAAATAGGCAATTAGACAAAATAATTATTTGCCTACAAGATGCTTGTAATAACTATAGTACCTGAAATGCTTTAGCTGCTGCCAATCCTAAATGTTTCTGGTTTTGTATCCTAGCAAGATGGCTAATTTTAAAGATTTTAATTAATTCCCACACTCCGAAGGATTTGATTTATGCTTACAAAGCCTTCGAAAGGCCTGGTCCTCATCTCTCTTCCCATGTTTTGTAGGTGAGGTGGAGAATGCACCGTTTACCCACAACCTTCCCGTGAGGGCTCATCATGGCTGAGCAAACCTAGTAATCATACATAATGGGTTGGAACATGAGGTTCACGAGAGGAACTCTATGCAGAAGTTCCCACTCTTGGCAATTTTCATCAGGTTTCCCTTACGGAAGCTTGTTCCTCCCACTTACTTTAGAGCAATGGTTCCCCCTATTTTTCAAAAGCCAAGCCAAGGACCCCCTACCTTCGAAAATTTTGATAACTCTAAGGTAGTTACCTCTGCAAACCAATTTTCTGTACAAGATGTGAGGTAGCCCGTAATAAGCAAAGGATTTTTGGTAAACTAAAAAACAGACCATAAAAATATTACTATGCAAAAATGACAAAAAATTAGTTGGGGGGAGGCAAGGGATGAGGCTGCAGACCCCCTGGGTGTGTTCCACAAACCCTCAAGGGTCCCCAGGCCCCTAATTGGGAACCACTGCTTTAGAGGATGGGTGACTTTCTGCATACCCTCCAACATTGCTCCAATGAAAGCAGGAACATCCTATTCAATAACAATAATAATGGTTGTTGTTTCTTGTTTTGTTATTTATACCCCACGCATCTGTCTGGCTTGCCCCAGCCACTCTGGAGGGCTTCCAGCATATATAAAAACATAATAGAACATTAAACTTTTTTTAAAAAAAACCAAACCTTCCCTATAGAGGGCTGCCTTCAGATGTCTTCTAAAGGTTGTATAGTTACTTATCTTCTTGGCTCAGGGATCGCATAACTCCATACTCTCCAACATTTCTCCGATGAAAATAGGGATGTCCTAAGGACATTCCAGGATCAAATCAGAAACTGGGATGGCTTCTGTAAATCTGGGACTGGCCCTGGAAAATAGGGCACTTGGAGGGTCTGCTTCTGGAATGCTGAGGGAGGTGGCACAGGAAGTTGTGGGGAAAGAGGAAACAGGCAGGCATTGCCTCCCAGCCCTTCTGTGAGTGTGAACTTCCATTCGATCAAAGCCTGTGGACAGGAAGGGCCATTCCATGAATGGAATGGAAGGGCTGCGCTGGATCTAGCCCACTGTATAATCCCTGGGGATGTGCACAAATCACACCAGAATGCTGATGCAGTGTGGCTGACCACAAATCATACACATTCCACACTCATACATAGTGTTTGCTTTGCCATATTCTGAGGTGTAGGCCTTGATTTTGGATTAATAATTAAAAGAAATGTGAAATTCCAGAAGGATTAATTTGAAGGTGAATTTGAAAACCCTAGATTTTGTTACCACTGTGCTTAAAACTACAGCTTTCTAAAAAGCTAAACACACGCGAACACTGGTCTCATGACTCCTAGTGTGTAGATCATGCTTTAAAAATAAATAAAAATGATGGGGATTCTAAAATTAACTTCCTGGCAAATAAAAATGCACTACCATACTTCTAACAAAGTCAACCTTCACTTATTGATTGATGAGCCCATTTGACAAGTTACATTTCAGCAGACCTCATTGTTGCACTGTGTTGCAACAGGGACTTCTAGATTCAGATAGATTAGCACACAGAGACAAATGTTGCAATCTTTTTTTTCACTTGGGCAAAGCCTCCCAAAGATTTATATAAAATAATTTATCATAAAATGAGTTTGAGAATGGCAAATCTATCTATATTTTAATTCAGAAGATGGGTTGCAGATTTTGACATATTAATTTATGCTGTTGTGGTTTTTTGGGCTTGCCGATCAGAAGGTTGGCAGTTCGAATCTCCGCAACGGGGTGAGCTCCCATTGCTCGGTCCCTGCTCCTGCCAACTTAGCAGTTCGAAAGCACACCAAAAGTGCAAGTAGATAAATAGGTACCGCTCCGGTGGGAAGGTAAACGGCGTTTCTGTGCGCTGCTCTGGTTTGCCCAGAAGCGGCTTAGCCATGCTGGCCACATGACCCGGAAAAACTGTTGGTGGACAAAATGCCGGCTCCCTCAGCCTGTAAAGTGAGATGAGCGCCACAACCCCAGAGTTGTCTGCGACTGCACTTAACTGTCAGGAGTCCTTTACCTTTTAGCAACTCCTAGCACCCATGACAAACTACAGTTCCCAGGATTCTTTGGGGGAAGCAGTGCCTGTTGAAGTGAGGTACAGTGGTTCCTCAGGTTACATACGCTTCAGGTTACATACGCTTCAGGTTACATACGCTTCAGGTTACAGACTCCGCTAACCCAGAAATATTACCTCAGGTTAAGAACTTTGCTTCAGGATGAGAACAGAAATTGTGCAGCGGCGGCACAGCAGCAGCAGGAGGCCCCATTAGCTAAAGTGGTGCTTCAGGTTAAGAACAGTTTCAGGTTAAGAACAGACCTCCAGAACTAATTAAGTTCTTAACCCGAGCTACCACTGTACTAGTATTGCTTTAAATGTGTGGTGCGAATGGCTCTGTACTTTTATGTAGCTTCTGATATTTCAAGGTTCCACTTTTTATTAGATTTCTCAACTAAACCATGAATGTATTACGAAATAAATTTGGCAGGGAGTGTGTGTTGAGCTGGTAGGAGAAGGGAAATAGTTATTTTCATGGCAGTACAGAGTTTATAGTCTCTGTGTGTACTTTGTGTGTCTCAGAGTCTATGAGTATAAAGGTTGTATTCTCAATAACAGGATTATTCATTGATGATGTAGTAATGATTGTACTTGTCTTTTGGTTATTAAATTGTTTGCTTTGCTTGCTTTGAATGCCAACCAAAAGTTAGTCATAGCAATTCTTGGAAAGGATGTGAACAAACTGGTAATGGAAGCAATAATAATTTGGTCATAACAGCTACTTTGGAAAAGAGCACTTTAACCAAGGCCACGTTTGATCTGGATCTCTGGGTTTTATGAAAAATAGCTGCTTATCATAACCTGTGCATTGCTGAGCGTTTTCAAAAAGCTGATGCTTAATTGTGCACAGACAGACGATCTTACGCAGAGGGTCCTTAAAATGCTGTGTGTGCATATATGTGTGTGTGTGTGTGTGTGTGTGTGTGTGTGTGTGTGTGTGTTTGCGGCACCTTGGCCCATTAAGTTTGCTTCATACATTATAGAATGAGAACATATAAGACATTAATGTATGCAACAGATGATGGTTCTTTCTGGGGTGGGCAGGGACTGTAGGTAGCACTGGCTATCTTTTCAGACAATGTTTGATCAATTGACTTGGTTAAATATTGATCAAATAATGGTAATTTATAGCAGTAATTTATGAGAACTGTGACAAAGAAGAGAGAACAAGATGTTGATTCTAATTACCACAAACAAGTTAGTTAATAATTAGCATTTTTAGTGCTTTTTTAAAAAGTGGTAAAAGCCCTTTACACACACTATCTAAAGCAAGAGCCGGGAACCTATATTTTGAACTGCCCTGGGATCTTCGGATGAATGGCGGTATATAAATAACAACAATACTATAATAATAATAATAATGATGATGTTGTTGGACTTAAACACTCCCCACCAGCCCCAACCAGGGTGGCCACAGGTCAGAGATGATGGGAATTGTAGTCCAGCAACATCTGAGGTGTGGGGGTCACAGGCTCCCCAACCTGATCTTGTATAATTCTTACAACACCCATTTGAAGTAGGGGCAGTATTGTTATCCTCATAATGTTAGACAGAAGGGAGTTGAGTCTGAGATCATAGTGGCTGGACTGAGGCTGCTTAGCAAGTCAGTGGCTGAGGTGAGATATTATCAAGGAATGGAAATGCCAGCTCACACATTGTGCTTTTAGATACTATGCTCTGCCAACTCTCTAGGTACCCATTGCAACATACTGTGCAGTGTTGACAAGATTACCGACATTTAATACAGACAGAAAGTTAAGGCACTGTTTCCACGGTTTAGTCAAAGATCATAGAAAATGTACCTCTACTGTATCCTAAGCCCTCAATCTTGCCTTTTATTTTTGACCAAATATTTGATCGATATCTAGCAGGAGATGACTCCTTGTTCAAACATTTTGATTCACAAAATGGGGGAATGGTTTTTTTTGTGTGTGTGTGTTTTAAGCAGCTTTCCCTCCCCAAAAGCAAAAGTACTGGGGGTAACCTCTCATAATAGCCCTCCCCCATGTTTTCTTCATTTGGTTGTCCGTTAAGCAATATCTTATTACCAGAGGAATGCATGTGTTAAAACAGATGGGAGCCAGTTCATGCCTTTATCCTTTTGTAATAACAACCGTGTCTCCTTTTTGCCTTGTCTGAGGGCTGATTCA
Source organism: Podarcis muralis (assembly GCF_964188315.1). Taxonomy (NCBI): domain Eukaryota; kingdom Metazoa; phylum Chordata; class Lepidosauria; order Squamata; family Lacertidae; genus Podarcis; species Podarcis muralis. The sequence goes on along the minus strand of NC_135660.1, from coordinate 73,352,957 downwards.
CAGTCATGTATCTTCATCACTTGCTGATGTAACATCAGGTGATGATTTGCATGGCTGGATGGGCCACCAGAGATAGGACACTGGAGGTAGAACGTTTGCAGCCTCGAAAGCATTGTTTTCCAATGGGGCTGACTCAGGGAGCTTGCACTCCAGGGTTTGCACATGCATGAGTGAGCCATGCGTGTGGCAGATGGTGTGGTGGGGCAGGGGCACTTGCCTGGCGGGGGAGAGGCAAGGTGCTGGCATGGCGCAAACACATTGGCAGGAGCGCTGGACTGGATTGGCCGTTACCTTTGCACCGTGCCAATCTCACCACCATCCTGCCCCTCATGGTTGGTAGTGGTGACTCACCTGCTGGAAGGTCACCTGAGTGCTTCTACCCTACCCCACTGTCGGCTGCTGCTGTTTAGGGAAGCTTTTAATGTTTAATAGGTTATTGTATTTTAGTGTTCTGTTGGAAGCCGCCCAGAGTGGCTGGGGAAACCCAGCCAGATGGGCGGGGTATAAATAATAAATTATTATTATTATCTGCTGTATACAAAGCATTATACAGTATAGTGTAACAGACCCTCCAAGTGTCCCTACTTCCCAAGAACAGTCCCAGATTTACAAAAGCTGTCCTGGTTTCTGATTTGATCCTGGAATGTCCCGCTTTTCCTTGGGATGTCCCTATTTTCATCAGAGAAATGTTGGAGGTATGCAGCCCCCGACCCAAGGAGATAAGTAACTGTACAAGCTTTAGAAGACATCTGAAGGCAGCCCTGTATAGGGAAGTTTTTAAATGTTCAATGTTATGTTTTTATATATGTTGGAAGCTGCCCCAGTATGGCGTTCAAAGTGACAACCCAGTCAGATGGAATAGGACGTTGGAGGGTATGATGTGAGGCAGGGTGCTTAACATGGTACCCTCCAGATATTACTGAAGTACAGCTTGTATCATCCCTGACCATGCTGGCTGGGGCTGATGGGAGTGGAATTAAGCCATATCTGGAGTGCCCCATGTAGTCCATCTTAGGGGTGGTGGACAGAACGTTTTTGAGTTGGGCCACAGAGGCCCAGAGTCAAATCCCCATTCAGTGATGACCCATATTGTTTATCATTGGGCCAGTCCCATATTTTAGCTGTGAATAGTGTTGGCTGGTCCCCTTTGCAACTGGTAGGGAGTAGACAGAGAGTCCAAGCAGCAGGTAAGGCCAGGAGCTATGACAGCCACTCCCTGACTGGTTGTAAGTAAGAAGGCAGACAGATGCTGGTGGGGCAATGCCCCATTTGCCCTGAATGGAATGGACTGTAATGATCATGAACCTACTTTACAAGATTGTAGTGAGGATAATATGGGGATAAACCCCATGGCTGCTACCAGAAGAGTTCCTGGGGGAAAGGGGAAGATAAAAACATGAGGTGGATATTTTGAAGTTGCAACAAAACACATAGGATGTAATAATAATAATAATAATAATAATAATAATAATAATAATAATAATATTTTCCATTATTCTGCCTGTTTGGGAGTTCAAAGCACTTCATGTGCATTAGTTCAGTAATGAATGCAAGGCAGGTTGATTTGAAGCTACAAATCCCCAGTTAATTTATTCTAGAGTTACTCCATTAAAATCACTGACTCCTCAGCACTCCCTGAGTTGCTGCATCCTGATTGTTTCAAGTGTCCGACTTAAATCATGGAATGTTGGTTTTGCTGCTATAGCATTTTGCTCCTTTACTACCTTTGTGAGTTCTGTAAAACACAGTTTTGCTTATTCATCATGGGTGAAACGAGCTGGTATTTTTCCTGGAAGGTTACAGCTCAAAGCGCTTATTTCATGTTTTCTATGTTGTAACACGATCTGTTATGATAATTTTTAAAAGAGAGAGAGGTACTTATTTCATGTGTATTCTCTGCAGGCTCAACTAAATTTAAGCAGCTTTTCTATAAAATATATGTTTAAAGGCAGGAGGGATGTGGGCAGGGGGAGTATTGTTAGTTTCTGATCTTGAAAACATGTGCAGGAAACCTGAGAATGTGCCAGTTTCTTTTGGTAGGAAACTTGTAGAATTTCTGTAGTATTTCTTTTGGGATTACATCATAGTTTCATTTAATTTTTAGGATAAGACTTAAATTCAATATTTGTATATAAGCCAGGGAAACTGTACCATAAACAGAGGAATTTTCTAGTGAGTCAGAGTTCCAGGAATCCCATATTTACTTAAGATCATTTATGTGAGGACTAGCTAGAACCATTAGTCATCTGGCTATGATATTTTTTTTTAACCTTTGCAGGTTAATTGCATTTTCAAAAAGTGCACTTAAGGCAGTTCCCAGAATATATGTATATATCTCCTGATTTTGAATTTCTTTCTACATATCAGGGGAGGCACATCCTATTTTGCCGCTTGAGGTGAATCAGGAAGTGCTGTTTGGCCCTGCTGCTCCTGCCACCATATACCCACTTTAGTCACTGTCACTGCCCCATGCCCTGCCCCATCTGCTGCTGACAGAGAAGCAGCACCACCACCGGTGCCAAATTTGAGCAAGGGCACACCGATTTGGGGTGAGATTTCACCCAAAACCATGTGAAATCTTGAGTGCTCTGCAAGATCTCGCCATCCTTCCTAAAATTGGCACCGATGGCAGCAATGCTTCTCCACCAATGGCAGAGGCGAAGAAGGAGTTGGTGGGGCACCTATGGGCATGCTGTCTGGGGGACTTCTGGCACCTGAAGCAGCCTCATGATTGGGCCAGCTCTGCCTGATATTCATGGATATACAGTGGTACCTCGAGTTACAAATACCTCAGGTTTCAAACGCTTCAGGTTACAAACTCCGCTAACCTGGAAGAGATACCTTGAGCTGAGAACTTTGCCCCAGGATGAGAATGGAAATTGTGTGCCGGTGGCGCAGCAGCAGCAAGAAGCCTCATTAGCGAAAGCACACCTCTAGTTAAGAATAGTTTCAGATTAAGAATGGACCTCCGGAATGAATTAAGTTCATAACTAGAGGTACCACTGTACAGTATATATATTTTTTTATCATGTAAAAAGTTGGCTTAAATAACAGATCCACTAAAAATGAAAATATCCACAGATGTGATGTTGCTATATCTATTGATGATGAAAAGCCATCTTAATCTTTTAAGGCATTTACTATAGACGTATTTGAATGTGGGATCAGATTAAAGCAGAAAACACACAGATTTGTGGAATAGTGCTTTTGCCAATTTACTCCCTCCCCGATCAAATCAGCTTGGCAAAGGAAGAAATAACCAAAGTAAAATGCTGCAATCTTTGAAAAAATCTCTGTAGCAATTGGCTGTAAGAGCTCTTGCTTCAATATATTGAATTAAGACCTTTGTAGCCATGGGCTCAGCTGCCAAGATGTCACAGAATGTTTATGAGCATTCCAACCACTCAAAACTTTAAAGCAAAAGTGTCAGCATATTAACCTAGGGACAGATGAGTTTGTGTGGTGTTGGGTGGAAGCAGTAGACAGAAATGGTGTTTATCAACTTTTAGCTTGTGTGTTGTGTAGCGGGCACAAGCAGATGTCAACCTCCCCACCACCTCCTTTGCTCCCTCCATCCTGGTGAGCAACAGGGACCCACCTAACAGGAAACTAGAGTAGCAGCTCCACCCCACCCAGTGAGCCACTTCTGGCAGAGTGGCCTTGTGCCCTACTTTGCAGAGGACTTTCCTACATGAGAAGGACCCTTGGAGGCCAGACCTCTGTTTGAAGGAATCTTCTCCAAGAGCTATCTGGTCCAAGTCTGGTTTGCAGATAGAATAATTGCAGGAAGGGAGAGCCAGAGGTTTCCCATCAAGAATGAACATCTGTTGAGCAGGTCACCTGGTCACTTTCCCCCAGTGTGGTGAGACGCATTGTATTTCTATCCATTTCTAATGGTAGCTGTTTTTTCCAAATTTGCACCTCTATGTAGAAAGTAGGTTTTTTTAAAATCTGCACTCTCTTTTTGCCCTTTCTTTGTTGTGGTGCATTGCCTCTTTTTGGTATTTAACTGGTGGCCACCCTATGAAATTGTTGTCGGTATGTGAATGCTATTTCTGAGCACTGTGTGGGTGATGTGCGTGAACGTGTCTGAGAAAGCGAAAGAGGAAGAGGTACAGGAAAAGTTATTTCACACAAAAGCACGCACCCACAAATTTACCGATCTCCTCTTGGTTAGGATGCTCTGTTTCAGTGGTGGTGAAAATGAACCTGGCAAAAGCTTTATTGAAACGGCTGTGAGCAGACGTCACAGACCCAGAGCAATAACCTTTGCCGTGTATTGCGGAGCCAAATGTGACCCTCTCTTGGTTGTCTCTTGCAGGATGAAGTTGTTGCTGCTTCAGAGAAGGTCACGGTGAAGCTCGAAGACTTGGCCAAATGGGCCCAGGCAGATTTCTCCAAATGGAAACGTGGACTCCGGGGTGAAGCCATTAGACCTACGGAACTGGGAAAGAATGGCCAGAAGGAAGCGCTGGGCAGGTTCAGGCAAACCACACACAACAGCGGCCTCAACTTTAGAGACATTTTGAAGGAAAAGGCTGACCTTGGTAAGTACACAGTTCACCTCCTATGTGATGGGTGCTGTGACTCTTGGCTGGACAACTTTTCCATTGCGCTTGTCTGTTGGATAAAGAGGCATGTGACTGGGATCTAAAGAATCTGGCAACCATCTCCGCTACCCCAAGGTCTCTTTGTGATTGTGTACCTCAAATAAAGCTCATCCCCCTCTGCACACGCAGTATTATACATCAAGCTGCTATATAAGGAGCTTCTGACATCAGGTTGTAATATTGCTCGAGGGGTCAGCAGGGCAAAGATGGGAGGTGGGGAGTTTTAAAATAACCCTACTAGGCATGCCTAAAGTAGCTCCTTCGATGTCATCTTGTCAGAGCCGGTGTAAGACGTCTTACCACCCGAGGCGTCCCATTCCATGCACAGAACTTGACTAGACTGAAGTTAATGACTACTTCAACACTGGTGACAGGACGGCATCCTTCACCACCCTCAAGGGAAACAGGTTGCAGGACACATGCAGCTCTGTCCTCTAAGGCAGTGTTTCCCAACCTTGGGCCTCCAGCTGTTTTTGGACTACAACTCCCATCATCTCTAGCTAGCAAGACCAGTGGTCAGGGATTATGGGAATTGTAGTTCAAAAACAGCTGGAGGCCCAAGGTTGGGAAACACTGCTCTAAGGCACAGGAATGGCCAGATTGCTTTGGGGGATCAGGAGGATGTCACTGTTGCCCGCCCCACATGTTCCAGCCACCTGAGGTGGCCACCTTGCTCTGCCTAATATTAGGGCCGGTCCTAGATACCATGTAACTTGACGGTCACACACTTTGACTTCAAGGAATGATGGGTCCCGTAGAACTATCTGTTTCTCTTTTGCTCTGGGATCCAACATGGCAAAAAGAATCTGTAGAAAAAGCTGAACCAAGGTTTTTTTTGTGGCCCGGGTTCCTTCCCACTGATTAACACGAGACATAATAAAAAGTTATTCTATGTCGTACACCATCCCTAATGAACCCGTTGTTGCTGAAAGCCCCCTCAGTTCCAGCAGTTTCAGCTGTATCGTTGATGCCTGCCATTTCTACAACAGAAGCCCCCTTCGGAGTGCTGGGATACCCAGAACACACCAACACAGTGTCTTGACCTACTTGTGCAGTTCTTTGGATGCACATCATAGATTTTATCACCCCCTCCCCTGTCCTGCACATTACAGAAGGGGAAGTGTATTGATTCCACAGTTGAGTTGCAAGAAGCTGTACCTGCCCAGTTGTTTTTGTTTTTGAAAAGGTGATGTTTAAATAGCTCCAAGGGTAAGCCATAAATAGGAGATAAGAAATTAAAAGTGAAAACGCATGCCTTGCCATCCCGGTGAGACAATTGCCTTCGGCGTGTATTGAATACAAGGTTAAGTTGTTACTGGGTATAAATAGATGTAGCGTTGTTGACGGGAAGTTATATATCTATATATACTGTATCTATATAAAGTATACATTTCTTTAGTGGTATTTAGACTAGGGACAGTCTGTGCAGGGTCTTGCAATTTGCTATTAGGCTACCAGTGTGCCCCGCTTAGAATCTGTACATGCACTGTTGCATCAAGGGCATTTGAGGAGGCCGTTCTTTGGAAATCCCATTGCAAACCGACGTGATTTTCATCTCTTGTTCTAATGTGCAGATTAGAACATAGTCACCCCTTGGATTTCATTCTTTGTGATGCAGTTCTCGGCTCAAAAAGAGAAAAATGCATCAGCTTGTGTTTAAAATGCATATATTTTATATAAAATACATTTAGAAATGTTTATTTTGCAAGACGCATTCAGAAAGATGTGTTTGAATTCTCATTTCAATGTGAAGGTCTGTGCAATTATTATTATTATTTTAAAAATGCCATTTATTGAGCAGGTTTGTGAATGAATATTTGCTAAAGTGACATAGGCTAGAAATAGATTGGCCCATCCCTAAGATGAAGTCTGGTGTGATTTTTTAAAAAATACATTTAGACCAGTAAACTGAGGATGTGAGAGTAAATCAAACAGTTCACGGGGTAATCAGAAGACGGGCAAGAAATGGAAAGTAATTTTGGTCCCTTTCAGCCCTCTGTTGGAACTTACTTTTTCATCCCAATTAAATTCTATTAGACTTTTCCCATTTCAGGATAAATCTTACTCTTCGTGGCTTTTGAAATTCAAATAGATAGTGTTTTCCCTTTGAGAGAATGAATGTTGCATCCCTTCTGCCATTTTACACATCTTTTTGCACATGAAATCAGCACATATGCTGCTACCTACTGCTCCCAGATACATGGCTGTTATGCCATCACTGTGTTTCTGTTGTGAGTCTGCAGGAGGATGGAGAAAGCATGGAATGTGGTGGTATTGGGTGCAGAATTCAGTTTATTGAGAACATCATCATTCTTTTCTTTTTTAAAGGTTTCTAGTCCTTATGAACATACCTTTAAACTTTGCAGTCAGTGCTTGCTCAAATCTTAACAAGAGGGGTGACAATAATATTTTGAACGACTGACAGCAGAGTTTTAGCATTTTTCATAGCTCCTTATGCTCCCCTATGACTAGCAAAAAGCCATAATAAATTATGCAAAATAATGTAATTTAGCCAAATTCGCGTAATTCATAGAGGGCGCAGAATCCAGATGTTCTTGGTACAGAATCTTTGCTGCCAGGAAATTTAATGTTAATAAAATGCACATAGCCCTGGGCTGGGTGCACCTTAAGCCCTTCTGGTATTAGCACATGTTAACTGTGCCATTATGTCCTATTTTAATTAGCCTTAAGGGTGTTTATCTTTTTCTGGATCGTGCCCGGTAGTTGGGATTGAGAGCTCCCAACTGCATCTGTTAAATCTGGGAAGCAGTACTGTGTGTTCTGGCATGCTTACTTAGAAGCAGGTTCTAAGCCCTTGTGGGTAGGTGCTTCCAAATATGGCGGCCGTCCTATACACATTGAGCTGAGAGTAAGCCCACTGAGTTCCATGGGGTTTACTTTAGGGTAGTCATTGCACCGTAAATGCGTATAGAATCACGGCTCCGTAGCTGCAGCGAGTCTTGACGTTTGTCGAGACTTCACACAAACTGATGCCACCTCCAACAGTCTGAGAATTGTGTGGCTGCTATGCAATCGGTGGCGCTGTGGGTAAAACCTCAGTGCCTAGGACTTGCCGATCGCATGGCCGGTGGTTCGAATCCCCGCGGTGGGGTGAGCTCCTGTTGTTCGATCCCAGCTCCTGCCCACCTAGCAGTTCGAAAGCACCCCTAAGTGCGAGTAGATAAATAGGTAGCGCTTTATAGCGGGAAGGTAAACGGCGTTTCCGTGTGCGGCACTGGTGCTGGCTCGCCAGTTGCAGCTTCGTCACGCTGGCCACGTGACCCGGAAGTGTCTTCGGACGGTGCCGGCTCCCGGCCTCTTTAGCGAGATGAGCGTGCAACCCTAGAGTCGGTCACGACTGGCCCGTGCGGGCAGGGGTACCTTTACCTTTACCTTTATGCAATCGGTATACATTCATCTGAGTATAAATTTCCTTCAGAAGCATGATAGATGTTGCATGCAGTGGTGGACCTTGGGGTCTCGAGCTTTAGTGGCGCCCCCTGCCCCTTGCGCTCCATTCTAATTAATAGTTGCGGCATCACCTGCATTATTGAGGAATAAATTTGTTCCGCTAGTGCTGGAGGCTTAAAGAAACAAGGGGTGGGAATCAGGAGATAAAGGCAAGGCGTCAGGGAACAGGGCAATGAAAGACACCGGGTCCTGTTGTTGTGGGTTATTGGGAGACAAGCTGGAGGCAGCAACTTGGGCTAGCTCCTCTTTATTTAACACGAAAATAAACTAAAGCAGGGATAGCCAATGTGGTGTGTCTTCCTCTTCCCCCCAATACTGCATACCATTTAACATTTTGAGGTGGAAAACCAGGATGCCATCTTGTGGGGCGGTGACCCGCGCGAGATTGTGGCCCCCAAAATGGCTGCTGTGCTCTCTGTGTCGTTTGGTTTGGACTACGACTTCTATCCAGCCTTAGCCAGTGTGGCCAATGATCAGGCATAATGTGAGTTTTATCAGGAGGACAGCACATTGGCTACCCGTGAGGTAAAAGGTCTGGCCTAGCCCCTGTCCCCCTCTGTTCCTTTACTTCAGAGAAATCTCATCCAAGCCCAAGGCGCAACTTTGTAGTAAGGGCGTTGTGGATTGGTGTGCATAAATAAGGCTATTTCTTTCATTTGTTTATCAAAATAACAGAAAAGCAACAATACTGTGCAGATAAAAATAGATTTGGTTGTGGAATGTATTATTCATAATGAGCATGGGAACCTGTTTTTCCAGAAGAATTGGTCTGATTAAATCACTCACTTGTAGGGCCTTTAGTTGTGTGGGTTTTTGTTTTGCTTTGTTTTTGTCTTCAAAATCATTGAAAGGTTTTTTTTAAAAAAAAGCAAATGAACTTGCATATCCATATTTGGTAAAGCAGAAGAAAATAGCTGACTGATGGGTTATTCATTTTCCAGATTTTTTCGCAACTATGCAGTGCAAATGTGTCTATTAAAGATGGGGAAGTTGATTTTTTGAAAAATACACATATGTATCTTCATTGCTTGGTCTACCGTCTGCAAAAGGGGAAAATCAAATTATTTTATATAACACTGCTTCTTACAGAGTTCCTTTAAGTGAAGTATGAAAGCTGTAGTGTAAGCTTTATAGGCCTATAAATATGTCATTATAGCTGGACTACATTTATATCCTCTGGATTGGTGTTTAAGCCAAGAAAATATGTCTCTGCAGGTTGGGGTTTTTTTTTATTGAAACCCTTTGAGGCATACAACAAAATGTGTTTTAGGATAAGGTTATTAAAACAGCATTTTCATTTTTATTATTTTTTTGCAGTGGGCTCACTGTCAATTACACCACCACAAACTGTCTGTGGATAGGCAGTTATGAATGGCTTCATCGCCAAACATGCCTTTAGAAAAAGAAAAAAAGACAGAGGATTCAGAACTGAGATGGTTAGGAAGAGGTGTAGGGGAATTACATAATTTAGCTCTCAAGGGCTCAATTTATTGGGGTGCTGTAGTATAGCCAGTTTAACCCCCTTTGTGCCGTTTGAACTCGTGCTGTGCCAAATATTTGTCTTGCGGTGTGTGTGTGTCGTCCCCCCCCCCCACTTTTGAATATTCTCCATGGGTTTACAAGAAGAGAAATTTAACATTATGCTGGGGGAAAGAAAATTTTGGAGACATTCTCAGGGGTGGGGTGTAGCTTTTGTTCTGTATAGCTTATTTTCAAGGTGGCCAGGGGGTCTTTTTGTAAATGACTTTTCTTTCATTCTGCAAAGCATCTCTGCAGTGGCCTGTACTTCTCCAACTGATTTGTGCTTCCCTTAAAAAGGTCTCGTCTCCCCCAAATAAAGGTTGAGAGGAAGACGTTGCAGGGCAACTTCTCCCGCTGGGGCTTTTTAAGATCAGGAATTACGGGCAATTGGGAAGGCTGGAGAAACATCTGCTGGAAGTCTTCTGCCATCTCTCAAGAGCAAGAGAAGCTCAGCCTTACATCCACCATGAGAAATAGGCATAAAAATCAAAGCCTCTTCCGAAGAGGAGGAAAAATTTCTAGAAATTTGATCGCTGATTTCAGCACGACACCAGCTTAAACTCACATATTTGTTTGGTTTTCGTTTGAATGATTGAAAATCGTTACTTATGTGGGTTCAAACAAAAGTCCATGATATCTCTGGTTCAAAAGTTGAGGATATGTCTGCACCACAGTTTCTCTGGTGTTTCAGCTTAAAAATGGTGTGACTCCTCTTGTGGAAAATGCACATTCCTTCTTCCCGCCCCCCTTTGAGGAGGTACCCGACACTGGTGTCACAAACTGGGTTTCGTACTTTGTTTTATCCTGTGATGATTGCTCCATCTGTATATGTAAAAGAGACAGAAAACCAGTTATCAGCATGTGAGCATATTCTGTATGTTGGTTTGGACATCATGGCAAAACAGCATCGCAGCAAAGTGTGGGTTGTGCTTGCGGTCCAACGTCACAATTGGAAGTGGGATTCCACTTCTCATTTGGAGAGCAAGCTCAAGCCATAGTTTGCTGGTTTTAATGTTATGGCAAACTATGGGTTGTCTAGGTTAGGAAATTGAGGGCACAGGCAGAACAAGGCTGATTCAATCACTAAAGTAGGATTCAGCTACCAGCTGTAAACTAACCCAGTATGTAAATTTATAGAGGTTGTCATTGTATCCATGGCTATCATCGCACCCTTTTAGATAGGGCTGTGTGGCTGTGCTTTGGACGTTGCACAGCAAATCATTAGACGTTCGTTTCTTACCTGTTAACTGGTAGCTGCTCACACACACAAGACCAGGCCTATAAACAACCACTTAGCTGCTCATTTGTGACAAGTATTTTTTTCATTAAAAAGAAATAAATCATAAATTGAATGAACATTGGCTTAAATTATCCCTATCGTGCCACAGGTACCTGACACCGAAATGTGTCTGCAAGGAGGTTAATGTGAAGTGGAATTGTTAGACCCTGCTCTGACCACGTTTTATAACTTTCTCTTTCTATTCTTGACCTCTCTTCAGAGTGATAAGAAAGCTAAAGAAAGAAAGTGCAAAAGCCAACAACCCTTCACCCATTATGTAAAGTAGATTCCTAATAATGTATAAATAAATCATAATATCCATGTTCTGTCTAATGATCAGTTGGAGTAAATTAATACTTTAATGAGTAGACTGATGGGTTGTTTCCTTAGCTGCAGATTTGAAAACTGGGTTTTTGAATTGGACAGTTGTTGGTAGTCTCCCTGGATTTTACTGTTGGTGGCATTGTTCTCTTGCTCTCAGTAACAAGTTTTAAGCTGATTTTGCAGGCAATGGCTTAGTTAATTGTGAGAAGCTACTGTGTTTATTAAATGCCCTGACAACCACCACTCTATCAATACTAGACCCTTCGGCTCTGTCCTTGAGGAAGGCTAACCCCTATGTTGTGCATTGAACTTTCATATTCTTGACTCTACTTTTTATAGGTTCTTGCCCACAGCATCTGAACCCGTCCGTGACACACTTGTTAGTTTTTAAGGTGCCACAAAACTCCTTGGGTGTTTTGTCCCTCTGCTGAGATATTGTATATGCTTGTTTGTTTTAATCGCTGTAATTGTTTGTTGTAATTGTTTGATTGGTTTAAAGCGGAGCTGTTAAATTGAACTAATAGTTAACTATTTCCATAGTTTAATGAGCTGACTGCCCTTAGTTTTGCAAATTGAAACTGGCTTCTTTAATTGCTTTTTAATGTTCTCAGAAAACCATGTTTGCATAAGTATGTTTGTTTACTGCATTTTTTATTCCACCCTTCCTCCAGTGAGCTCATAGTGGCAGTTATGGGTCCTCCCCGCCCCCCTCGGCAGACTTGTAAAATAGATTATTTATGAATGCACTTCAGTTTATAAAAAAATATTGTCATATCATGCATGCTGCTCAGTCCATACATTGTATCTTAAGTCCACTGATTTAAATATGCCTGTTATGAGTATTGTCAACAGTTCCTTCTTTTGACCTTTTCTGAGAAAACAGTGTACAAACGTCCCACTTCTAGACTTCACTAATAAACATGGTACTATATAAAAAGAGCTGCATGAAAGCAGCTGGCAGAAATAAAACAAATATAAAGGAACAAGCAGGGAACTAAAAAGCCTAATAAATTTCTAAATAGGGCCTCACCTGGTGCCAAAATGACATGAAGATGGGTGCCCAGCAAGCCTTCTTGGGGAGAGCACCCCTCCATCAGTAGACCACACCACGGAGTAAGCCTAGGCTGCCAGATAGTGTCTGACTGACCCAATGCTGAGAGCATTTGTGCCTTGGGCCTAGCCCAAGCAACCCCCCAAATTCTATATGTGGTTTTAATAGTTTCATGTACCGATTTGTCGAGATTTTTTTTTTATATATCTGTGCACACTAGTCTCTGATTCGGTGCCGGAGGCATCAACATTTGTCCTCCTTGTTGTTGTCTTTAGGACTTACAATGATTCTTTCATTTCTCCTTTATCACATTCCTTTTTCAATCTAAATCTTGTGGTTTAACTCAACACATTGATTTTCTGCTCAGCTGAATGTCTCCCATGGAGTTTGGTTCTTTCTTTGGGTGATTCACTGGTAAGTCATCCATTTTAAAATAACTTCTTTTTCTCCTCCCATTTAGCTCCCCCACCCCAATGTATTTTACTTTCTTTAGATTTTGTTACTCTTATCAAAACCCTCATCAAGCCTTGGTAGATCTGTGGTGTCTTTTCACCAACTCTTTTGTAAAGGACCGTATACAAATAGAGCTGCTGTAATAATATGGATAGGAGTTGCCGGTTTCAATTTACTGGGGTTTTTGTTTTGTCTCTTTTGGACTAATGTAGTGTGTTTGTTTTTAAAATGTTGCTTCACATTGTATGCTATAGATATGTTTCTTCCACAATGGGGAGAATGCTGTTGGCACTTGGGTCTTGCTTGTGAGCTTCCCATAGGAATCTGGCCACTGTGAGAACAGGATGCTGGACTAGGTAAGCCTTTGGCCTGATTCAGCAGTGCTGCTCTTGTTGATATTCAGAATTCAGAATTTGTTTGGACTATAAATACCTAAGAGACCACCTTCTCTTTAAACTGCTGGTGCCTGTTTAATTGATTGTACCATCCATGCATCACGTTGAACACCAAATGTACATAAAAAGGCTTCTTGGTAGCTGCTCCACCATTTGTGGAGCTCATAGGCTTGAGTTTATGCTCCTGTCTTCTATTTGTCAAAGTCTGCGCCTGCATATAGGAGCTGTAAATGTTTCTTCTTTGGGTTGGCAGTCAATGGCTAGGATTAAACAGGTGTGGGGTACCTGAAATTTCACCAGATATTGTGTGTGTGTGTGTGTGTGTGTGTGTGTGTGTAATTGTTGGAACGCTTAAGTTTTATGGGGAGATGTCTGTACACAGTAACATGGTAGACATGTGCTAGGCATCTGTGGTCAGCTGAGTCTCCTTTCTCTCCCCCCATTTTCTGCTTCAGTTTTCCTCTCCATTTTTCGCAGGCAACCTTGCTTCCTCCCCCTTAACATTTTTTTGCTTATTCTACATCTCTTCATTCCGTTAAGTGTAACAGTCAGAATTCTATGGCATCAAGTTAATGCTATCATTCAATAAATGTGTTTGTAGCACGTAAGTCTGGACCTTGTAGATTAGCCCTGAAATCACAAGATGATGGTAGGACAACTTGGACATCTATGGAGGCCATAGTTCAGTAGGAGCACAAATACTTGCATGCAGAAGGTCTCAATTCCAATCCCTGGATGCCTTCAGTTAAAGGACCTTGGATAGCACTAGGCTATATACAATACAACATGAACCAAGTCCTTGACCCAGTGATAGTGAAACTCCAAAAAAGCAGTTAGCATGTGGTTTTATTATCTCTATAGGTTTCACCCAAGTAGTATTTTCTGTCTTCTTATGAAGGTTAGTTAACTTTCCCCACCCCCAGATTTTTCAGGGCCACAACTGTACCTTCAAACCAAAGCGACTGGAAGGATTTGCCTGTGGTTTATGTTTGGCCATGTGCTCTTTGAATCCCCCTGGACTACTCAGTTGCCTAGTGAGAATTTGGATGATTCAAGTACTGTTGATTTTTAGCTTCTCCAGGGATGCAATATTTCATGAGTTTCAACACCCATGGCAGTGATAGTATATTTAAACCTGCTGAAAAATTTGCCCTTGACTGGCCCTAGATGGCCTACTTATTGTCTTGTCTGAAGCCCCTTTTCAGTTTGTGATATAAAATCATTGAGGGAGAAAGTTCAGCCTACCATGTTTTGCTCATCAAGCTGAGCTCATCAAATTGATAGAGTCAGTATTTAATCTCCTGTTTTGACATCCTTCCAAACTGTTCCCGTCTGTAAATTACACAAGATACGAATTCTCGGTGTGCTAATATTTTGTTTGCATTATCATTTATCTTGATTTAAAGCCTAACCTATTCCAAAGGCCTGGAGTGGGAACAAAAGTATAAAACCTGCAGCAAAACAGAGTAAAAGCCAAACACGTTAAGATACATTGAAAGTCCCTGACCCTGACCCATAGCCAACACTTTTGTGATGGGGGCAGACTTAGTGGCACACTGGCAGAGCCTCATAAGCAATGCAAAATGGTGCAGCATAAATTCAAATGGTGTAATATGTTTAAATTGAAGTGATGAGGAAATCACTATGTAATTAACTGATCTCTCCAAAATTCCTTAAAAGAGCATCATCAAGTTCATACCAGTCATCACAGTGTCTTTGTAATCATTGGTTGAAAATGTAAGAAGGTTGGAGCAAGTTTACTTCTTGCTGAGCAACTGGTTAGTTTACCACAAATAAAAGGACTAGAAACTTTAAAAAATAAAAATGGAAAATTCAGGGAATGGGCTTGGAATATTGGAGTGGACACCCCTCTGCCCCGCTGCACTTAACTTTACCATCTCTGATTTTTCAAGGAATGTAAATACACACCTGAATATATTGTTTTACCTTCTAGCTTGATTTAGATGGAGCTCTCAAGCTGCAATATATTGCTATTGACTTATGCAGGACCTTCATTATATCCAATGTTTGTTTCCTTTCTACCCCTATAATTCAGTTTGTAGTTTCTAGGCTGTGTGTGTGTGTGTGTGTGTGTGTGTATATATATACACACACACACACACACACACACACACACACACGTTGTTGGACTAGAAAGAAGGCCATGATAAGCACTTTAAGCTTCATTGGTTTCAATGGGCCAGCTGGAGCATTTGGTTAGCCTTCTCCAGCTGAAATCAGTAAGATTTTAAAGCACACAGCTTTGTCTCGATCGTGCCCTTAAATGTGAAACTACTTTTTTCTCTGTTGAAATACCTGTAAGAAAACTGGTTTTGCTTAAAGTATACTGGTAGGACAGAGGGTGTAATCCTCGTCATAAACTGAAGTTGATTGAATATTCCTGATTAAACAGGTATGTGAAATTGCCTAGTAGTCTTGTAATACCAGTATTGTACAATTACGCTTACAAACTTAACAGACGTAACATAAACGACTTTGAGAAATTGCAACCCACATGCATTAGCATAGCCCTGTTTCATTATAAAAATAGGGTAATAAAGCAAGTAATTAAAAACTATTGGTGTTCTGTGACCATATTTATCAGATTTTAGTTGGTTTCCTCTCTTTGGTAACATCAAGATAACCTTACTATTACAGGGCTGTCTTGCAATAAATAACATTGCTTTATTTACTATCCTGTATATTAGTCCTTAATTGTCATTTGATCCTTCCGTGTCATGAGCTTGTACTCCAATGATTTTGAAATGGTGTCAGAACTCCTGGTGTACATGTGGAATATTATGGGCTCTTGCTGTGGAAGTATTTATTTAAGACTTTTATATTTATTTAAACGAGTTCTTTGTTACAGGGATAATTATTAATGACTACAGTAAAATGGATGAATAAGAACTGAGATGAAGAGTACAGGCTGACAGGAAAGCTAAACCAAACCTGGATTAGTGGACTTCCTTGCAAGACCAGTGTGTAGTAAATCACTGGCACAATATTATATCATATGAAGTCAAACAATGAGAACGTGTACTTTAAAAAAACACACAACTGATTTGCTGGCAGGATCTGATTGGGCAAGCTGTGATTGCATAAACTTTGTTTACTTAGATCTGCTATTCTAAATGAATTCTTCCCTAATTTAATTTGCACAGCTAAGTTGCCTTTGTAACATGATAAAGAAATGCTTTTCTCACTTGTGGGTAATATAGAGGGGTCATTGAGATGGCAATCCTGGCAAAACTGAACCCAGTCATGTTTACTTCTGAGTAGACACCACATAGATTGGACCTCCTAAAGAAGGAAGATACTTCCACAGCTCATGACATATAACTGCTGGAATTCTTGCATCAATATTTGTGGGGAAGTGAAATTGGGAAAGAGCCTAGTTACCAAAGAATGTGTCCTAACCATTTCTACCACCACCTTAAACTTTTAAATATGTATATTGCACTCCTGTTTTGCGATTGCCAGTTTAGTAACTTTGTGGGCACGTTGACAGCCAGAGCATTACATGTGGCTTGAGTAATGTGTCTGGATATGCTTTGTAAGCAGGTATTATTCTGACAGTGTTCCAAAGGCCATCTTCAATTTGTCTGTGCTCAACTTTGTTACGCTGTGAAAGGCGGGGGGGGGGGGGAGAGAGAAAAAGGTAATTCAGCAGAGCATTGTGCTGTCGGCTAGAGACATCACACTTCAGAATATAAATATTGCTGAGGACAAATGAATCATTAACAGAACAGGAGCATGAAATATCTGATGAATGAACTCCAGGAACCTGCATTGGAATAAATTTAATATCTCTAGGCAGCACCATAATACACAAAGCATCCATGCTATTTCCACATATGTTGTGTTAGGTTAGGTTAGGTGTGTGTATATGTATGTGTGTGTGTGTGTGTGTGTGTGTGTGTGTGTGTGTGTGCGCACACACACACACACACAGAGTATATTTATCTCATGACCTATAATTGTGAATTTATAAGTGCATACAAGGAGAGGGATTTGATGGTGTAATAAGCCACGAGATGAGAAATTCTTAATTTTACCAGTATCAGGAGATATATTTACAGCTTTATTTGAAGTCGTATCTTACGGCTCAGAGAGGAGGCATGAGTGTGGCCATTGTGAATCCTATTAGCGAAAAAAGGGGAGGTATTGATGATACGCTGGTAGTACTGCTCCATATTACATAGATTTTATAATAAATTACATGCACACACACACAGAGGGAGAACTGCTTTCCTCTCCTGTGTCGTCTTTTTTCCTTTGACTGATGCTGGTGAAAGGAACAGAGGGATAGTTTGACGATGCATCTGCTGATTTTCTCCAGCATTTATAACTCGCTGCCTTAGTATCTTTTCACACTTTATTACAGAACAGCAGAACTGGCGAAACTTGAATGTTCTAGTCCTAGTTCTTTCCCTCCAAGTACAGATAAACACGTTTAAAACAAAAACATGTTTTTAAATCTCATGGGGAAATCAGCAACCATTAGGATTTTTATAGCAAGAGTGGGACTTTGCGGAAGTGCTTTTCTCAAACTGAACAGGGCAGTACATATAGGGCAATGTCTGTTATTAACACAGGGAAATTTGGGGGGGGGGGTGTCCCAGAGCATGTGCAAGTTGCAGAAGGCTTGTGCTAGTTTCAACCTACCAAGCCAAAACCCACCAGCCTACCAGGGGCTCAGTAGCTATGAAAAGCCCCGCTGGATCAGCCCTCTCGCCTAACATCCTTTCCCCCCCACAGTGGCAAACCTATAGGGACCGTATAAACTGGAAATGAAGGCAGTAGCAATCTCCCACTCTCATTCTCCAGCAGCCATTATTCAGACTATTGATATCTAGTTTTCAACCCTGGAAAAATGAATGGATCCTATGTAATCTTGGGATGGTGCTAGGAGGAGCACGTATTGTGTGGGATGGGTGGGGTGAGTATATTATCCCTCTCTGGGCTCTAGTAATTTGTTTGTTCGAATACAGAAACTAAAAATACCTTTATTCCGCAATGTGAGCATAGTTACATATTTATACTAGCATCTGGCCTGAGGAACTGAATACTCCATTCTTTAAATAGCTTCACTCGAGTGCTCAAATACTTTCAGACTAGAACATTACCCTACAGTCATACACCTTGTTTACATATCCACATTAAAAAGCCAGTAAGAAAAACTTCAAAATGCAAAGCGATGGGATTTTTGTTGTGTGTGCTTTGCTAAAAAATAATGATAAATAAAATCCTCCTAATGTAGTGTTTTGAAGTTCCTTTTTGTTTATTCCATTTATGACTTTCTGGGTACATGGTTTATTACGATGAATACCATGTTTCAGACAAGGAGGAAATTCTTTGAGGGAAGTATATGCAATTCCAGATGCTCAACAAATGATACAAATGCAAACCATTGTGTGCCTGAGCTCAGCCAATGCCTTTGGCCTTCGCATGATATGCCTTTGGGTGGTGGATAACTTTTGTTATCCACCCGGGAGAAATAATGGCTAGACCACATAAAGAAAAGCGTTAATGTAATATCCTAAATGGGTAAACATTATAAACAGGTGGCTAATGATTAGCTGTTTCAGTCCAAAGGGACAAAGTATCTTTTTTTAAAAAGGTCTTATGATCCTTGCCCAGCTTTCTTCCAAAGGAGCTATAATTTCCAAGTAGTATATTTGGAACTTCCAGTGAATTTGGAAACACTGAACTTTGCAGATTTAAAACACAAACCTAGTTAATGTCATGTAGGACCGGGGATCAAGAAGTACAGGCAACCTGTTAACTAGTTAATTTAATGACTACTTTTTAAAATGTGATTTTAATCAGATCTGTCCTTATAAAAGGGTGTGTGTTGACAGCATAAAGCCTTGTGAGGCTACAGATGCAGCTGTAAAGAGACTGAATCAACATGTTAAGCTCTCTGTGGAAATTAATCCCCAAGGATGGTTTGTTTGCTTGTTTGTTTTCTATGCCACCCTTCACCCAAAGATCACAGGATAAAAACACAAAAATATATAGCATAATCACAAACAAAAAAACAATACCCCTCCATGGTTTAAAAGGCCATAGATTGTTTAATTAGTCAAAGGCACCAGGCAAGCCTCCCTGGGGAGAGCACTCCACAAGCAGACGGATGACCAGGAAAATGTAGGGGTATGTGTGTCTAATAATCTTTGACACAGTTGGCAGTACTTCCATCAGTACTTGGAATTCTTGGGGATGAGGGGAGCCATGAATGAAATTGATACATTTCTATAGTCGATAGTATGAGCTTAATACTACCGATAACCAGGCGCAAAGTCTGTAATATCAGAGATAGCCAGCAGCATAGACTGTGAACACCTTCCTTTGCAGGACTTAATAGCCAGAGATAGCATGGTACTGGGTGTATTTGGCTGGGTGAATCATTGCCGTCAGTGGTTTGACACTTTCGCAACAGTGGCTCATAATGAACAGCTTTGGAGTGTGGGTGTGCACACGTCTGGCAGAAGCCAACCTTACCGCTGGCATACTTGTAGCATCAAAGCCCTTGCCTGAAATGGCTATGATACCAAAGTGGATCAGTAATACTGTAGTGTTTGTACTCCTAGTCCTAACTGAACAATTATTGTTTAATGTTGCCTTTGGGACATCCAAAGGGCTGGCACAACTGCCCTTTATTGCTTGACGAACTTGAAAGGGGAACTGTTTTTGGGGAGCGGGGAGTAATAGTGTGTGGGTGTGCTGATTGATTTTTGTAAACAAGTCACTTCTACTTTCTAGGAAAACACAGCAATTAATTCTCTTGGGAAAAGAGAGAGATGATTGTAACAACAGTACTTTTCAGACAGATTGCCTGACATGCCCAGAGCATGTAAACATGGTGAGTGGGCATGTCAAAGGCTGTCCTGCATACCTGATCTAGCAGGTAATAATAATTCCAAATATTTAGAATTCATCTAGGCGGCAAGGGTTTTGGGGCTGGGCACGTACCAGGGTTTTGCTCCAAGTACTTGACGAGGGAGGAAATGATTTGCGGGGAATTTTCTGTCCTTTCCATCACTCAGGCTTAGAATATAAGCAGCTTCAAGGTGCCTCCTACCCATGCATGTAATTTCATAAGCACTACCCGGCATTAGACCCATTCCTACAAAGAGCTGACTTCCTCATTTTGGGCAAACAATGCCTAGCTGTTACAGGAAGCGCTGGAAAGAACTTTACAGGAGAGAATCAAGATCACACTATTTCACTGTAATGCACAGCCATCTTTATACATCTCACTTCCCTCTACAGCCCTTGCAGATACCGCCTTCTTGACCCTTGGACCCACTATTAGTGATGCATTTACATGTCACTGGTTTATGCTAAATTGCGGAATTCCCTCCCCACTTCTAGCAATTTCATTGTATAGTTTCTGCCATTTGGTGAAGCTGCACCTCTTACCCAGGCCTTTGACCCCGATACAGTCATACCTCAGGTTGAGTCGCTTCAGGTTAAGCCTTTTCGGGTTGCGCTTCGCGGCGACCTGGAAGTAACGGAGTGCGTTACTTCCAGGTTTTGCTGCTTGCGCATGCGCAGATGCTCAAAATGGCATCATGCGCATGTGCGGAAGCAGCGAATCGCGACCCGCGCACGCGTAGACGCGGGTTGCATTCACTTCAGGATGCGAACGGGGCTCCAGAATGGATCCCGTTCGCATCCAGAGGTACCACTGTATATATGACCCTCCCTATTCCTCTGGTGGTGAATTTTTAAATCTGATTTTAATATTGTAGTTTTATATCGTTGTAACCTACTCAAGGACCTTGTGGTGAAGGGTCAGTGAGAAATGATTATCACCATCAGCATTGCTGGCTCAGACCATCTAGTTGAGTATGGTCTACTCTGAGTGACAGCAGCTATCTGGGTTCGGAGGAATAGGTCTTTCCCAGCCCAACTGCCTGAGATCCTTTTAACTGGAGATTTCAGAGACTCAGCCAGGATCTTCTGCTACAAAGCAAGGGCTCTACCACTCAGATATGTTGAAAGGACCCAAATAGATTGTGTAATCAAAATCAGTATGTAGCTTGTCTACAATTCCACTTGCATTTGGGGGAGGAGGTAGCAAGTGATTTTATCTTATCACCTTGTGAGATTGTGTCCACATTCAGTAATACACCTGGAGCGCTTGTAAACCATTAGCTTTAGCGCTATTGAAGTGACCCAGCTAATTGTGAGAGTCCCAAGCACAAAATTGGTCCTTGTGCTGGGTAATTTAAATGATACCCAAGCTACTTGGAGTTGTTCACACAAAAGTGACACACAACTAGGGCCTCTTTGCCCAAGCCTTTGGCTAATTGAACAATTCAAAACTGTTATGTGTGCGGTTATTGCTTCTATTTGTATTATGTCGTGTACTGTTGTGTAAATGAAGGGTGGTATAGAAATTAAATGTTAAAATCAGTACTTGGATTTCTGTGTAACACTCTGGTGTAATGTCCATGAAAATCCACAGTCTGTCCTGGAAAAAGACATTTCCAGTCCCAGACCTCTATCTGGGAGAATAGCTGGCATCTACGGATATCAAAGTTGTCTACCCCTGAGCTTTTAAGGAAGGTGAATTCCCCCCTGAATTTACTGCAAGGTGAATTTAAACTGAGTAACTCACCAAACTCCTCCCCCCCAAAAAAACCCAAAACACAATTGAATTCTGAACCAGACCAATCTAGACAAAGGAAATGTTATTTTAGTGAAGATTAAATTTATGTCTGAGATATAGAAAGATTATTGTGTCTGCTTCAGATGTAATTTCATGCCTGAGAATTTACATTGTAGGAAAACTGGTCTGGATCACATTAGCCAGGGTCCTGTTTTGCTGTCAGTTTAATTAAATGGAAACTGCTGGCAAGGAGACGGCAATAGGTTTATAGAGGCAATGCTATTTTGTACGTTAGAACAGAAGAAGAGAGTGCTCAGGTCTTCCAGTTCAAAAAGGACACAAAAACAGAACGGGTGATTCACCCTTGTTTACAGTGATCTTAGTGATGTTAAACGCCAGTTAACACATTTAATACACAGAATGCTATGCAATGTGCAACAGCAGAGCACTTCCAAGTTTTGAAAGCCTTGACCTCCAACGAAGAGGCTATTACCTCTTCCTTTCTTCCTTTTAAAAAGTTTTTTTTCCCAGAGAGTCCGCTGATCTTCAAAAGTATATCCTTTTCCTTTTCTGTTTTATGTGAATATAGGTTGACGCGATGTGCAAATGGTGTTCTTTTTGCTTGCTGCAATGTTTGTCACCAAGCCCACAACACATGAACGAAATCCTCTATAATCAGGAACAGCGATTTATCTGTTAACTGTGTTTGGCCTCCTGCCTTTTGGCTTTGATTTTTGGGAGAAGTATATTTGGTTAACTTATAAAGGCAAAAAGCACCAAATTCACTCGTAGGAAAATCGGGGGCGGTGGGAAGTGGGGGAACAGAGAGAAAAACATGTTTTCTTTCCCTCCCCTCCCTTCTCAGTTCTGTTTATTATGACATTTTGTGCTGTACGTCCTGCAGTATTTCTCAAGTGGAGTGAAGTACAGGAATCCAGACCTGCTCTTCAAATCTGACTCCGCTCCATATGACTCAGAAGTGTGACTGAAAATGAATGTTTATGTCTGTCCATAGTAGCTCTCTTTCTGTGTAGCCCAAAATTACATCAAGCAATTCATGTTCCAGTCCTGTTTATAGAGCTGACTTGTATTTTTGCTGAACTTGAGATTTGTTTTTTAAACTTTGTGGAAATTTTCAACAAAACCCACGAACTCAGAGGTGACCTAAAAACAGGAACATTTGGGCTTTTCTCCCAGTTCGTTAAAGTTGTGCAAAGAAAATTTGAAAGAGAGAAAAAAATTATATCCCTCACCGGCCCCTTAACTCATTTAAATATTGGTTCTTTGCTCTTACCCATACATACCCTCTCTAGTGCAAGTGGTTCATTACACT
The DNA here is from genome assembly GCF_964188315.1 of Podarcis muralis. NCBI lineage: Eukaryota > Metazoa > Chordata > Lepidosauria > Squamata > Lacertidae > Podarcis > Podarcis muralis. Next base: position 73,329,897 of record NC_135660.1, on the reverse strand, counting down.
GACATCTTCCTGTTTGCATAAGTTAAAGAACTGAGGAAATGATGTCATAAAAGTGAAAGTTGAGCAACTAAGAGCGGAATTTTTTTTTAGTCATAGCATTTTCTTCCAGTTGTCTTTCTTTCTTTCTTTTTATTTAATGGTAACACACCTTGAATGTGATCTTACCCCCTCCCCAAAAAATTTTTGACGCCCACCCAATGTTGATACATGAGAGCTACTGGTCAAATATGCATCCAAAGACTGATTCAAAGCCAGCAGATATGACTGGCAAAATGGTAGTACAGTCGTACCTTGGAAGTTGAACGGAATCCGTTCTGGAAGTCCGTTTGACTTCCAAAATGTTTGGAAACCAAAGCGCGGCTTCTAATTGGCTGGCAGATGTTCGGCTTCCAAAAATCATTCGAAAACCAGAACACTCGCTTCCGGGTTTCGATCATTCGGGAGCTGATTTTTCAGGAGCCAAGGCGTTCGAGATCCAAGGTACAACTGTACCATGAAACATGAGAGAAAGAAGTGGTTTGGGTGTGATGCCAGATTATGGTTTGGCATTATGTAAACAAAGTTTAGTTGAACTTTTGGGCTCCCCACTCCCTGCTTTCTTGGTTTGATGCAGACCAGAGTTTCCCATTTTGTAAGCAAACTATGGTTTGTCTCCAACCAAGAAAGCAGAGACGGAATTCCTGTGATGGAGAGGAGGGTGGCATGCAACCAAACCTGACTCACATAACCATGGTTTGTTGTTCTGTCTAGACTCCATGACTCCATCCTTCTCATTATTAAGTCTTTGTAGCTGAGAATACGTGTAAATATGGTTCTCTGCCTGATAACAGAATACTGTTGACTTCCACTGGAGAGAGACCACTGAGAGTGCTTAACTCTCCCACATTGAAATGTGTGCTTGGCTTTGGGTGAATTGTGCCCAGGGTTTCAATTTAATTTTCACTTTTAAAATTTAAATTAGGGAGAGTTCTTTGTCTTTCATGCCTAGAATGAGGAACTGACCTTCTAAATGGGGAACATTCAAAGGCCTTTGAAATTAGTTTTAGATCTGGGATATCTTAGACCATAAGGTTAAACGGAAGAATTACAGCTTGTTCTCGCTGTTCTGCAACACCAGGTGATTACTTGCAGGTGTGAGAAAGTCATGTTACACCACAGGCAGAGCTTTGGGGTCTCACGTAAAGCATACGCGAGTTCACACATTCAGCCCGAGATTCATTGATTGATGAGGATCAAACGATGTTCATATACATTTGGATTAGCTTTTTCTTGTTACTTTGGGTGGCTGCAATGTAAAGTTGGTTTAGCTAACTGAGTAACTCTTTTTCATTACATTCAGAAAAGTATCCAAACGTTTTTTGGATCTCCTATCCTCAAAGAATGATCACTGGACCATGATTTAAGAGACCCGATGTATATCTTGATCAAAATATGACTTTTACATTTGACTGGAAACCAAGTCCCTTAAGAGGTTTTATTATGATTGTGGTTATTTTGCTGTGTTCATGAACCTTGATCCCTTCTCTGCAAGACCAGCCCCATTCACATATAGATGTAGTGTGAATAAAGTTATTGTATTCCTTCTTAGCTCAGTTGGTAGAACATGAGATTATTCATCTCAGGGTCATGGGTTCAAGCTCCACATTGGGCAAAATATTCCTGCACTGCAGGGGTTGGACTAGATGACCCTTGTGGTCCCTTCTAACTCTACAAATACTATTATTCCCTTTGTCCCTGGGCAACTGATGGATAATGGGAGAAGTATACATTTTCAAAAATCTCCTACACTTCCTGTGTCCCTCTTTGCCATTTCCCATGATGTTTTTGCATTAGGGGATCTGTTTGAGTCAGGGCTTAGCACAGAGAGTCATTGTTAAACCACTGTCTGGAGTATGTGAATTAATAATGAAGCATAATGTACCCCCTGAGCATATGCAGAGTGCATTTTTCTCAGACTATGCAACCATAGCATGTCCTTGAATATTGTGTGCCTGGGAGCCAGGATTCCATGAGATGTGGACAGGGTTTAAATCTGTCACTTGTTGTGTGGAGAGGGGTGTGTGAGTTGGTGAGATTAAGCAATGTTCCTTGTCTTTCATGCCTAGACTTTAAAATGAGGAACTGACTCCTTCTGAATGAGGAACATTCAGAGGCCTTTAAAATTAGTTTTAGATCGGGGATATCCTTGACAGTGAGGTCAAACATGAGAATTAATTACTGCTTTCACTGTTCTACTTTTGCCCTACCTGCTTTGGAACATATGCAGATTTCCCCCCCCCCCCAAAAAAAAAGTTCGCTTCATGACATTGCAATGTACATATGTTTTCATGGCAGAAGACATTCTTTTAAACTGTCTCTGCCACATTTTTAATGTTCTGTGTTACCTTCACCATTTGAGTGATTACAGTGGTACCTCGGGTTAAGAACTTAATTTGTTCCGGAGGTCCGTTCTTAACCTGAAACTGTTCTTAACCTGAAGCACCACTTTAGCTAATGGGGCCTCCTGCTGCTGTTGCGCCACCGGAGCACGATTTCTGTTCTCATCCTGAAGCAAAGTTCTTAACCTGAGGTACTATTTCTGGGTTAGAGGAGTCTGTAACCTGAAGCGTATGTAACCTGAAGCGTATGTAACCCGAGGTACCACTGTATTAAAAATGAGTTGATTTAAATGGCCTTGACAAAACTTGTATGCCTTGAGAAAGCTATCCTCAAAACATGTTGCATTAAAATATGTTGTCTTTTCTTTCTTTTTAACCTACACAACTAGGGTCCTTCAGCTACATATCCTCAGGCAGTTTTTAATTGCTGACCAGTGCCTTCAAATATCAGAGGCTTTACTAAGAAAGGAGAAACGATTTCTTAGTCATAATGGTGCTGAGAATCTCTGCCAATAGAACGATTTAGTCTCTGAACACTGAAGTGTCATATTTTGTTCAGCTAGTTTATTTTAATTTTTTTGTTTGTTTGTTTCCCACTTCATGACAGTGTTTCAAATACCAATAGTGATTTACGGAACTTCAAAGCCATGGGACATTAAAACAAAGCATGCTCAGTATATTGTTTCTGGCATTATCCAATTATCCAATTGAAATTAAGCATGTAATAATAGTGTAACTGAAATATCCATCTTTTGGAATTGGATTTAATGAAGACTCTCTCTTTGCCACCATGCTTAAGTCTCCATTTTGGCTCACTTATGTCTACTTTTGCCTTTGTTTTCTTTCCATACAAGGAATGCAAGTAAAATATACCCCTGAAATAGCTGGCAAGGCTGTACAAAAGGACAATTTTGACAGCGGACAGAATACAGTGAAACAGAAGCCAAGGTGCAACTAACTTTTAGCATGCTTACAGTCCATTAATCTTAGTGGGAGATGTACACGCTTAACGTTTTCCATATTGAAATTAATGTAATTTATGCATGCTGAATTTAGCTGGATCAACATGCAGAGTGATTATCTTCACCAGAAAATGGAAGACTTCTAAAATGTTGCTGCATTCCTACTGCTGTACTCAAGACTCACTGACATCAATACGGTGCAAATAATGTTGCCATATGTCCTCTTTTTTCCAGGACACATATGTCCTCTTTTTCATGGGTAGGGCCATCATAGCAATCCATAGTTAAAAGTAGAAGTTGGCAAATGTGTCCTCTTTTTTTGCTCTTCAAAATATGGCAACCCTAGACATGCGCCACAAAACTGGTGATCCCTGATGCGGCTGTATGTCCCCATACACATCAAATTGCACATTGAGCCAATTCAGTGGGCACTGGTGTCAGGGAAAGAAACAATACAGCTCAGGAGGCCAGGCCTAGTGAGGCCACAGCAACTGTTCTCAGTAGATCTTGCCCCTATGAGACAGTTGTGAGGACTTAAGGTCCCTTCCTTCCCACAGCTCCCTATGTCTCCTCCTCCCCTGGTTCCTTCCCAAGCAATCTGAACGCTGATGCTTTGTTTGTCTGATCCACTCACTTCATACCTCTGTGGGTTCCGGGACACCAGTGGGGAGAGGAGCTGGTTATAGCAGGAGGAGGACAATCCCTGGCTTCTGCAGCAGCCTGACCGATCTCTGCCTCTTGGCTCCCCTCTTCTGCCTCTGATTCTGGACTGCTCTCTGCCCCAGCCTCTTCCTGCTCACAAAGCTCTGTTCCCTCTCCAGCTTCTGACATCATCTCCCTCTGACCACACATCATCGTCCCACCACCAATCGCCTGGCTCTGAGCCTTCATCCCTTGAGGGTTCCTCAGGGGATGCTCCCACCACTTCCCTGTATGCAGCCAGTCCATGACACTTGGCGAGCCTCACCTTATACAAGGTGAGGCAAATTGAGATGCACGTCTGCCTCAACAATGCATGTACAGTAGAAGGCATGAACAGATAGATCTCTTTTTCTGGATTAGGGCAATTAGAATTTTATTCCAAAGACTACATTGACATTAAATTCTGATTTATTAATTAAAGGTTACCTATAATTAGAATAGCAGTTTTGGAATAGCAATGAAAATATATAACCTAACAAAGGACATTTCTCGCTCAAAGCGTAGCAGCGCAATTAATCGCCTTTATTACATTTCTACCCTTTAGAGTTTATCATTTTGTTTGTTTGCTCATAAATTGGGGGCAGTTTCTTCCCCCTCTGGACTGCTGCAGTTCTGCACAGTCAGTAGGTTTGCGCCATGAAATGATAAAGATCTTTCTTTTAATTTCATTGCTATCCGACAGGAGATATATATTCAAACCTTTCTGGAGCAGGCTTTGAAAAGAAAGAGGAAAAAATGGACTGGTCCGCTCTCCTCTCAGTTGCAGGCATTTAGACCTCTGGCAGTCCACAAACCTTGACCTTGTTTGGAAGGAATTGCATCTTCTTGCTACAACGCACTATGAAACATTTCTTTGTGTGTGTGGTGTGTGCCTGTGTGTATTTTAATTTCATGAGCTAGCCAGCTTAATGTTTCACATAAGCATGATGAGGGAGTGATCTGCTAAAGATAGAAACACAGACGCCAGTTGGCTATTGTGATGTTCGTTAACATGTTGTTTGGATAATAGTTTACTTAGGATAAATTTTGAGCAGTCTTCAAGTGCTTTTTAAAAGCTCTTTCTTCCAGCCCCCCCCCTTTGCACTCTCCCCCCTCCCTCCCTCCCTCTCTCTCTTTCCCCCCTCCCTTACTTGGCCCAGATTAAAAGTGCAGCTTTAAGATATTTCTCCTAAAATAAATTTCAGGCATCCTCATTTATAGTCAGCATGCCCTGATTACTTGCAGACATACTGGAAATTTACATGCGCTTTTCTCCATTATAAAACACTGATCTGTTCATATCATTAGTTCCCTCATGACTGGAGGTTGGCAGGAAGCCAAGGGCAGTCTAAATCTGTCGCTGTAAATCGTGAGTTGAAATAGCAGAAAGTGGGTTTGTAACTTTGAAAGTGTAAACAGTTTGGAAAATGAAGTAATTTTAGCCTATGATTGATTGCCTTGCAATTCTACTTTAAATTAGCCCAGGGGCTCTGATGAAAATATATGCTTATTATACATCTGTCCCCCCCCCCCTTTTCTTTCCATTTTATTTTCTGGGGGAATAATAGCCTTGTTGGGTAGGCTGCTGAACAATGTATGCTTCTCCTAGTGTGACCTTTGGAGGAAAAGAATAGTTTTATTGTGTGTCCATAACTTTGCCTGAAACAATGTTTTGCAGTTATTAAATAGACTCGTTCTGTGTATATATATAAAAGGTTGGCAATGCATAGCAGCTGTACTGAATTTCAGCAGATTTGTACTTAAACATTGCTTTTTTGAGATAGTTAACTACGGAATGCATTCCTTCTTGATGCATTAGGAAGCTGCCTTATTTTAAGCTCTGTTTCTGTTCCATTAACTGGGCGGTCCAGATGTTGTTGGACTCCCAACTCCCACCAGTTCCAGGCCTGTCTGGTTCATGGTCAGAGAGGATGGAAGCTGCAATCCAACAACATCTGGAGAAACATAAGCAATATAGGAAGCTGCCTTGAATTGAGTGAGACCGTTGTGCATCTCTCTCAGTGATGCCTGCACTGACTGGCAGTGGTTCCCAGGGTTTTGGACCGGGAAGTCTCTCTTTGTCTTCTTCTCTGGAGATGCCAGGGTTTGAACCTGGGACCTTCTGCATGCAAAGCAGATGTTCTGCCACTGAGTTGTGGCCACACCCTTATGAGAGCCACAGGTTGTCAAGCGTTTTTTATTTTATTTTATTTATTTTCTTTCCATGTTTTAACTGTTTTTAATAGTGAATTTTAATTTGTTGTAAGTAACCCAGCCTGGGACCTGCTCACGAAGGGCAGTAATAAATATGATGATAATGATGAATGATGGTGGTAATAATACTAATACTAATATTACTATTAATAATAGAAAAGCCAATGCCCTGCCCTTTTCCAGAAGAAATGCAAAGCTGTGAACAATCAGAACCAGCAGTAATAACATGAAATAATTCACAGTCATAAATCAAAACAGGACCATAAATATCAGGCCCGCAAGAACAATGACAAAGCCACCACCAGAATTAAAATATCAAAATATGAGAAAGCACAAATATTCAGCCAGCGGTTCTTTGAAACAGCCATGTCTTCACCAACTGTCTAAAGCGGTATGGGACCTCACACAGCTCGCAAGGCATTTGGCAGGCCTGGTGCCACTGCAGAAAAGGTCCTGGTCCTGGTTACTGCCAAGCGTTAGGGCTGGGCCATACCTGGTTTTCAACTTCATGATCTACCACCAGCTAAACATCACAATATACTGATACATCACAATGTCTGAAATACAGATGGAGCTATGCAGAGGGATTGGCTGGCTTCACGGTTTTCCCCACATTGTGATATATTGCCCTTCCCTAGCAAGCGTGCATCACTTTGTTGAGGGATCTGGAACAGGGCTTCAAGATGCTCCCCAGTGTCAGGGCAGAGAGGAAGACTTCACCCTCCACCAAGTTGGTGTTCCCAGCCACAACCCTTTTCCCGCTCATAGGATTGAGTGGCAGCCATTTTCTTCTAGAGATAACTGAGATGTGCCTGCCTGGACATAATTATAGGGGCATGGATTTGTGCTAAACCTATCCCTGGCGACCACAGTTTCTATGCAGGGGAGCAGACTTGGCACCTGGACAGAATAGATTTATGAATGAGCACCTGTGAAATTGACATGGACAAGTTTCTGTACAACCCTAATACTAAACATGACGAATGGTCTACTTTTTGCTGTCCATTCTAGCATTCATGAAATATTTTAACTGGAGGTGCCAGAGTCTATCCCTGAGACTTTCTAGATAAAAAACACAGGCTCCACCACTTAGCTCGGCTGCCTCCCCTGCTATATTCTTCTTGAGGACATAACCTTCAGCCTAAAGTTTTGGGAAAAGGACACTGTCTATATACAGAGCTATACTTTGTTTCTTCCCATATTCCAGAGCCATGGCCTGCCATTGAAGTGAAGACCTGATCTATGGCTCACATTTATCCATTATTACCCTTAAAACAGTGCCTCAGACTCTTTCTCTTGCAAATGGAATAGATTGCAGTATTACTGTGGGGAAATTGTGTCTGATTTCATAAATACATTAAAATTCATGGGTATGGGTTGTTGTTTTTTAAGCCTAGGAATGTAAAGCGTAAGAGCACCTCTCTTGAAGTAATAATGAGCACCTTTCAAAATAAGCACCTATCCATACTGAACAACAATATGTACAGAAGTAATGATAGTTGCATTCTCACAATAGGCAGAACATTTATATCTTGTCCTAGACTTCCTTTCTGGAAGGAAGGCTTTGTTTTTATGTTTGCCACAAACTCCAAAGTTGCTCTGCTTTCTCAGTGTCAGGGACTGGCTGGACGCCAAGGAATGGGGGGGAGCACCACCTGGGGCACCCTCAAGGGAACAAGGCTCAGAGCCCAGGGATTGGTGGGGGGACGATGATGCGTGGTCAGAGGGAGCTGACTGGGAGGAGGAGGTGTCGGAAGCTGAAGAGCTCACATTGTTTAGTGAGCTTGAAGAGTCTGTGGAAGACAGCAATGAGTCGGGCAGTGGCGGAGGAAGGGGGTACGGGGGGTGCGGTTCGCCTGAGGTGTCATCACTGAGGGGTGCATCAAAATGAATTTTTTATAAAAAAAAGTGGGCTCACTTTTTAGGAGTGACTTAGTGGCTTAGGCGCCTGCAGGCGTGGGACTTGCGTCCGTCTACTGCCAGCCGCCCTACAGCTGAGAGGGAGGTGGCGGAGAGGCTTCAAGTGGCGGAGAAGCTTGCCCCACCCCCATGGGTGGCTCGCCCCGCTCCCAACTGCAGGATACGCCCATGCACCAGGTACCCAAGCGGCTGGCTGCGCCACTGGAGTCAGGCTGTTTTTCCCTCCTTCTGCAACCAGCCCCTCTGTCCCCGGGTGTCACAGAACCCACAGAGGGCAGAGCAAAGACAGGCAAGACGATGGAGCCTCAGATTGCTTGGGAATGAACCTGGGGAGGAGGAGACTTCAGGAGCTGTGGGGAGGCGGTCACCTTCAGTCCTTGCAAGTGCCTCATAGAAGCAAGTTCTACCAGGAAAAGTTGCCGTGTTTACTAGGCCTGGCCTCCTGAGCTCTCTTGTTTCTTTGAATAAAGAGTTAACTGCGCCGGCACCGTGTGAGTTCTTGCTGACCTGCTCCTGTCACTCAGAGAAATAGCATCCTGCAGTCCTCAGTAGTGCCCATGTTTCCCTGTTTTCTCCCCCTGTTGCCAGCCTTGTATTTGTAGCTCTGCCTATGAAAAAGCTTGCTCCCCACAGCAGGGGCCTCATTACAGGAGGTCAGGGGGTGGGGAACAGGTGCCCTCCACAACTCACCTGTGTTTGAAACAGGAAATCAAATGATGTATTGATGGAGCCACATGGAATAGCCATTGGCATCGTAAGAGCCAACCGTTAACCTTTTGCATAGTGCTTGGTTGATGGGCCCAATTAGATCTGTACAACCTGTGACTTACAAAGCAAAATATTCACCACCCAGAGACCACAGAAACAAGGAGCGATAGTTCTCATGCACTTGGTAAGACACAGCCCATGGAAGGTGGTTTGATGGGTCACCATTTGTACAGACCTGGTATTAATTAAGGTAGGGAAACTGTTGCAGATGCATATAAGAGTTACAATAATTCCCTGGATTTAATTTATATTCAATTGTTTCTTTAACAGCGGTGCTTTTTAGGTGAACGATTGGAACTAGTTTATCAGTAAAATGTTTTCAACAGAGATTTTCTTTTTCCTCTTGACTTGGGTATTCACCCCCCCCCCCATTTCGTTTGTTCTTTGATGGGCTTCCAAAAAAGTTATTAAAATGTTGCAAAACAAATAAGGTAATGCTGGAGCTTATTAAAAATTGCTTCTTTTGTTCCGATCTGGCAGCTGACAAATTGTCTTGTGCTGCGTCTTACCTGTTCCATTGTGAAAGGTTAACAGAGAAAATGGCTGCAAATAAATTGCTATTGAATGTTGCTGAAAATTAAGCATAGCAGTTTTTCCTCTATTAAAGATCCCTTCCAAAGCTCTCTATTGATGCTGCTCCCTGTGTGTCGTTCTAACACTTGTCTCTTACATTATGCTTGGCACCCAAGGAAACATTAACTAGAAAAGAAACGCCTGACCATAGTGTTACTAGACTCTATTATCCGGCTGTCACATGCCCACACGAGAGAGGTCTAATTTTGGTTCATATTGACAATGATTTCTGACGCTTTCCCTAACTCTCTTCATGGAATACTGTAGGGATAGAGTCAGGCTTGAAAGCAACATATATATATTTGCATCACTCTAAAAATCCAACTCAAACACAGCAACTTGCTCAGTAAAATGTAATTAGGGCATTCTTACTTCTTTGGATGTCGGAGATAGCGGCATTGTGGTTGAATGAGTGCCAACTCGTTATTTTTTATATGGACTAAGATATGGCTAGTATGCCATTAACTCTAAACAGTGTCAAATACAAGGTTGTTGGGGTTGTGTGTGTGTGTGTGTGTGTGTGTGTGTGTGTGTGTTAACATGTAGGCTATATAAATTATACCTTGCAAGAATTAACAAGGCCGTTATTTCATTAAGGGTTTCAAAGAGGGCATAAATGTCAAGTGCGAAGCTTATGTGTTTAAATCACCGGACTGTTTTCACTCCCCCGCCCCTCATTATGTGGCTTTTGAGAGTAGAAGCCACTGTACCATTTTATATATTTTTTTAAAGCAGGGGCAAAGTTCCACTGAATTTTTCAGGCTGATAATGAAAAGGCCATTGCATGAAAAACCAAGATAAAGCTTTCAATTCTTACTATTGGGAATGGAAATTGAAGGTATTTCATGCCACGTTTCTGGGAAGTATGTAGCAATAATGGGGTTTTATAATGAATAGTGCTCAAGGTTTCTCTGTGTGTCTTGTTTTGTTGGAGGAGAACATAAGAAGAGCCAGCTGCACATGTCCAATTCCAGTATCCTGCTCTCACACTGGCTGACCACATGGCTGTGGGAAGCCTTCAAGCCAGACATGGGTGCAACAACACTCTGCCCACCTGCGATTCCCAGTTCTGGTATAGCCATTGTGGCTAGAAGCCGTTGATGGCTCTTGTCCTTCATATATTTGCCTTTCAAGCCATCCAAGTTGATTGGGGGCAAGGAGAGAATTTCTGAGGCTTAAAACTATGCTTTAATCCAGTTAAAGAGAAATATTCCGCACCTATTAAAACAGATTGTATGCTAAAATCAAACCCACCATCACATTTATATTTAGAAGTGCGTATAGAGAAAAGTGTCATTAAGATTACAGAAAATTTGTTTCCTACTTCTTGACCTTTGCTTTGGACCAAGTCATCTACCCAAAATCATAATTCTGTAAACTCTTCTTCTTGTTGTTGTTGCGGCTGCTGCTGCTTTGCTAGATTATCAGATGGCCTTGAAGTTTCTTATTAGTAGCCTTGGCAACTAGAATAACGAAGGTTCCATAAAAGAGAATGGCAGAAACACAGGCCTGGCTTGTGTGTATTTTACGAAGCATTCCAACTCATTTGGGAGAAGGCAGCTCTGCATCCCTGCCACCTCATACATCATGGGAGGGGGGTACTCTATGCGGTGGCCCATATGTACATCAGCATGATTCATGTGATCTCTCCCCAAGCACATTTATTTCAGAGGGGAGAATAACCAGAACGTGTCTCCCAAGTGTACAGTTCCACATTTAGGAGCCCATGTCACACATGACATTTGATGAGTGGTGAAGTGGAAGCTATTCTTTCACCATGGGTCACCGGCAGGTAAACATGGGAACTGGACTGTAAACATGTAGGTGACAAAAGGAGAGGTTTGTTGGGCAGATAAAAGGAAGGACTTCCTCTATGCAGTATGTATGTAATTAACATGCGTATATCACTGCCTTTCAGTCGGGCTTCTGACTCAGTTTCTGAGACAAAAAATGTATTTGTTGGGCGACTTCCCATGGACCTCTTAGTAGCTTTCAGTACCATCAAGAGTGGTATCCCTTCTCGATGTGGTTCCTGTTCTGACCTGACAGGGCAGTTCCTGAAGATGGTGCTGGGAGACTGATACTCTACCCTTCAGCAGGTATGCTGTGGGTGGTTCTTTCTTGTTTCCCATGCCGTTTTATATTCATGTGAAACTGCTGGGAAAGGTTGGGCATTTGAAGAAAAATGTCGTCAGTATGCTGATGATGCTCGGCCCCTTTTCGCCATTTCATTGAATTCAGGTCAGGCTGGGGATGTTTCAAACTGGTTGGACGGGGACCAATAAAAAGAATCTCAATTCAGACAAGGCCAAGATTGAGTGGTGATAAAACTGACCAAGTCTGAAGGATCATGTCTCTTCTATATTACGTTGTGGTCCTGCTAAAGCAGGGATGGTTAACCCGCAGAAGTTGCTGGACCCCAAAGCCCATGATGATCAGGGATGATGGGAGCTGCAGTCAGTGCTTTTTTGCTGTTGTTCTGGTACTCATGTGTTGATAAAAGTGCTGCACGTGCCAGCAGAAAATGGCCGCCATGGGCAGCAGAAAAAAGAGAGGTGCTGGTACTTGGTGCTGGTTGGCCCTGTCTGTAGTACAGCAACATATGGAAGGCCACAATTTTGCCACTCCTGCCCTATAGGATCAGATTTGTAGATTGGCAGTGCTAATGAATGCCTTGCTTATGAGTTTTCCTGAGGCAGCTGACTTCCCCTAATGGGACAGTAATAACCTGATCCAGCAACAATGTCTGGTTCATTATTTAACACATCCCTTCATTCTAAAAGTGTAGATTTTGCTGACATACTGATTTGCAGTGGCGTAGCGTGGGGGGTGCAGGGGGGGCCGGCCGCACCGGGCGCAACATCTGGGGTTAGGACAAATCCACAGGTTAGAGGGCGCAAATCCACAAGTTAGGGAGCGCAAATCCACGGGTTAGGGGGCGCAAATTACTTGCCTTGCCCCGGGTGCTGACAACCCACGCTATGCCACTGCTGATTTGTCCCTTATTTTGCCTTATACATGTGAGTCTGTGTTTACACATGCATAGCACTTCCCTTGGAATAGGGGAATACATTTTTACAGACTCTATTTTTTTTGCATCTGCTGTTGATAAAAACAAAACAAAAAACAAATTGTGTGTGTGTGTGTGTGTGTGTGTGTGTTGCTTCATATGCTAGAGGAAAGATCCTATGAGAAGCCCAACCTGACCCCAGCTGGATGTAAATGCCTACCAACCGCTCTGATTTATTTATTGATTATTTATTTGTGAAATATATATGCCACCTTACAAAGCGGCTTACAAACGCAATTGAAACATTTTTAAAGGTACGTATATATGTATGAAGCAAGCTAAAAGCAGAATCAGTTTTAAAATCCCTGGCATTTATCAAATTGATCTCCTTCCACAATCCTTCCCTTGTATGCCTTATCTTTTAAATTGTTTAGTCCTGAGGGCACGGGGTCTCTGCTGTATTTCGATTTATGTACAACACCTAGTTAATATGGGCGCTCCAGAAATAAATACCCGTGGAAGAAATAGGGAGCTGTACGTTGCTTTCTAGTTTCTAGAAATAATTTAATTTCCACAATGAGCAGAATATCTTTATCTCTACTTTACACTGCATCAGAGTACTCTCTTGCGACTTTTTCTTTCTGGTGATCTCTAAATGTATTTTGGCCTTTTAGGTGGAAAGGAATAATATGAATTCTGTGCTACGTTTAAGAAACAGAAATGCTTTCCTGCCTGGCTTTTAATGAAAGTGCTGTGCCTGTCTTCTATGGGAAAAGCTGTGGCTTCCTACTTTTACATATGGATGCAAGCATTTTTAGGTGCCTTTCCAGATAAAATTGCTCAAGGCAACCTAGAAAATATATACATTTACAATCTTAATCCTCTTCCATGTGTAAAACCCAATTTACTAGCCTGGTATCGTCGTCTTGTGGACCCCTTCCTCACACTTCTCCCTTATACTCAAAATTTCCTGGAGCCATGAATCTTAAAAATAAAATAAAAATGCTAACACCTCCTTATCTTAACTTTGCATCAGCACAGAGCAGATATTGTGCCATTAAATAAACTGTACTTTGTTTATTGCACACTCCTGCTCATGATCCTGGGAAGTAAGGGTGCTTTCAGAATAAATGTTTATTCTGCATTCCTTCAGGTTGGTTTGTTAGGGAAGTTGGAGGCTGTTGCAGCATCAAAGCAGGTAATCCCCCATACTTTGCAGTGCGTTTCCCCATCACTTTCCTTAATGCAGAAAGCCTATTCTTTTGGCAAAGCAGGTTTGTTGCGCAAGACCTTGCAGCCAGCTATAATAGCACAGCCTGAATCCCGCTGCCAAACAGTGGTCGTCTGGAAGTGTCCTTAGTCAATAGAACTTTCCCCCCAGGGAAATGTGCAACCTGAACCTCCCCACTTCTCCGAAGAAGCTGTGCCCCCATTCATTTTAATTGGGGTCTAATTGACACAAATGCCATTTTAGCAAAACCCTAGCCTTAAGCACTTCGTTTGGAAAATGGCCCTGCCGTGGGAAGGGTGGCAATTTTGAACTACCATATAATCAATTCCTTTAGTGTAGGTAGGAGGATGCTTGGATATGAAGTGGCAACAGGTTAGAATGGGAGGAAGGGAAGTTTTACAATTTTTAGGACTTTTGTTGGTCTATAGAATCCTGAAACTGAGACCACTCCACTGGTAGATCCTGCCAGACATTGCTAGGTTGTGAGAGAAGATGAACACAAAGATGCTTAATCACAGGGGACATTGCAGCAGTCACCTTGTGGCTGGAACCAGCAAGGTGGCCTCTTCTGGAACCTTTTACAGTATGGAGAATTATCACATGATGTCCACAGATGATGTGGCCTGCTTGATCTCACTGTAGTTCCCTTACTTAGCTGGATCTATGATAGCAGTTCAGCTTCATCTATAAGTAGCGATGTCACAGAATTCTGACTAAAATAGGAATGGAAGTTGACAGTGTTTGTTTATTTATCCCCTCTCTGGAACAGAAATCAGTCCAGAGAGTATTCATTGTGGCTGTTGCTTTCCGTCTCCAAACTATATGTAACAGATTACACTCCCCCCCCAATATTTGCATTGTGTTTCCTTTGCATTGAAGTAAATAGGGTAGAATAATGCAACGGCAACGTAATTGGACTAAATTACGTAATTTCATCACAGCAGACAAAGCGATGTATAACATAGATTTTGGTGAAAGATGAACTGCCGCAGAACAGAAACAATAGTTCATTGATAAATACTGAGAAGAATGGAAAATTATTCCTCCTTACATCCCTAGATCCCTGAACACTGGAGTTAGCTGTTTACAAAATATGGGCCTGTCTTGGTGGAAGCTTCTGAAGCTACTACTTCTTTTCTACATCAAATTTCATCCATCTTTTATTCTTTTCTGCAAAAACTCCATTTACAGTACAATTCGCATTGATTTCTTGAGGTAAATATTATGGAAGATTTCATTATGCAGGTCCGATTCTCGATCAGTGTACAGAATTGTTGGTGCTGTCTAGATGGAAGTAGAAAAGATCAGATTCGAATCACCAGTTATAAAGTAATGTTCTACAGCTGGGAGCGTTAAGTACATATTAGATGGAACGGAGGTTTTTATGTGACTGTATTAGCGTGGGATTGAACAGTAGTTTCAGTCTGTCTGAGATTTGTAAGTATTCCTTTTATTTCACATGCTAAACTTATTTTAAGAACTCTCTGAACTTGATGTTTCTCCAGCACTTTCACAAAATAGTGGAAGGCAACGCACATGATAAGTTTTAAGCTAAATACTGGTACTTTTCTGCTTATGGAAACAGGGTGGGGGAAAAGATATAGGAGATTCAGCAGAACTTTGTAGTCCCGTGAGAGACAGGTTGGTGAAGTGATGAGAGTGTTAGACTAGGAAACTGGGAGACCAGGATTCAAATCCTTACTTAGCCTTGGAGCTCACTGAGTGACCTTGGGCCAGGCACACACTCGCAGCCTAACCTACATCACAGGTCTGTTGTGAGAATAAAAATGGGGAAGGGATTAGTATGCTGCCTGGATATCCTTGGAGGAAAGAAGGGGTAAAAATGTAATAAATAAATAGATGTGTGTTGAAAGAATGTAAGTATGTGTTGAAAGTATGTGTTGAAAGAATAGGTTGGTACTGTCAACTCCAATGGTACTGATCATATGTTGTGGGAAAGCTTTTTTGATCTATGTATGATTTTTAAAATACTTTGTCAATGGACGAAGCCAGAAATGAGTGACGGGGTGCAGCCTGTGACTATTAAGCAGTTCTGGGACAGAGCTTCATTGATTTTAATAAGTTCTGGCCTAGCAAATTTTGAAGGGGGCCCTGTTAGATCAGTGCATGGGACCTGGGGTGGTGATGGTGCAAATAACTGAACCAGAGGCGATAAACAGCAGGTAGAATCCTGATGGCTGACACAACTCCCCACAACCTCTCCAATCAATTTGAACTGATATTGGCAACAATATTTTCATTTGGGGAGATTCTGCCATGCAAAGATCACTGGATCGGAGAAAATGCGTTACGGAATGTGCATTGCCACTGCTGCCTGTTTTACACCAGCCAAATTAAAGGTCCATATAAAATTAGTAAAATTGGCAGCTTGTTCAAAATAACCTTTTATCTCGTCTTCGGTAGCCAGTTTTTGCATGCAATCTTTGTCTTCGATTATATCAGTTTCAAGTAGTCGAGGTGTGGCACGAAACACGGACAAGTTTAGCATGGGTGGCATCTTTGCTTCAGAAAAGCCATGTCAACAAGGCAAGTCTCCCTGTTGCGTTGCTAATTCAGCCAAATTTGTTTCAGCCTCAAAAACAAAGATTTGCAGGTTCGCCTACTGGGGTTAGCTAATTATTTTATTTGCATTTTCTTAATGTGGTAATTCAGCCATTAATATTTTAAAAGTGTTGCAATTAATTAGCTAGCTGATGGATGCCAAGGTGGATTGCAAGAGCAACCAGAGATAAACAGGAGGGGGAATTCAGAGCTGTCTCTGGAACACCTCCCTTTCCTGGTTGAAGATCACAGCCCTGGTGTGACCCCCACCCCTCCACCCACCCCGTCAGATAAAGGTCCTCAGCCTGCATGGCACTGATGGAGCAGAATATTTTACAGTTCTAGGTGAGAGGGCAGCAAGGCCAATGCTTCTGTACCTCCTATGGCTCTTGCAGTTCACTGACCACTTGGGGAGGGCTGTGCTCTCATAGCTTTCTCCCACCCATCATTTTTTCCCTGAAACGTCACACAAAGCAGATTTAACAGAGCTGCTGAGAAGTATGCAGAATGTCCAGATAATTAAAAATAAAAATTTTTTGGGATGCACAGGAGTGCCTTTTACATAAAATTTTGTAGACAGAGAGCTTGCAGGGGTGACTCACGGCAAATCCATATAAGAGCTTCACATAATGGGAGTTCTACTGCATTTATGTGGTGATAAACGTGCTTTGGCAGTTGTCCAGTTACTCTGGGTTTTTTATTATAATGGTCAAGATAGGGAAGAAAGGATTCTGCTTGCTACTAGAATTGTTCTCGTGTGTCAATCAGATTTTGATCAATGCAAGCTGCCCTAAGAATTTTCCCTCAATTATTCATATTAAGCTATATGCACTCTCTCTCTCTGTGTGTGTGTGTGTGTTGTATTTAAATAAACAAATAAAATAAGTTCGTCAGGTCAACCTAGTTCTGTACCAGGGAAAGCTCATCTTTAACATTTAAATATTATGCAGATTCAGCATTTTAACATTCTTTCCCTTAGTTTGCACAATTTATTCCGCTCTGATTCTTGGTGGGGCGGGACCATGAGTATGCACTGCACTGAAGCAACATCCATGCTTCTCTCCCTCATCTCAGCTGCTGGAAATCCTATCAGCTTTGAGTGGAGTGTTTCAGTTAGGTAATTTTAGACTCTGAACTTAATGATCTGTAGGGCAGTGTGTGTGAGAGAGAGTCAGCTGGTTAGACGGTAAAGTGTATTAGTTCACATTCTTCGAAATGTGGTAGGCCGTCCCCGCTTCATTGGGGGGGGGCTCTCCTGCTCATTCAGCTGAGTAGGGCTTTCTACCTATGTACCCCCAAAGTGCTGCCCTGATGTAACTACTGATGGTACTGGACATGGCTCACGCAAAAGAACCTTTCTAGACAAAACAATGAGAAACCATTTTTACAAAACAATGCTGAGGTTTTGTGGCCAATACCAATATCTGCAGGTTTGCCTGAATGGACATCTTTTGTTTTCTGTTTGTTTTGTTTTTACCAAGTGTTACTGTATCTTATCTCTTAGCTTAAAGTTTTGGTTAATAGCCCTGCTAGCCCTGATGGCTGGTTATTGCTCTCAGATTGTGTTGATGGGGAAAAATTTTTATTTTTGTTCTCTGAAAGTGGCTCAGTGATCTTTGGATAAGAAAGCCTGGTCTTGCACATACCTCTGCTCTCCTATCGAGATCTCCTCTTACTACCTTTATCCTCATTCATCACGGTGGAGAGTTATGTCTCCCACAGGCTAGCATTAACCGTGATGATATTTAACTTGGGCTTGAAAGCCAGCTTCCAATCTCAAACTGTGGTTCAGCCAAAAGCAGTTACAGTGGTACCTCGGGTTACAGACGCCACAGGTTACAGACTCCGCTAACCCAGAAATAGTACTTCAGGACTTTGCTTCAGGATGAGAACAGAAATCGTGCGGCGGCAGCGCGGCGGCAGTGGGAGGCCCCATTAGCTAAAGTGGTACCTCAGGTTAAGAACAGTTTCAGGTTAAGAATGGACCTCCAGAACGAATTAAGTTCTTAACCCGAGGTACCATTGTACTAGCATTGTTGTCACTGATGCAGCACTTTTGATTAAAGTAAATGAGAGAGTGTCTAAATCAGGGATGGGATAGTGAGGTGGGAGAGAGAGAAGTAAAGGCAGATGGCCTTAGTGTAGTTTTACAGCTATGGAGTGAAAATAGGAGAAGCAAAGCCTAGGGTGAGTTCACACATGCCTGCCTATCATAGCACATGTCTGACACCCTAGCATCAACAGTGATGACTTGCACTTCCGAAACAGCCATCCTAGACCAAACACTGTAGAGCTTTCGTGACACTTGATCTCAACCCCCACATAATAATTCTCAGTGGAGACAGCTCATCCATTCATCGGTGCATTATCAAGTGATAAGTCATTTACTGTTGGGACACCAGTGTGACGTACATGTCTGTGAAGAAGAGCTTGAAAGGCTGGCGAGATAAAGTAAGGGAGTCAATGAAGGAAACTGCTGAGTCTAGTAAGGTGCTAGAGGAGAGGACAGAGGCAAAGATTGCAGCAAACCACTGTAAGTGATCATGAGATGACACCTGGCTGAGAAGTGTTGGTGGTGTGCCCAAATGCAACATGATAAAGGAGGAATCCTTCAGTGAAAGGCTGGGCATGGAAAGGGTTCATTACCTAGTAGCATCTTCAGCCTCCATTCAGGTCTTTGCCTCTTCATTTGTGACCAGCTAGTCCACCATCAATGATAGATTAATTCTTGGTGATTCACCCTTCCACTGAAACCTTGCTGACAAAGCATAATAAAGGAGGACAGTGGTGCTAGTCCCTTTGGTGATTATTCAGGAAATTATGTTCTGATGTTCTAAAATCTTTGTCTCCCTCAGTTATGTGGGTTGTTATATGGGACAGCTCCATTAATTTGCAAGCTCACTTGTCAATGAATCTTTCTATTGCATCTAATTTCTTTTGTGCCCCCAGGGCCAAGTGGGTACTATAGGTAGCATACCCACAGCTAGACCTGAATGGTGTGCAGGTCAGGATCCCTGCAGTCCCTCAGTTTTCAGTGTGAGCTGTAAACAGTGGAGAAGTCAAAGGCAAGAGGCCAGATTCCCAGTGTTTATATAAGTCCTGGCCAATCTGGAGGCTTTGTACTGACTGCCAATCACAGGGGTCAATGATGCTCAGGTTTATTCCTATTTAGAGAGGGGTTTGAGGCCTGACTACACAAGAATACACATGGGCATCCACCCCGCCAAAACCTTTCGCCACCATAATCATTGGCACTAGATCCAGAGGCTGCCAGTTCTAGCCCTGTTGTCCCTGACATATGCTTGCATTGCTTAAAGGATCTGTTTTCATATATGAAAATACATTCTATAAGGCTGGGACGTTTTAAACACTTGGTCTTTCTTTGGTTTAAATTAATGAATAGTGTTATTATACTAAAATAACTGTTCCGTTGTTGTTAAAGCTTTCCTCCATGTGTGTCTATTTTGTTAGCTGTTCAGTGACTGCTTCAGTTGATTGCTGCATCAAAAATTAACATATTGTGAAGGGTGTGGCGTCAGCAGCTGACTTACTGTAGTACAAGCCATTTCTCAAAATAGCCACAGCAGTGCAATAGTGACACACAATTTATGTCACAGGATTTAGCAGTAATAATAACTGTGGCCTATTCATTTACATTTTGGGCAGTCTTCTTCCATTCTCTCTCCTCTCTCTGTTTTTCACTTTCCTTCCCAACCCTTTCCTTCCTTTTAATTACCTTTTGCTTTTTAATATTTTCGTTTCTTTCTTGGCTTGCTTTTGGTTTAACAGCCAACAAGATGTGCGTGTTTGTCTCTGTGTGTAACTGTACATTTTATCCATCAGTTTAACTGCAAGTGTATTTCTCGCTTTGATGTATAAATTTGTGCTAACTCGGCTGCCTTGGGAGAGATTTAGATTTGTGGTAGGATACGTCACACGAAGCTGGAACTGGAGGACTGATAAAGTTGATGCACAAGTTTGGAATCTTAAACACCGACAGCCAATTCAGTCTCTTTAGATTGAGGCACTCACACAGTCCCCTTCCACAAACGTCTTTCTGTATAATGTCTCGTAATTAGAACAGGAAATCATTGAGTAACTGTGCGATGAATAAGAGTACTTAGGCTGAAAGGAAAATTACCTTCTGAGAAATTATATTCACCATTTCCCCCTCTTCTCTTGGTTCACATTACAATGTTGGCAATGATAGTAACAGATGCAAGTATTCTTATCTGCACAGTATTGTTCTTCTGATTTTGCCCTTCCCCCTCAACAAGAAAAAAACAGAATATAGGAAACGTCTAATTAGAAAACAGAATTCTGTGTCACAGCAGAATAGCAACAACACAGAAACGTCAATATAATTATCAATATATCTAAAGGCTGGCGCTATGTCAAGTGTATGAAGTTCTTGTTTTGCCTTGGCTCCGTTGCTAGGAGCACTCTTTTTTATTTTATTTTTAAGAAGAGAGCTCAAAGAGAGAAATATCTGATGTAATAAAGTATCAGAAGGTACCACTCTGAGACGGTTTCAAGAGTGGCTCCTGTTCATGTGAGGGGCTCCCAAATCGGATGCTTTGTAGTCCTACCTGGAAATGCCAGGGACTGAATTTGGGGTGTGCGTCTACCACAGTGGCCTTTCCTTACTTTAACACTCTTGGTTCCCATCCTCTGTATAGACAGGGAATAATGAATATAATCAATAAACAGCTTTTTTCTATCATCTGGTTAGTTCTTGATAGTGTATATTATTTTCCACAGAAATACAATGCAAAAGAGAGAGAGATTTGTTACATTTCCAAGTTTGTAGCTGGAAAAGGAGAATATAGGTTGGGAGTTTTTTGTTTAAAAAATGTCTAATACATATTTGGAATCTGTTCAGCAAATAAAGGAGAGATCTTTACATGTTTGTTTCTATTGGCATCGGAATGCATTTGCACTAATACGATTAAAAGAACGAAAGGGCAGAATACTTGGCAGATTTTTGTAGCTGGGGTAATTAGGTGCAGGAAGGAACATGCATATTTTTTCCACCCAGCTCTATAAAATCCTGGTGTGAAGATTGTTTTGTGTGTATTTTTTAAAAAAATAAAAGGGGGGGGGAAGCTTACTGAAGTTAAAAGCAGATTATGGCGGTTAGCAATAATCATTATGGTGTGATGTTTCCGAACACAAACAAAGCAAGCTACTTTTATGTATTTCCTTGTTCAGTCTGTGAGGAGGTTTTGATCTGTGAGCAGATTTTGATCAGGAATTCATACTGTTGTGTGTGTCCCGTTCCCCTCCAAACTTTTGTGAATTGTTCTGGGCTGCTTTGAAGGTCATCATGTGGTTTAGTGGGGAAAGTGCTGGACTTTCACCCGAGTTCAGATTTTGCCTCTAGAGAGGGCCAGTTTCAACACTCATTTTAGCTCTAATAGGTCATTCAACTGAATCACGCTTAAGCAACCATGTGAGGGGGAGAGTGTTGCCAGGTCCCACCCCCTCTGGGGCATCATCTTTCTCAAGTTGTTCAAAGCCCTCTGCAACTTTGGGGGCAAAGATCTGAAGCGGAAGGCCTCCTTCACTTGTGCAGGTTCCCCACATGATTTAGAATCCCACACAGTTGAGGTTCTTCATTGCATATGGACTACTGGAAGGTGATGGGCTGGAGTGGGTGGGGCTTGGCAGCATCCTCTCACTGCCCCAGCTTGTTTATACACAATTTAATTTAATGCCCAAATTGGTTTGTAGACATGGTCATATCTGTAATGAAACCAGGAGAAGTTTAGTTGGGCCTTCATTGCTTGTTACCTTCCAATTCATCCAGATTTACAGGCAACCCATCACAAACAACGGCCCATTTTTCAAATGTCCCATCTCATGGACTGTAAGGACCGGGACAGTCAAAGGCACTTTGGTTCCTGAGGGTGGAAAGAGAGGGATCTAAATATCATCCTCTTTTCACTATTTAGCATGGTCAATGCCTGTTCAGTTTGGGGTATGTTGTTTATCCCATGGATTAGATCTGTCTCACATTCTACCATCCTTCATGACACCCACAATCTCCTACCTGAGGCAGCTGCCATGTCTCACCTCATGGTAGGATTGCCTCACTTCTGGATACATAGTGAATATCTGTGGGCTATTGCTTCATTCTAAGACCCTCCAAATTACCAGGCCCAGTTGGAGGTTCTACATGGAATTTGGGGGAGGAGAGATAATACTGCCTCTGTATGCTTGCATCTCTAGGGAAGAAGTTGAGGTGAACAAGACTAAGTGATACTTAGTTGTTTCAGGTTTTATTCTCTTCCTTGTGTGCTGTCCTGCTGAGCTGCAGAAGGAGAAAAGGAAATCCAAGCAATGGCACTGGCCTAGTCCCATGTTGGACTGATTTGTACTAGGCACTTAAATATAGAGATCTTCCCACTTTGAAATGAATGTAAAGCTCAAATTGTAGCAGGATTTTTTTTGGGGGGGGGGGCGTGTATGCAGCCTCTTTCCTTGGGTCAGACCCGAACTTTTATTTGGTGGTGGAGCTTGTAGAAGAGGCCTCTCCTACTTTTTCTCCTGTAATTCAGGCAGTAAATATTTGGCTCAAGAGATGTAGACTGTGCCCAAGGTAATAATTTGATCTTCACCTTTGCATGGTCTCTACAGCTGAAATCAAAATTTTAAAAAACTACTACTATTAAAATACACTTTCTTATTATTATTATATCTCCAGCATGCCATATCTCCTCATGCCAAATGGCAGGCTGCTTTGGAAACTGAGGATACTTTCAAAAGTAGTTTATGATATGGCACAGGGGTCTGCTATCCCAAGGAGTGAAGAAAGTAAATCATCCTTCCTGGATATGCCTGCAGTTTAGCTCTTTCTGGACCCTAACCCTTTTTTAAAAAAAGATGATATTGATTTGAAAAAGTCTGCCTTATTGGTGAGACTATTCTGTGCTCTCTCCCTTGACGGTGAACATGAAATTCAACACGAATCTTCACTGCAGTAACTCCTCTCCCCTCTGAATGAAAACTGTATAAATTGATCAGTGCCTCCGTAGCCTCAGTTAAGAATGAGAGGCCAGGACCTTGCTTTGCAGTTTTGCTTGTTGTCTAGAAATCGGTTCTGAAGTTGAGATAAATTGGTAACTGTATATACGTACGAATGAATGAATGAAAGACTGACCCTGAAAGAGGTTATTAAAACGAACAGTTACGATGTAAACACAAGATTAGGAGACATTTCAGCCTTAAATCCTGGAGGTATTTCCTTCTAGGTGTGTGTCTTGTGTTCTACCGTCTGCAGGTGACGTGGTAGAAGCTGACACGATATTGGACATGCCTCTTCAGCAAGGACTTAATTTTTCAGTCATGCACCTTAACAAGAAAGTGATAATCATGATTTAAATTCTAGCTTATACCAGCAGCGAATTATTTCCAATTGTTTCATCTTGACAGAGTGCACTAATAATATATCACTGCAGTTAGGTGACATTTGGAATATGTTGAAAGATTCCAAATGTCCTTCTCCCTGCGCCTGGATTGTGTATTATTCTCTCTCTCTCTCTCTCTCTCTCTCTCTCTCTCTCTCACACACACACACACACACACACACACACACATTTGGCAGAAATAGGTCTTTGATTTCTTCTCTCACAGAGGTGTGGCTGAAAGAAAATCTTTGTTCCAAGAACCTTTTATTTGCTTTCCTTAAACAAATGGTGCAGTTTACCCCTTTCTTTGTCCTTCCTTAGAATGATCTGTTGAACCTTTTGTGAATAAAGGAAGGAGGGAAAATACCTTACAAAGCACTTATTTGGACACAGTTATTGCCTGGTTAGGCTTGGCATTCAGCGATGGGCCTCCCCCCCCCCCGCCATTTTGTTTCTGTACCTCTGAATCGTATTAAAAGTAACAACAACAAAAAACAACATTGATCAGCCTTGCAAACAAATTTAATTTTAGTGACCATGTTGCTTTAAAATGTCATTAAAATGCCACAAAAATAGCGAGGAGCACTTTATACAGTCACTTTACCATGTGCTTTACTGGAAACTCGTGGTTTGTAGCAAAGGTTCATATGAGACATTTATATGTACCTTGACAAATAACACATAACTGACCACATCCTGGCGCATAAGGAAAGTGCCGTGTCTCATCTCCAGGCTGAAGATAGCAGTACCTGTATGAGCACACTGTGTTGTACTAACCAGGCCTGTAATCTGTGCCTCTAGCAGCCCACACTAAAACTTAAATGATCTGAGGAGCAGCCTTGCGCCAGTCATCTAACGCTTGGTGCATTTAGCCTAGGTTTCTGGCTGGCAGTGGTTCTCCAAAGTTTGAAACTGTAGTCCAGGGGTAGGCAAACTAAGGCCCAGGGGCCGGATCCGGCCCAGTCGCCTTCTAAATCCGGCCCATGGATGGTCCAGGAATCAGCATGTTTTTACATGAGTAGAATGTGTCCTTTTATTTAAAATGCACCTCTGGGTTATTTGTGGGGCCTGCCTGGTGTTTTTACATGAGTAGAATATGTGCTTTTATTTAAAATGCATCTCTGGGTTATTTGTGGGGCATAGGAATTCGTTCATTCCCCCCCCCAAAAAAAAAATATAGTCCGCCCCCCCCCCCACAAGGTCTGAGGGACGGTGTTCTGTCCCCCTGTTGAAAAAGGTTGCTGACCCCTGCTGTAGTCTTTCCTAGCCCTGCTACACAAGATAATTTTACCTAGAGGTTCCAGGGATAGGATGTGGGATCTTCTACTTCAAAGCACATGCTTTGCCATTGAGATACGAACAGTGTGGGCTTGCATGCTGGGTGCCCAAGCTTAGTTTCCCTGCTCAACTCTGGAGCTCATTGGGTAGCCTTGGACAGTTTACTCCTCTCTGAGTTAAGTTAAACTTGTGGTAGGGTTGTTTTTTGAGGAGACCACTCCTCAATTTGAACAAAAGGCAGAATGAAAATGTATACCAGCCGCTTCGCTTAAGAGAACAAATTTGATTGCAGGGACTGTCTAGAGTTGTCATGTTTGGTGGGGGCTGGGAGTAAGAGAGAATGACCGCTCCCCGCTTAAAACGGGGGGTGCCCTTTGCGTGGACGCGTGCAGCCCCTAGATCTGGAGCGGCTCCATCAGCATAGGCTTGGCTTGCCTTCCCTCAGGTGGGATACCTGGAGGTCTCCGCCTACCCCAGTCAGTTGTCCAATCCCACCTGGGGGAAGCGTTGTCAAGGAGACCAGGCCAGGTAGGGGAGGGATTACCTGCCCACACAATAGAGGGAGGATCTTACCTGGGAATCCTCACTTGGCTCCAGAGCTTCTCCCACCCTACCCACCCTCAGTTAATGTCTTATTTTGCAGGTTAACTTTTCTTCACAGGTTTTGCAGGTTAACTTTTCTTCACAGGTATGCGGGCGCTGCTACGTTAAGGTCGCTGTTAAAGGGCCGGAAAGGAATTTCCCTGCATTGGCAGGTTTTGCCTTTCCCGTAGCAAAACGTCACAACTTTGGCGGTATCAGGCCTTGGGCGCAATCCTTTTGTCCATCTTCCTCTTTGCGGCGACGATACCAGGGTTCCCCGGTAATGGGGTTTTCTGAAGGGAGGCTTTGACCATACGCCGAAAGGTCGTCATTGCTCTCCCCTGCGGCGGCGGCAGCGTTACGGGGGCGGCTATCTCTGCTTGAACATATGTTCTCCAGAGCTGGCCCATCCCCCCCACACACACTGGATAACCCTGATGCTCCCTAGCTCCCTGGCTGGGGACTGGGGAGGGAGAACGCCCAATGCCTGAGCCAAGGTCTACCCACATTTGAAATTTAATAAAGTTGTGGCCAATTTAATCCCATAGCACGTTGTCTTGAGTCGTTATTCCACATGACGGGGAGACCGCGCGGGATCTGGGGACTCCGCCTGTCCACGCAAAGTGCTATGACTACAGTTCTGTAGCCTTGTAGGCTCAAGCAAGTTAACACTAGATTAAATTGTGATCACCAGATTTTGCTTCCCCACAACAAATTTCACAGATTTCACTGTGCCTGCCTTTCAGGCACTCTGTCAAAATATATGACCTGAACTTGCAGATCATGGAATTGTTTTGGTTTCCTCTGTGCGCTCTGTGGGAGGATAAAAGGCACAGTACTTAGAAAAGTGATTCCTTTGCAGAGAATAGGTCTAAAAGTGGCATTCTTGCAAGTTGTAATATGTGTGCACCAGGTTGGTTTATGTATGCGACTCGGGTATGGCATTGGAGATTTGAACGGCATACAGGTTTTTGTTCCCCTGTGTCAGATCACACCAGTGAATTGCTTATAGCTTGAAGCCCTGTTTTTGTTGCTGGGATGGCTCTATGGGACTTTGACAGCCCCCTAGGGATTTTAATGTTATATAGACTTTTGTTAGACGTCTGTGATTCCCAGCTTGTATTTCAAAAAATTGTATTTATTTCAAGCCCAAAAGTTTGAAAACATTTTGGCAAAAGTGTTAAAGAATAAGAAAGGAGAATAAGAAAACTTGTCATTTCCCCCCAACTCTCATGATTTCTGTTCACAGATTGAGAATTTTTTTTTAGGGCTGATTAGAGATTACTCATATCAGAGGGTTCCGGTTTCAGACGAGGAATTTTTGCAGAAGTACAATGGGCCTGTCACTTTCTGCTTGGCATTGAACTTGGTATGAGAATGGATAGTGATCTCATAATCAGTCAGATTTGTTTTATTGTTTAAGACGAAAGGTCGTAGTAATCTGAATACATGTGAATCTTATAAATATGTGAGAATCATACTGTAATGACACCACCTGTGTCAAGTGCAGAACAAAACTACGGCCTAGTTCTGGGGGAAGAATTCAGTTTTATCTGCATTTTAGTGAGATACTACCTAATTTGCACTTCTCGAACCAATATGTGAAGCGAAACACAATTATCTTTCAAAATGCACACTTCCCTGAATTTTGCAATGCAGTTCTCAAACCACTCTGAACTAAATGCATGTATCAGAAGACAGTGTTTATAAAATGCATACATTGGTGAAAATAACATTCAAAAATGCTTTATATTGGTTGAAAATAGCTTGCAGAAATGTGTGTGCTAGTTAACCCTGCATAAGAATGCGTATCGTGGGAGAAGTTCGCACTAAACTGCTGGGGAATTTTCATTAATATAGTGCAAATTGCTCCAGGAACATGGGGGACTGAATTTAAGATTGGAAAGATGAGAAACTGAAATCCAGACACTAAGGGAACACATGCTCACATGCCTGCCAATCAGGGACAGGGGCGTGGTCTCACACCAAGAGTTCCCAAGTGGAATTCCAAGACCATGCACGTGCCAGTGTAGAGCAGCGGTTAAAGTGTCAGACATGAACCTGAGAGGCCAGGGTTCCAGTCCACACTTAGCCATGAAGCTCACTGGGTGACCCAGGGCCTCTTGCTGTCTCTCAGCCTAACCTACCTCACAGAATTGTTGTGAGGATAAAACTGAGAGTGGACACTGCCTTGGGCTCCTTGGAGGAAAGGCAGGATATAACTGTAAAAAAATAAAAGCTAAATTTCATATTTTTACTTAAAGATCTGCTCACATGGACTAGAAACCTGTGTTGTTATAAAATGAGGAACCACTTTCTCTGGGTTTTGTGCAATATATTGGATTTTGCATTAGAGACTGCATTCTATGTTGTATGATTCCTACACTCCCTGATACTTTGCACCCTCCAGACCTGGCTGCGCTGTTTCTGATGGGAGAAATATGTGACTTTTGAAAAATGCTAAAGTCTGCTTTGGCACATGATTAACAGCCTGATCCTTAAAAAGAAGAAGAAGAAGAAGAAGAAGAAAGTTATTTCAGGACATGTGTTCTTATTTCATACGTGCCCTACTTGTGATAGTAGACTGTTTAACATGTTTGGTCCATGCAAGTTGATGTGCAATGAAACCTCTGTAGATGCATCTGATATAATTTAAATTATTGCAGGAGGCTGATAGGTTGCAAATCGGAGGCAGAGGGAGGGGATTGAATACCAGGAGGTAGCATTGCTCCACATCCTACATCTGTTTTGTCTCCTACATCCCAAAATCAATGCAAAGGGTTTGGAATGAGAATCTGACTTGCCTCCAGATACCTGTTTTATGTTAAAGGTAACATGACAGCTGGGGCAATAAGTAACAGTGGTTTCAATATTTTTTCTTGCAGGTGAGGATGACGAAGATTCAAATGTGCTGATCCTCAGCTACCCACAATACTGTCGCTATCGTTCCATGCTGAAGCGCATACAGGGCAAACCGTCCTCCATCCTAACAGACCAGTTTGTATTAGCCCTTGGGGGCATTGCCGTAATCAGCAAAAACCCACAAATCCTCTACTGTCGAGATACCTTTGATCACCCAACTCTTATTGAAAATGACTGCATATGCGATGAGTTTGGTAAGTAGCTTTGCCTCTTGTACTTCTTGCAAGTTAAAACCACTTTGTTGACATTTTGCCTTCCTTTTTCGAGGTAAAAGGCAGTAATAATGGATAAACCTTTCAAAAATAACAAAAGATGCGTATACGTATTTGAATTGCTGAGCATCAGCAATATTCCACCTCCACTCAGAGACAATTTGTAGTCTTTATATTTTAAGGCTGCTGCTTATTACAAGCATTTTGAGAAAACAATGTGTTGCTTAGTTGTCCAATGTGAATTTAAAGAGGTGTTTGGTTGGATGCAATGCAAACCTTCCTTGAAAGTTGTTCCATACTGTTTGTTCTTAAACTTGCTTTGTGTTGAGGGGCCATTGTTCTGATTTACTTACTCTTTCTGGCCTGTCATATTTTCTTATTCAGAAGCCCCCATGTAGAAAGGGACTTAAAATTCTTGAATGTGTGTCAGTGCATGTGTTCTTTATACACCCTAGATAGCTCTAGTAATTGATGCATTGTAATTTTTATAATTGTTTACCTGTGTTATGAACATCAAGATTCATTAGCTATAGTGCTGAGTGGATAAAAACTACAGCTCAGGGCAAACCAGTATAGCTTACAGCATTTTGCAGAGGAAGAACTTTGAGATATGAAATCCATAAATCTTTGTAATATAGATCATTTTGGGGAGTGGGGGAGTGCGGAGGAAGCCTTTTGCAAAGAATGAAATTATTTTCAGGAAATATCTGAGAGGAAAAGATATGCCCCGTCTTTTGTTTCCTGCTGTCCTTCTGCTGGTTTTCATTTATTTGCATTAATTCCATGGGTTTATTTAACAAGATTTATATGTGGCCTCCCCTATGCGCTCAAGGTGACTGTTGATAAAAATGTCAAATCTCAAAATTCGCCCCTTGCACTCTTAACAAGGTCAGAAATGCCCTGAACAATTGTAAAAGCAAGGTTCAGGCAGAGAAATGGGTTTTCTTTAAGAAATCCCAATGATCACACCCCTCACAGGCTCTATTCCGTGTCCTCAAGTGCCTTTGCCTTGCTGGAATGTGTCACTGAACTGTGGTAATGCCTCTTGCTTCCCCGGATAGAGGATGGAGAGATGGGGGGATGTACCCTACTGTACAAAGGTAAGTACAGTTGCTCCACCCACTTGCTGCCTCTGGCCCCACCCACCATTGACATGTTGCTCATGTAAGGTTGCCCACAAAGGAATGTACCCCTTGGGGTTTAAATAGCTACCATCCCCCTGCAGTGAGTCATCTGGGATGGAATATAAAAATCTGGCTTTTACCACCTACCCTGTTTAAGGCAATTAAGTCTGATTGATTGTGGTGAAATTTATTTCTGAGAAACTGTAGCCACAGATCTGTGAGACACGACTCTGCTTTCACTATACAAAGTTGCTTGTATGCCTAAATGCTATGTCTGTCTGTCTGTCCATCCATCCATCGATCCGTCTCTCTCTCTCTCTCTGCACACGTAATACCCATAGTGCATGAGATAGACAAAGATGTTCAGGTAACAACAAAAGGAAAGCAGACCACAGCATATACACACCCAACCAGAATTAATGATCATAATTATCATAAGCTGTACTTATAACAAAGGGATCACAGTCACAGCTCCCACATCTGATTATCACCATTAATAATATTACTATGTAATGTTATTTGCAAGCTCGATGTAACGTTAACTGCTTTGTTTTGGATAGTGTTTAAGCACCCCTGGGGTTTTCCCCCTGATGTTTTATAATACGCTAGCAGCGAAGAAAACAATACAACCAGTGCTATACCTTCATCATCACTGGTCCTCTGTATACATGCACCAATGGCACTGTGTTGATTTCTGTAAGCTCAGCTGCGCAGTCCTGGCTGCTACTCAAAATTGATCTGCCTTGTTCTGCCCAGGAGTGCTGGCAAGTTTTGAAAAGCGAACTTACATTTGAGAGAGACCTGTGTGTAGCTTGTTGAGGTTTCAGCTGGGCAGTGAACGTGAATGTAACGTTGTGTGCCATTGCAGATGAGATAAGGTAACGATCATGAGGCAAAGGATTAGAAGTTTTCTCCTGTCTTGCTGTTGTGAAAAGGCCACACTTTTATGGCAATATACCTGGTGGCCTGGTCCACACTTAGAGGGTGTCCCTTCAGGAATGGGTGCAGTAACTGCTGCTGCTTTTGTTGCTGCTGCACTTGTGACTCAGCAATGCCTTCTTGTTGTGCCAACCACATGATGAATGTGCATGTGGGCACTGTGATTTGCATGGCTGCAGCAGTCCTTTTGGAGTTCTCACAAATTCTGCCTCTGTTCAGATATTCTGGTGGCCTCTGCATGCTTCCAAGGTGATCCCGGCAAGTGTGACTCAGTCCGCATTTCTCCCATTGGAGAGATGTACGAACATTCTGTTTTCAGATTTAGCTACCTATGAATGCAACTTTTTCTGATTTTATGGTGCAGTCCTAACACAGTTTAATTCAGAGGAATCGTCTTTCACATTCATTGAACTAGTTCACAAATGGATTCCCCATGCTGCGTTGCGATCAAGGCTCAAATCTTCCTGTTTTGTAATTGTTTGGACTTTGGTGTAGTGGTTAAGAGTGGTGGACTCGTAATCTGGTGAACTGGGTTCGCGTCCCTGCTCCTCCACATGCAGCTGCTGGGTGACATTGGGCTAGTCACACTTCTCTGAAGTCTCTCAGCCCCACTCACCTCACAGAGTGTCTGTTGTGGGGGAGGAAGGGAAAGGAGATTGTTAGCCGCTTTGAGACTCCTTCGGGTAGTGATAAAGCGGGATATCAGATCCAAACTCCTCTTATCCAAATTAGAAACTATAAGACACCCCTGGTTAAAATTTGATTCAGTTCCATACCCATGCATGTTTGTTTTTGCCAAAAAGAGCCGCTCTTCAGTGTAGGCCTCATTGGGATTAATGAAGGATGAGCAGTAGTTCTGTTTGGTGGATTGCACTCATGATGTACTCGAAGATTGCAAGGTCTGCTGAACAAGTTAGGGGTTGTTGGTATTTTGGTGTGTGTGTGTGTGTGTTTGTGTCTAATCTAGTGCTCCAGTATAATTGAGACCCTGTAATACCAAATGCACTGTGTCAGTTTCATAACATTGATGGGAAGCAGCTGATAAAGTACTCTTTTATTCTCCCCCCCCCCACAGTCAATAAAATGTGCTGCACTGGGTTACGCAAACAGTTTACATTGATACCATGTAGATTGATGTCGCATGTATAAAGTGGTGGCAGCTTAAATCTAAACACAGGCAGGGTGGTACGGTTGATAAATCGATTACTTGAAGGTACTGTTGCTTATCAATCAGATCTGAGAGTGGGGGACTTGATTGCAGGAATGCAAGGGAAATTCTTGCAACATGTAATTGGCTAGGTGCCCTTTAATTTGCAGGAGCCGTAGATAATCACAGAGATTAGACATAAGAAATCTCAGGAACTGGATGGAGAATATGAGGGAGTAGGAAGAACCAACAAGAGTAAAACGTATATATTTTATCTTATTTATTTATTTTTCCATTTGTATCCCACCTTTTCTGCAAGGAGTTTGAGGTTGCAAACATAGTTCCTCCCCCTCTCCATTTTATCCTGTGAGGGTAGATAAGGCTGAGAGAAGGTGACTGGCCCAAGGTCACCCAGTGAGCTTTGTGCCCAATTCGGGATTTGAACCCAGGCCTCCTAGACTCTAGCCCAACACTCAAACAACTACAGCATTCAAGTCACATCTAAAAGAACACAG
This sequence comes from Podarcis muralis, assembly GCF_964188315.1. Taxonomy (NCBI): domain Eukaryota; kingdom Metazoa; phylum Chordata; class Lepidosauria; order Squamata; family Lacertidae; genus Podarcis; species Podarcis muralis. Next base: position 73,297,470 of record NC_135660.1, on the reverse strand, counting down.
AAGTCTATGATGCAGAGCATTCTGACAAGATTACAATATGCCAAATACTCAGGCAGGAACCAAACATTGCTGGAACATTTATTTATTTACAATATTTACAGGACAATGCTGGAGTCACTTTGTGGGTTGCAGGACCTGTGACAGATACAGGTTGTTATAAATGAGATAGGCAGACCACTTTGACAAAAGATTTTCTCCAAAGCATACGAACCAGTATCCTTGCTAGAAAGCTTTAACAGAAATGATTTTTCCATGAAGCTTTCCCCCAGGTTTTTTTTTAAGTTGTGCATTCTAAATGAGAACATTGTGTTCTTTTATTACTTTTTCTCCTCCCTCTCTGTTCTAAACTGGGGAACATAAAGAGCAGGAACTTAAAGATGAGATAGAAAATTATTGTGTGTCCCCTCCTCCCCCCCTGCTAAAGAGAAGTAAAGCTATGAGTAGCCCAGAAAGTGATGAGAGAAGGCAAATGAGTTTTGTCAATAGTCCAGCAACACTGTTACCAGACAATAGAATAGAATAGAATAGATAGAATAGATTCTTTATTGTCATTACACAAGTGCAACATTGCACAAGTGCAACGAAATTGGATGCCATCCCTTAAAAACAACAAAAGCAAAACAACAACAACAACCAAACAAACCACATTCCAGCCACACCCACACCAACACCCATCAAACTCCCAGGTCACACTATCGAGTTACAGCATTCAAAAAGGCCACAGCTCTTGGATAGAAACTGTTTTTCAGTCTATTTGTCCTTGACTTGATGTTTCTATATCTCCTGCCAGAAGGCAGTAGTGCAAACAGACTGTGTCCCGGGTGAGATGAATCCTGCAGGATGTTGTTTGCTTTCCTAAGACAACGGGAACCGTACAGTTCTTCCAAAGATGGGAGAGGATGACCAATAATCCTTTGGGCTGTGGTTATGACCTTCTGGAGCACCTTCCTCTCCCTAGCTGTACAACTGGAGAACCAAGCACAAATACAGTATGTAAGAATGCTCTCTATGGAGCCTCGGTAGAAGGACACCAGCAGTCTCTCACTCAGATTGTTCTTCTTTAAAAGTCTGAGGAAATAAATTCTCTGCTGGGCCTTCTTCACCAGAGCAGTGGTATTTGCGCTCCAAGTCATGCCCTGATCGATAGTTACTCCCAAAAACCTGAATTCCGCCACCCTCTCCACCCGTTCCCCGTTGATATACAAGGGCTGAATGTCCGCCTTTTTTTTCCTGTAATCCACCACCAATTCCTTGGTCTTAGCCGTATTAAGAGCCAGATTGTTCTCTCCACACCAAACACAGAGCCGCTCCACCTCGTCCCGATAGGCGGACTCATCCCCTCCTGAAATGAGCCCTACCACCGTAGTGTCATCAGCAAACTTGATGATTTTGTTGCTGGAATAGATGGCTGTACAGTCATACGTATAGAGAGCATAGAGCAGGGGACTCAACACACAACCCTGTGGTGAGCCGGTGTTAAGGCTAAGGGCTGTGGACATATGTGACCCTACTCTAACCCTCTGAGAACGTTCTGACAAAAAATCCAAAACCCAGAGACAGGTGGAGTTGGATAGTCCAATCGCCTCTAGCTTGGACACCAGTCTATGGGGGAGGATAGTGTTAAAAGCAGAGCTAAAATCCACAAACAGCAGCCTCACATAACTCCCCGGCTGCTCCAGATGGGACAGAGCAGCATGGAGAGTGGTGGTGATAGCGTCTTCTGTGGATCTATTTGCCCTGTATGCAAACTGGTAGTTGTCAAAAGTTGATGGAAGACAGGAAATAATGTGACGGCGCACCAGTTTCTCAAAACACTTCATGATGATTGGAGTCAGTGCAACTGGTCTGTAGTCATTCAAACTACTGATTGTGGATTTTTTAGGCAGAGGGACAATAGTTGACGACTTCAGGCAGGGTGGGACAATAGACTGGTGTAAGGACTTATTGAAGATCTTAGTAAAGACCCTCGCCAGCTGATCCGCACAGCCCTTCAACACCTTTCCAGTGATGCCATCAGGTCCAGCCGCCTTCCTCGGATTCGCCATCCTCAATACCTGTCTCACCTCATGTTCCTCTACCGTGAATGAGGGGCCCCTATGGGCTGGTGGCTGTAATACCGGCGTCTCAGGTGGCTCCTTCTCGAAGCGAGCAAAGAAGAGGTTAAGCTCCTCCGCCAGCAAAGGGTCACCGTCGACAGCACCAAGGTTAGGTTTGTAGTTGGTAATATGCTGAATCCCCTGCCACATCTGTCTTGTGTTGTTGCTCCTTAAATTATCCTCAATCCTCAGCCTATAATCCAATTTTGCCCGTCGAATACCCCTCTTCAGACAATAATCTATTGTGGCCAGGGTTTTTTCTAACCACAGCAAATGCATGAATCATCAGTACTACTTACTAGTGCCATTTATAAAGCATCTAAAATTTGCTAAGCACTTGTGCAGAAATTAAAAAATAAGTCAATCCTTGGCCACAGGTTTACAATCTGATAGATGTGACGGAAAAGGAAAACGGGATGCACGGGGGAAAGGAAAACATGTAAACTCAGCCATTGGTTTTAAATAGGCTGAGTTTGTGCATGGGTACATCATATGTATAAACATAAGAAATATAACTTCATAGAAAAAGTAATGTTGGTGAAGCAGGCTTTGTGTGTTGCTTCAAAGGAACAGCCCTATCCACAGTTGCCACTGAAAAGTATTTCCTTATGTTGGCAATCCCTGTGGAGGGAGCTGCAGCTGAGTTCCTCTGCCCCATGTGCCAGTCTTAACTGTGTGCAAGTGATGTACCACATCAGAGCTGCATCATTAACTTGTGGGAACAGAGAGTAAACCCTAGAATACACCCAACCGTCTCATGCATATTGGTACTGCCCAGGAAATCAGAAATGGTAGAGGAAGCCATTGCTGCCTTATTTCACTAAAGAACTTCTGCTAAGTTTCCAAGGATAGCCGAGGTTCTCCAGAATTTACCCTTGAACTTGCAATCCAGTTTCTTTATATCTGCATATTGCTCATAGAGGCCATCTCCGGAAACTATTAACATGGATACAATATGTTAATACTGTACGGTCTTCCTCTCCCTTCAGTTCTGCGATCATATTGGCGATCTTGCCTCTGCGGTCTTGCTGTATAGATGAATAAATGCGATGAAGATTTGAGAGAAGACTTTGCGGCATTAAAATGTTGTGTAAATTTGCAGCTCCGAAAGTGTTCCGCCCCGCTTAATAAGAACCAGCTCTTTCCCAGTTGACCAGAAGGCAGGGCTGTGTTAGTAGCAACTTCACCCCTTTACATGAAAGGCCACAAACAGAAGATCAAAGGGGGTTTGATTTTTCATCATGATCCCACTTTATTTGCATTCACGCATGACTAGACTCCATCCATGCACTCATTTCCTCTCAAACACCCACATCAGCTTGGATGGTAAAGTACCCCTGAAAAGATTGCTTTTTTTCCTGTATAAGCTAGTAATTTCTCTTAAAACAGTAATGCATTAGCAAAGAAGTTTTACAAGCTAGTTATGATTCAGCCTTTGGTTAATATTCTTGAGTAAGCTTTTGAAAATGTGCGTACTTTACTGCTCAGTAAGGGAAATGAAAAATGTAAGGGTCGTTAATTTCTAGTACATGCTCCATGGGTTAAGCCGTAAGGAGGACTTCTTAGGACTAGATGCAAATAAAGAGTAGGCAGGCAGGACAGTAAGCTATTATCCAATGTCCCCTGCATGGTGTACCTAAATTTTACAAGTCCTTGACACAGGCTCAGTTCACACATTCAAGCACATTCCTTTATTTCTCATCGCTCTTGATAGTGTCAGACTAGGACTGGGGGAGACTCAGGCACACATCACTCAGCCTCACTCACCAGGAGGATCCTGGGCCAGCCTACCTCACAGGGTTGTTGTAAGAATAACAAAACTGGGCAGGGGAGAAAAATGTATGTCGTCTAGAGCTCCTTCGAGGAAAAGTGGGATATAGATGAAATAAACAAGCAAACCAAACAACACATAGATGAACTGGCTCTGCTTAGAGTTAACCATGTTTGAGGCGATATATCAGATGATGCAACAAGTTTCCCTCTGTGGTTTTCCTGCGCATGACGCATGATATTTGATGCAACTGCAGTCATAAAATGATTATCGTGCGCAGGTGAAGCAGTTGCCAGAGGAACAAAGGAAACTACCTCATGCAGAGCCAGACCCATTGGTCCATCTAGCTCCATGTTGTGTTACACCAGGCTTTCACAACCTTGGGCCTCCCAGATGTTGTCGGACTACAATTCCCATCACCCATGAGCACTGGTTCTGCTAGCTAGGAATGATGGGAGTTGTAGTTCAGCAACATCTGGGGACCCAAGGTTGAAAAAGTCTGGAGACCCAACGGACAGTAGCTCCCCAATGTTTCAGCCCTATATGACAATGCTGGACTTGAATCTGAGACGTTCTGTGGCTCTTCTCATTGTTTTTGTAAACTGGGTCGCTTTGCACAAGCATGGAACGTGAGAATTTCATTGTACGAATCTTGGTTGCTGGCAATGGAACTCAGAGGGTGAGTTAAAACCCACGTTGCTGCTGCTGCTGCTGCTGCTGAACTAGTTTGAAAGTTTTCTCCGAAAGGTCAGGTGCCTTAGGAGCTCATATGCAGGATAATAATCTCCCCTTGTTGGTCCTCAGCAGTTGGTTTTCAGGGGTATACTGCTTCTGTCTATGGAAGTTCTATACCTATCATATTGTTTTAACCCAAATTCAAAAAGTATTTGTACTTATTTGAATTCTGTGACCTCTTCAGATGCAGCTTTACTGTGGCATCCTTAGCAGTCTGAAAAATATGCAAATCTCCAGAACTCTCCAAAGCTAAATATTGCAGGTCTTTCACAAAACAGAAAATGGGGCATAGCCACAGTGACGATTAATGATCGGCAATGTTATATGCTGTATGTATATATGAAAAGTTCTTTCCCATCATTGTTAAAATAAATCTGAGTGGGTTTTTAAATGAGAAATCTGGAAATGTTTTGAATTCTTGGTCAAGCCTTTTTCTTATTTTGTTAATCCAGCTGTGGAATAAGCTATTAATGATCCCCAGATGTTGTTAGTAATGATTGATTTTAGTTGTGAAATAATACATATACTTGCTTTAAGCACGCGCACACACATAGGTCATTGACAGATTCTAGTATGATTTGGAATAATAATTTGAAGACAGAGAAGTCTAAATGCCATGTATAATTGCTTTTGTTAAATGATTTTTCATTCTTAATGTTTTTCATTCTAATTGTTTCCCTGCTTCCCATAGTCTCAGAATAAATATTTGCACATTTTGACATCCTGTTGTTCATTGTAATGTGTAAAATAGTTGCATTCTCTAAGCGACATCATCAACAACAAAAATGGATAATAGGATCACAGTGTGTCTCCCCCTTGCAATGCTGTTATAATTTAATCCACTTCATGTTGTTGTCTTGAACTGTTACCAGTAAGACTGAGTGCAGGGCATGTCCCTGCAGTAACATTTGCAGTGCAAATATAAACTTGTAATAACTTGTTTTGCCTTTATATTTTGATACTTTCTTCTTGCTCAAACAGAGCTCTGAAAACAGCCTGAGTTCTGTATACTGCATTTGTAACATCCCTCCTGGTTAATTTAGCGCTTTTTGATGTTGATGTCTTAATAGCCTTACGAACTGGTCCAGGCACCGTTGGAGGTTTTTGTTGAGGTGAGCAGCATGTTTAGGTTGTGTGATTCAAGTACATTGAACCATAAGCTGGTAGATCTGAGATCCACCCCCACCTGGGTGACTGAGTTGCAGTGGTCAACGCAGAGACCGCTGGAAATGACACAGCTTGATAAGATGCCTTGCTCTGGCCATAACAGGTAGCTTCAACCTCTGTGCTGTTGCTGAGGTTAGCTTGAAGACCTGACTTCCCGGGTCAGTCCTGCTATTTCAAGAGGACCAACATTCAAGTCCTTTCCCCCAATTGTTCCACTGCAAAAATAACAACTGTGATTTTCCCCCAAAGAGTGTTGCACAGTTGATCATGCATAAGAATGTGAAGCATTTTGCAAGTATATCTGGGAGCTGGGGTGCAATACAGCCCAGAAAATGTGCAGCAACTGCCAATGCACTGCAACTGGTTATAGTAGTATGGGAGACTATGTATGGGCTATGAAGTACGCCTACCCCAGGTATATCTGGGTGTGGAGAGGAACCTGGGGCACCAAGGGGCCATCAGAATGGTTCAGTACAACACATTTGTGGATGTTGACCTCAAAGGACTATATTATTATACAGTATAATAAAATTATTACAAGTAATCATCATAATCAATAAGAAATGTAAGGGCGGAGGAGGAGAGCTTGAAAAGGAGGGAAGATGAAATTTTCAAGTTCATACATTTGAAGGTAAGGTAGATCTCAGCAATATGAAATCTCTGTTGTGATAATATCATGTTAATAACCTCGTAATTGTAAACCTTGCTTTCTTGAATATGTTTTAAACCACCCTCTCCAGAGTGATAGATATTGCATGACCTGCCTTAACTCTGCCCCTTGCGATGCAATTCAGTTATTGCAAGAATGCCGTATAAAGCTCACCATGCCTTTCTTTCTGCCTAAAAATAATACACAGGAAGCATGTAGCCGAGCTGTTAGAAGCCCGGATCTTATTGAGCTCTGTTCTAGTTCCTTAACCACAAGCACTCGTCTGTTATCTCATATGTAAAGCGCTTGCTGTGGTTTCAGAGTTTCCAACTGCACAATATTGGAACAGTTGAAACAGAGCAAAATCAGAGGGAGGTTTCGACAGACCAGGCTATTAATGTTTCTACTAGACTAGGACTATCCATACCTAAATCTGGACCTGGAGGCTGGTCTCCACCATAGCTCAAGATCTTGGAGATTGGTGGCTTGAGATAAAAGCTGGAGTACAGCAAAAAAAAAGTTGACCAGGTTTCAAGTATTTACTTGAAGTCCAAGTTTCAAGTATTTACCTGTATGCTAACCTGATGAATCCAGAGGCATTATATTATCTGCTAGTTGCAGTATCTTAAGTGGCACATCCCTATTCATTTCTCTGAGACCTGAGAATATAGAGTCCACTGTAGATCACCAGGCTGAGTCTTAGCCTCAAACCTTCAGGTTTCTGGTTCAGGTTCCAGAGTCCCCGAAACAGTCCATTGATCACTCTTGACAACCAGTTAATCAATTTAATTTTTATTTTTTTAAAAAAGAACACCAGTTGTATAATATGAAGACTCACCCAGAGCAGTTAGAAGGAAGAGGACCAATCCCATTTAGTGTGAAATCTTGGGGAAGAATGGGTTGACAGATCACCCTGTGTGAGGAGCATAGAAAAGTCTCTATTTGGAAATTAATACCCCATAGTAGGAATTAAGGCTTACTGACGCAATGGTGGCAATGAAGGAAGTGTGGCTCCTACAGAGAGCTGTTCCATGTGCTCCCCAGTGGTGAGCAGGGCAGCAAGATTGTGGCCCTTGAGGGTAACCTATTTAGTCTGTGTTGCCTGGCATCATGAAACACAAATCTGGGAAACAGCAACTATTTATTATTTAATCCTGATATTTATTTATCGCTTACTGCAAAAAAAGCCTCAAATTGATTTACAATTTTAAAAAAGTAAACAATACCAAATTAAAGTACACCAGAAAACAATGTTAAGTAAATGTATACATCCTGAAATAATATAAAAAGGGCACATCCCACCACCATCCAACTAAGAGATGGACACCAATTAAGAACAAAATGCCTGGGTGAATAAGGAAGACTCCACCTGGCACCAAAAGGGTTGATAGTGATGGGACCAGGAACACCTCTCTGGGGATGGCTTTCCACAGTTGGGGAGCCATCACTGAGAAGGCCTGATCTTGTATTGCCATCCTACGCACCTCCTTCAAAGGGGGCACATGAAGAAGAGCCTCAGGTGATGAACACAAGGTCTGGGTAGGTTCATGTGGGGAAAGGCAGCCCCTAAGCTATTGGGCTTCCCAGCCGCATAATTCTTTGTAGGTCAAAACCAGAGATTGTAATTGAGTCTGGAAACTAATTGGCAGCAGTGCAGTTGGAGCACATTTTGATCAAACCTCCTACTTCCAGTCAACAAACTGGCTGCTTGAATTCCTCACCAGCTACAGTTTCAGAACTGTCGTCAAAGGCAGCCCCATGCGTAACACATTGCAGCAATCTAGCCTAGAGATTTCTAGAGCATAGACAACAGAAGCTAGACTATCCCTGTCCATAAGGGGTTGAACCCCACCTATTTGGTCAGAGGAACCACCACTAACATTGGCTCGTGTAGTTTCTCATCACCAAGGCCGGGCACAGATCTAGCATGTCCATTGCCACACCTGCTGATGCGAAAGGGACCATACGGCCCCCATCAATAGGAACCGTTGTTGCCTGATACAATTTGTTTGTGACTTTTGGTGAGCACCTGAGCCAAATCCCTCCCGCAGATGTGGAAGTTATTGTTTTAAGCCATTTGTTAAATGTGCTTTCTGTGGACGACACCTTTGTTTACGTGTCATTCCATTTGTTTTTGCCCCCATCCTTGGACCACCCTGCATGCCTTTTGTGTCGGAAGCTTCCGAAGGGCTTTGTTGTGTTTTGTGTTCAGAAGAATTTCCAATCGATCACACTATCACATTTTCATCGTTGCATTCCCCAAAGTCTTCATACTGTGAGACCAGTAATTATTGCGAGTGGTAGAGAATCCTTCTCCTCGCCCCCTTCATCTCATGTAAGTGCCAACATTCCTGAAGCGAACACAATGGAAAAGAGAAGCGGTTTATGTCAGAATATGGCCGCATTCTTCAGATTAAACCTACTTAGAAAAAAAAAAGTGGGGGAGACAACAACGTAACATTTTCCAATGACTGTTTATCATGAATTACGTCAGCTTTCGTTTAAACTGCTATTATTCCTCCTTAATGCTTCTTGGTGCCTGCATAATTTACAGCATTGGCAGCTGTGGTTCTATGAAATAACCATTCACAGCCCTTGTATAATAGTAAAGAACATGATGTGTTGTCCACCCCCACTTTGTTAATTATTATGGGGCTCCTTTAAGCCCCCCCCCCTTAAAAAAAAACCAAAAGTGGAATAAAACATTGTGGAGGTATTTATGGCTAAATCTACTTTTACACAGCTCTATTTTGCTTCTGGCTAGTTCTTAACTAAAGCAGTCATTTGTGGTTATTATGCTTTGGGAGATATTATGTCAGGACTGGTTTAAGAGTATTATTATGTATCACATGACACTCAGTACATGTCAGCACTTGAGGCTCTCCTCCAATGGAAACCAGTGTAATTTTAGCTAATGCTCTTTTAGGAATAGGCCCGCTTGTAAGCTTACCTGAATTCACTGGAACTGTGCTTGGTTCCTTCCCAAGAACATTTGCTTATTATCAACTGGTGTTGAGCTGCAAGTCTCAGTATTGCTTGTCGTTTCTTCTAATGATCTAAGCCAGGAGTCAGCAAACTTTTTCAGCAGGGGGCCGGTCCACTGTCCCTCAGACCTTGTGGGGGGCCAGACTATATATATATATTGGGGGGGGGATTAACAAGTTCCTATGCCCCACAAATAACCCAGAGATGCATTTTAAATAAAAGCACACATTCTACTCATGTAAAAACATGTTGATTCCCGGACCATCTGTGGGCCGGATTGAGAAGGTGATTGGGCCAGATCCGGCCCCCAGGCCTTAGTTTGCATACCCATGATCTAAGCCATCTAAAGTAATGAGGCAAAATCTGAGGAGCAAGTACTTACTACACACATGCTTCCAAGGAAACAAGTTTTAGGATCAGGTGCAAAACTAAACAGCAGGCTTGTCGCTGGTTTAATCAGTAGAGGAATGCACTGCAGTGGGTGTTGTGCCTTTAATAATGGTGTGAGCTGTGATATGGGAAGTAGCTAGTGCAGATTTTACTGCACTTCATGAACTCACTGGGTGGCCTTAGGCAACCCTCTCCATCTCTCTGTCCCATCTGCAATATGATGGTGATGATGATACGCCTAGCTCACTGCAGGGCTGCTGTAAGGATTACTGAGAAGCTGCTTGTGCAACACATCAAGTACTTAAAGGAAGAACCATAGAAGAACTACAGTATTGGAAATATTATTGACCAAATTGTGGGACTGAGAGCTAAGGACACACTTATTTTACTTTCTGAGGTTTGCTGGTTCTGGTGCAATACTGTATATGGAGATTAAACAGAAAACATAGAACGGTGCTAGATAACTTTCAGTCCTGTAAACAGAAGCTTCAGGTCCAATAAACAGAATCTATCTCTCACTTCCTTCAACATCTCAGACAGATTCCATTCTGGAGGATATGCCAATTTGGTTAAATATTACTGGTTCAAAAAGTATTTTTTTTAAAACAACAACAACAACAACAACAACAACCTGGTTGGCAGCTCTAACAAATAAGCTTTCTGCCTATTTTGACATCCAGTGGTCTTGCACAGATAATTTCATTAATTTGTTTACTTGCCAGCAGTGCTAATGATTGCTGTGCTGTCAGCTGAGCAGTTTAACAGTGACCTGTCATTAGCTTGTGGGAGTGGTTCGGATATTTAGTGTTCTCCCTAAAGAGTCAGAAAAGTTGATGGGGAATAATACCTGCTTCTTCCTGACCTCTGATATATGTCTGTCCTGGGTCTGGCTGAGAGGTAGAGTAGGAATAATCTTTGATCATGATGCCAGGTTGCAGCCAGAAAAGAAGACCTTGCCCATATCTTGAAAAGTCCCAAGCTAGTGGAGCAGGATGTAGTTGCTGCTGTATTTCTGTACCTCCTGTTTCCCTATCAGCCTCTTTTTGTCTGTCGCTCCTCACTGCCCCAATTTGCATTGGTGGGGACATCTCCAAAAGACCCAGATGCTCATTATATCCAGAATGATAAGCAAAACTGGTCCTACCAACTTGGGGAGACTAAAAAAATATTCCTTGACTTAAGGAAGGCTTAATACAGTAGTTCTGGAATCTGTGTTCTAGATGTATCCTCTCTTTGTTCTAGAAGAGGACAACCAAAGGATAAATTCTAGAATGGTAGCAAGGAGTACAGGCCGATTCTGAGATTCTATGATGCTGTATTTTAAATAGGGAATAGCAGACTTTGCATTTATGTGTCTCTCTCCTTGTTGCTCCAAATACTAAGCATATTTTCCAGTGCGTATTTCTTTAAAGCAAGAAAGGAAGCACACAGGGTGTGCCAGAAAGTTGAACAAAGAACAAAAAACACATTTAGTGACTCATGCGAACATTGTTTAATTTTTTCTCAACACGCAATTAGTTAATTACTCTAAGCCAAAATAATTTGCATGTGTCTTTTTTCATCCTTATCTTTCAGAGCAACATAAAAATGATCAAAGCTTTGATTTGTCTCTTGCAGGGTAACATTAACTGCTTGCTGCTCGCGGGTTTACTAGTGACTAGTTGATGTGAAAGGCTACTCTACTGGGGGGAGGAAAAATTGATCTCTGACCCAACAAGAATGGTGAAAGGAGGAAGATTCCAGTAACGCAAGCCTGATTTTTAAAATCCGTGTGTGCGCATGTTTCATGTATTATTTAGATCAAATGCAACTAGGAAAAATGTGATTATTATGGAACTTGCATAAATTTACATGGATCTTGTAGGGGATTTTTTTTTTTAAAAAAAGAGAGAGACAGCATGCTGGATTGCCTTGGAAATGAATCTGCAAACCTGATTTAGAATTCTTCCAGGTTTTTTTTTAATTAAAGGCATTTCACTGCAAGTGAATAGAAAACCTCACAGAATGTAGCAAAAGTTTTTTTCCCCCTGGGTTAATGAGTGAATATTAGCTATTTATAAAGCAGATAAAAGAGGGTGAGGCGGGAGACAGGATCTGAAGTTTTATAGAGTGATTTTAATAAAGATTGTATTTAGTTGTGAAAGGGGTCAAGGTACAATTTTCAAAAGCCCTGTTTTGGCACAGTTTCAAGGCTTGCTTGTGTGACTGAGAGCCATACTGGATGTTATATTGCAGACCTGTGGACACTCTCCCAATGTTTTTTTTTTTCCTTTTTCATTTTTTAGTGCAAAGATGTTGTCCATGGGCAGAGGAACAGGGGTTCAAAACCAAGCTTTCTGAATTGCTTTTCTGGTCTTGGGGGAGACTCTTTTCTCTCTCTCCCCCTGCCCCAATGAATGTGAAAGCAACTGGGGAGGGAGCAGTTCTGAACAGGCAAATAGCAGGAAGGGAAAGTATTATGCAAAACCCCTTTTTTCCACTTCTCTTCTGCTCCAAAGTGCAGCCTCCAATGCTGATTTTCAGTATATTTAAAAAAAGGTCAGGAGATTGTTCATGCATATCCCATGTTTGTATTTCCTAGTCTGAGCTTTTCGTTTTGCAGGGGATGAGGTGCCGGTACTCATATATTGCCCAAAGTGCCATGGGTGCCAGCACAAATGGGTGCCAGGGACAGCAGAAAAAGAGGTGTCAGTATTCTGTACCAGTGAGTGCTGTCATTTTAAAAAAAATAAACCCAACAACCCAGTATCTAGTTATGTACTTTGATGCATATTATTCAACTGTTTGGGCACTTAGCTGGGAATATGGGTTAATCATGTGAAAGTCTGTGCATATGTCTGTGAAAACCGGAAGAAGATGGTAGGAACTTTTTATTTCAATGGCCTAGCCCTATACAGTATTGGTTTTGCTATTGGAGGGCCTGAGCAATGGGGAGGAAACTTTGATTACTGCTTCATTTGGCTGGAGACAGCCAATAGATTTTTCACAGAGTCGAAGGCAAGTCTGAAAGGTTCACTTTCTCCCCCACTTTAGACTCTGGTAAAAGAGGTTTGGCAGGATTATCTGTTCTTTCAAAAAACCTCTTTGACCAGAGTCAGCAAACGCGACAAAAGAAATGTGTGTTGAACACCATGGGAAACAAAGTCCCCTCTTAAAACACTTTCAGCCTCCCTCCAAACTCTTGCCTGCCTCAAGCCTTCTAAGTACTGGAGGTGGTTTGGAAAGCAAACTAGTTTCGAATCACATTGAACACTGTGGATAGTTAAATATAGTTATTCAAAATAGTTTTTTGCTACAGATGTTACGCCATTTTAAAACTTTTAGACTAAATAATGTCAGCTCTTGTTTGCTTTCTTAGTATGTTATTCATTTATTGGGAAATTCAAAATGTAAAACATCTGGGGAAAGGGCTTCGTGCTTGCAAAGTAATCTTTGAAATGTGTACATTTCAGACTTTCTCTTTAATGGCTGTTTAGGAGGAAGGAACAGGCTGGTGTGTTACAGCTTGTAACGCTCTGTAAATGTCCTCAAGCGAGCCTAAGAGGATGGAATATGAAATGGAGGGGGGGGAATAGTGATTCAGGAAATCATAGACAAGTTTATTAAAATCTTTACTCAGAAATCCACGTAGCCTCTTGAATTAAAGAAACCTTGACATGACCTTTGGAGTTCTCTCTGTAACCTCTTCATTAAAAACTCTGAAGTAACATTTTATTCCTGTTGCAGTCCCTGAATCATGTTTGCGTCAAAATGAAAGGGTTAATTTATCTCCGAGCCGCAGTCCATGAGTTAGAGCCATACTACAAACCCAGTCATGCAGAAATAATTGACTTCCATTGGAAGTGCTGGAGTGCTGCCGTTTTAATAGCTCCTCAGTTCTGCTCAACAATTAGTCCATACGTTTTATGGCTGGGCCTTTAAGGAACAGACATACTCAGCAGAAATTGGGGTAATTGGGAGATGATACAACACAATGACAAATGAGGGAAGAACACTGATAACAAACAGTAATTTTAATCCTCCATGTTTTATGTTGAGATAATATTGTCCAAATGGTTTAATTCTTTCTGCCCGCCCTTTTTAAACCTGCAGTCTTAAAAACCCATGAACTAGAAAATGATTCCCACTGAGTTTATTGGAACTTACTTCTGAATAAACATATTTAGGATGTGGTAAACATTTATTGTGTTTAGTACCGGAAGATTGAAAGATGATCTCCTCTGGCTGATATCTGGGTTTCTTTGGACCAAGTTAAACACTTTCAGCTCTGTGGGCATTTTAGAGACTCGTAGATGCAACGGGACGCAGGTGGCGCTGTGGGTAAAACCTCAGCACCTAGGACTTGCCGATCGCATGGTCGGCGGTTCGAATCCCCGCGGCGGGGTGGGCTCCCGTTGCTCGGTCCCAGCGCCTGCCAACCTAGCAGTTCGAAAGCACCCCCAGGTGCAAGTAGATAAATAGGGACCGCTTACTAGCGGGAAGGTAAACAGCGTTTCCGTGTGCGGCTCTGGCTCGCCAGAGCAGCTTCGTCACGCTGGCCACGTGACCCGGAAGTGTCTGTGGACAGCACTGGCTCCCGGCCTATAGAGTGAGATGAGCGCACAACCCTAGAGTCTGTCAAGACTGGCCCGTACAGGCAGGGGTACCTTTACCTTTTTTAGCTTAATTGTGGGGACATGCTCTTCATCTAGATGGTTCCTGGCTCAGTTTCCCATTAGAGTACATCTGCTCCAATGTTTCCCCAACACAGTTTGACTCGGGTGCTGGGTTTTTTTAAAATACCAGTTTCAGTATGCACGCGAGCCTTGCACGAATGCATGCACACAAATATTTGCTGGGTTGTAGCGAAAACGATTCAGGAGGGGGAGGCATATTTCTGTGTGATTGTAAATTATCCTGCATTGTACAAGAGAAACAACTCTTCCTCTCTAGCCCTCGCAAAAGAAAGGAAGGCATTGTCTAGCGATTGCTGAGTAGGTGGGTATTTGTAATGTATGCTTTTTTTGAAAGAAGTGAAATATGCCCTCCTAGCTAAGAAGAAGGGCAGGGTAGTATAATGCAAAATTATAAAGAAAACAACCAACCACACAATTCAATGACCCACAGCAAACATGGACATGGGAACAGGTGTGTCGGGTGCGCTTGCCCTTGTCACCATACATGGAACCTGGAGCTTTTGCATGTAAGATAGATATTGTTAGCAAGGCCTACTCTGTAACTGAATGTGATCTGTTCATATTCAGTTATAGAATCATAAGAGGTTGTTGTAGGCCACTGAGTTAAGAGCATCCATAACAACATAGGAAGAGCTATGTGGAGCAGGCCAAAGGCCTATCTAGTTCAGCATATTGTTCTCATAGTGGCAAACGAGGTGCCCATGGGAAACCTACAAGCAATAGTCCATTCTCTTTGGTGATCTCCGGCGAACATGACATTTAGCTGTCTAGTAGCCAGTGGTAGCCTTATCTGCCATGAATTTGTAGATTCATTGTGAAGTGGTGGCAGGGAGGGCATTTGAATCCCAGGCTCACTCCCTCCTGCCATCATACGTACCTAGGAGATCCTGCATACAGGAGTTGTGTGTGAACCAGTTTTGATTTCAATCCACATTTAGTGGACCAGTGAGAGTTGGATGGGACCAAGAGGGTCGTCTAGTCCAAACCTCTGCAATGCAAGAATCTTTCGCCCAACATGGGGCTTGAACCCACAGCCCTGAGATTAAGAGTCTCCTGCTCTACCAACTGAGCTGTACCAACTAGACCACCAACGTGTGTTGGTGTAAACCACCTTTAAATAACAGAGGAAGTTCATGGCTTAAGAAGGTCAGCCAACATCTTTATACCACACAGAATGTCATAATGAATAAATTGAATCTGATAAGGTCACAGAGAATATAAGCATTTGACTGAATGATAATTCTGTTTTCCTCCCCTGAGCATAGAGTTCTTTGGAAACAGTGACGGAACAGACTTAATTTTGAAAAAGTAAATAAATCCCCTTGCTCCGTCACAACTGTATCTATAACTAATGAGCAGTTATATTATGAACTCAACAAAGTGAGTGGCTTTCACAGAAGAAGAAAAGTGCGCTCTCTCTCTCTCTCTCTCTCTCTCTCTCTCTCTCTCTCTAGCATTTAGCTTTCTTTCCATTATTTTTTTAACTGTATGAGATCCAGGTTGTTCATACAGTCGTACCTTGGTTGACAAATGGTATCTGTTCCGGAAGTCCGTTCAATTTCCAAAAATATTTGAAAACCAAGGCACAGCTTCCGATTGGCTGCAGGAGCTTCTTGCACTCAAGCGGAAGCCGCGTCAGATGTTTGGGTTCCAAGGAACGTTCGCAAACCAGAACACTCACTTCCGGGTTTGCGGTGTTCAGGAGCCAAAATGTTTGAGTTGCAAGACATTCGTCAACCAAGGTACGACTGTACATGCAATTCTATTTCTGTACACAGGTCTGAATTAGAGCAGTTTATAAATCATGGAATAAATCAACTCTTTGAAATATGGCAACTGTAAAATAGCATTAAGTGATGGCTTGCATGTGTAAATGGGACAGCTCTTATTAACACCATGGACCAAATTTGCACATAATAACCCCTCAAATGCAATGTTTTTCAGTTGAGTCAAAGTGCATGTTTAGCTGCCAGTGCAGAGGAATAAAGTGATACAAATGCATGTGCATGCTAACACTGAGGGCTGTATATTAGACCCACATGCTATTTGTGTAGAATTCTGACTGAACTGATGGTTGGTAGAATCACTGTCCTGATAGCATTTGAATTCTCTATTAGCTGTGCCTGCTGAGGTTAGAGATTTGTCACATATACAGTTAAATGCGTGTGCATGTTCTAATTTATTTTTGGAGGTATTACTTGGCTTTTAACTTCACCAAAATACCTTGTACATTATCCTCATTATAGACAGGGAGAAGCACTCTTATTTTGTTCTTTGGGTTGAGTCAAAGCTGGAAAATGTTACTTGATTATACCATTTTAAAATAAGTTGGCTGAAGTATGTTGACTAATACAAGCTCAAAAAATCAAGCAGAGATGCAATGTGAGTTTTAAATAGCTCTTTCAGATTACTCCCCCACCTCTCTCTTGATTCACCTGGAATTTTTGTATAATAATCTTAATGACTGCATTAATTAAAAAGTGTGTGTTAGCAACCAGTGAGTAAGGGAGGAGGAGGAGAACCTTTTAAAAGGTCAATTTTTAATTCTTAGGGAGTGCAAGAGAAGCTGAAATGAGTGAGTATAGAATCTTGTCAAGGAGGATACTTTTGAGTGGTTTAAGCTGAATGTTTGCCTCATAGTAGATGCTTTAAGATTTATCACTTGGTGGTTCTAATCTTGAGCAGAACCTATCATCTGGGCCTGAGGTCATGTAGTCTCCTGCATCTGAACCAAAGATCTCAGGAGCTGAGACCCCTGTGATTGGCAGGCAGCATGAAGCTTCTGGATTGGTCAGATTTGATAAAATGTGGACTTCTGCCCTTGCCTGCCCAATTGAACAAAACCTTATGGACTTCTGCTCAAACAACTAATTCAGAGAGCCTCAGCTGAAAATGCAATCGCTGGGTCCGGATTTTATGGCTACCCATGGCCTTTTACTGGCCATGACATAGAGCCCAGGTAATTTGTACCTTTGGTGACTGAAAATCTGGAGGGAGCCGAGTGTGGTAATACTTGGTTTACCATATTGGTTACAGATGAACAATTCTCCAGATAGTGAGAACATCCATGCAGCCGCCATGCGTGAAATGTTTGCTAGAATCCAGTTGGTATGTCCATTTGTTAAAGAAGCACATGACTTACAAAATGAGAAAGCTGATTTGACTCAGTGGTTTAAATTTATCTCCCCCATCCCTCTTTCATAGTTTAAAATGCCTTGATATAAATGAATCCATCACGCTTACAATGTTGTGGGGTTTTGCCATCGAGAGGTAGCTCCAAGATCACTGAAGTAGCATAAGAGGGTCAGAGATGTAAACCTCCTCCCTTTCTGAGAGATTTCACTAATCTTCTTAAAATTCTTCATACTTTCCTTAAAATTCCTGAGGATGTCTGCATAAGCAGTAGGCTCCAAACGTCCCTCAAATTTTGCCTTAGTCAAAATTCGCTGGTAGTTCTAGAAAAAAGCTTCCTTGGTTTTCTTCCAGCCAATTGCTTGGAATAACAAATTCCTGTATCAGCAACGTACTTATCCTCATTAGGCTGAATCCTACTGATCCTGCAATCATCTGACAGACCTATCAAAAACATTTAGCGGAGGGACTGCATGAGATACAGGCTGTACTTTCTTTAGCTGTGTGTGTCTTACGTCTCGTGTTAGCTTTAGTCGTGACAGTGGGAATTTAGTCATTAAAATTATTACCTAGCTTAAGATCCTGCAGTTGTTTATTTGGTAAAGTTTGAGTCAATTTATGGAAGTCTGTGTTTACTGCCTCTGCAGCTTGTTCATGACGCTGGAATGCTGGGGGGGGGGCACTGTACAATATAATCTGCGCTTACTAGTAAATCAGTGCAGAATATTTGGCATCAGCTGTGAGGCTATGGTGTCCCTTTGAAGTGAAACAAATGAGAATTCTCGCTGGTTCCATTATGGGTTGCGGTGATAGATGCTCTAAATGAACTGAAATAATAAGTTACAGATATACCTTCTATTCTATATCCTTTGCTGATATAGAAAATAAAAATAGGGCAAATGTATGTCAAGCAGAAGTATATGAAGTGACAAGCAGAATAATGAAAAGCAGAAGATTAAGAAGACATAAAATTCTTTGAATGAGTCATTGCTATAGATGAGGCTACTTACAATTTTGGGATTGATGTCTGAGTAATTTGTGACTCATTTCACCCTTTGACACAAACACACAGCGCACAAACTATGAGAAATGACTGCGATAAAGAACATGTCCAATTTTAGATATGACAGTGTCCTCAGCTTTGAAGAATTTCTCTCTCTCTCTTTTAAAAAATGCTCAGACAATTAATGTCTTATGCATGTATTCAACAATAGTTGCCTAGCAACCATCAAGTAGCATGCTGCAGAGCCAAAGAGGCTGAGATGACGGAACAAAAATGTCAGCTGCCACTGCAGGTGAGTCAAGGAAGGCATTCGGATGGCTTCTACAAGTCCTGGACAAAAAGCAAAATAATTACAAATCAAGGGAGTGCATTTATGAGGTCAATAATCATATATTATATCATATATATATTATTTCATTTGCACTTGTAACCCGGTTCAGAGCCAATCCACTCACTGTTTCTCTCACCTATAAATTTAAATGAGTCAGGTTTTTAGTGACCTAGGCCCAGGCCTGAAGGAGAAAGCCAATAGAGTATTTGTATTTTAGAGTCAGGGGATCTGCCATGACCTGCTATAGAGTTGCCACCTCTCTCAGGGAAGGCGGCAGGGAGAAAATGCCATGGCTCATTTGCATATGTTAATTAAAATATCCACCGAAGCTAAAATAAACATAACTATCTCAAAAGAGGGGCAGTTTTGAACCAGAAAAGTGCCAAACCTGCCCATTCCGGGCTAGCTATTTGAAGGGCGAAAATGGTTCAAATCTAAGCATTTAGTTGCGCTGCCCTGGCTCCTATGGTGTCTATGAACATGAGGACTTGCTAATATTCCATTGTGAAATTGGTAAGGCTGAGATGAACACCAGCCCTCTGGGAGGGTGAATCTTCCAAAGTGGGTCAGTTCTCTTAAGGGAGTCTAGATTCCTACCCGAAATGCTGAGTGAGGGAAGCATTATAAACACTGCTTCCTCATCTCTACTCCAAAGTGGTACAGCTCTGACCTTCACGGTCCCATCTAGTTCTGTCATTCCATGATTCAAAAACCCACTTTGTCCAATAATAATACACTGAAGTGATTCTGGTTTAGTGCTATAGCATCCACCAAACTGGTGCCCTTCGGATGTTTTGGACTACAACTCCCATCATCCCCTGCCAACATAGCCGTGTGGCCTCATGCTGTTGGGAGTTGTAGTCACAGCCTTCACCAACCTGCTGCCCTGAAGATGAGCACTCACTGGGAGAAACTGCTGCTGTCGAAATCCAACTTTAGAAGTTGTAACAGGATACAGCGGGGAGACAGCAATCAAGTTGTCTCATAGTCTAATATTGCTTTGTTGGCACCAGTCCATGATTAAATACATCCATTTTACTCAAGTGCTATTGATACTCCGTTCCTGTTTCAGGAGATGGCCCTGAGATAATTCCAAAGACAAAGGGAGGATTTGATGTAGCAGTTTTGCATGGAATCTTTGCAGGCACCATAATTTCCTGTGATTTTCTTTCTGTTTGCTCTACCTGCCTATCAGAAGTTTTGTTGGCATATAATAAGAGGCCCATCAGAGAATCATGTTGCATCATGCTAATAAAAATATATAAAATTGCAGATGCGTCTTGACTTTGTTATTTTATCACAGAGTGTGATAAATGTTTGGGTTTCCTAGACTGCAGGTTGTTATGAACCCAGCAAGGTTGATAAACATATGCTGAGAGCTGCTTTGGGATATAGTGCACTGAACCAGGGAGACTTGGTCTCAGATCACTATTGTGCCACAAAACTCACCTGGACCGTTCACTTTCTCTTGGCGTGACCTACCTCTTAGGATTGTTGCGACAGGGGAAATGGGATTACTCCATAGATGCCACCCAGGACTCTTCACAGGAAGGTAGAAATGTGGGGTTAAAATGTGTTAGTTACTGTTTCCAGGATACTGCGATGAGCAAAAGTTGTGTGTATGGGGTTCTTCCCTCCCAAAACTTAACTTCTCTGTAATACTGGTATTTGTAGGCTGCTTCACTCCATAGAAGCTTTAGGGGGAAGTTGGGCTCTGATTATCGGGAATGACCCAGCTTGGCTGTAACACTAAGCCAGACCAGAATCTATTTTTATTTAGCGTTCTTGGTCTGTTTGAGGAAGAAGTAGCCCCACGCAGCTCTGAGGGAACTTGATTTGCCTTCTCTTCCATGGCTGTAGTGGCAACACCTTCATTCCGTTCAGGTTTCCAAAGCATAGAGAGGCTCTTCTCTCCACAGTCGTATAACATACTAAATGGAACTTGCAGCCCTAAGAGTTCTTACCTGAGAACAGGAGCTCACTGAAATCAGTAGGACTTACTTCAGAGCAGACACGCCATAAGATTGCAGTGTAGGAAATCGCTACTGATTGGATTTGTGATTTTATATGTTGAGCATTTCCCCCTGAAGAACATTTAACCGTTGAAATTTGGAAAACCAGTTTGTTAATATGGCTGTTTTGCGCCCCTTGGCTTTGCCTTCTGTTCCATCTGCTGTGTGATGCAACCTGCTTTCTGGTTGGAAGTTGTAGTGAATCTGGATTTTAACAGGTGAGGAAAAACTTGGGGTGGGGGAATGGCTTTGGAGCAGTGTGGGAGGGTTTGGTGAGAAGATCATTAGACGAGGGTTCAGTTGGCACGATTACTGGTATTGAAGCGGCTGTTTCAAGAAAAATATTTCTAAAAACTCTCACATGTCCCGGGACACTGCTTGTTTTAAGCCCGCCCCCTTCTCATTCACCAGGCTAAATGTAATTTCAAGATGGTGTCTTTTGCTAGGAAGATCATCAAGCGAAAATGTCTCCCACAACCTCTTTATTTGCATGACTGCATAACAATTGTGAAACAGTTTATTATTGTAAAATTAGTGTGGCATAGCACAGAACAAGCTGGGATTGCAGCCAAATGAAACAGAAAATGAATAGTTGCATAAGGCTTTGAGGCGCATGCAGTTGAACACAAGTGCACTGTACATTCTTCTGAATTGTCCACTGTTTGTGACTGTTTCCCTTTTGAACACGATCACCTCTCTGTTCAAGAGCCACTGCTGTTATTAGTGTAGTTAAAGGTACACTGTGCTACAAACATGGGAATGTATTTACCTCAGGTTTTATAAACTAAGTATGGCTGGCTAATAGACTCAAACGGCACCAAAAAAAGGGGGGAAGGGGATTAAATACTGTACCACGTATGTGGTTGTTACCTAGCATGCGAAGTGGCTTTCTTCAGTAGTGAAATGGTAGCTATCGTTCATCCTGAAAAGGAAAAAAACAAAACCCAACGTTTTAATTCCTGTTGAACAAATCTTTACTTCTGTGCAATCTCTCTCCCTCCCCCCCCCCACCTCTGTTTGCATGGCAGTGTATTATTTTGCAATCAGGATAAAAGCATTATTTATGAAAGTTCTAAAATATGACATTACTGTAAGTTTAAAGCTGCAAATCAATCTCTCTGCTTTATAAAAGCATTTTATTGATTTGGAAGGGCAAATCTTCGCTTGAATTTTTAAGTACCTGCTTTATGGATTGGGACTCGGAGTAGTTTTATAAGCAAACATGTTTTTTGAGATGATTACTTAAGACTTTAAGGTGTGTGTATTTTTAGAATAAATTATGCATATTTATATATGCTTCGAGTTCACTCATTTACTTATGGAGTATTGAAATGATCAAGGCAAATAGAGAGCCAAAATTTGGTGCACATCCTGAAAGCAGAACAGGGTGCAAGTGGGAGTGGTGCGGATTTGTTAAGATACTTTAACAATTGTCTGATAGGATGTTTCATGAACCTTGATAGCTCAGTTGGTTAGAGCGTGGTGCTGATAATGCCAAGGTTGCAGATTTAATCCCTGTATGGGACAGCTGCCTATCCCTGCATTGCAACTCTACAATTCCAACTCTGCAATTCTATGATTCTAGTGGCAGCTTGAAATATTTATTGGCATATTTATGTATTGATACCCAGCATGATATTTTTTAATTGCCAAAATTTCAGAATGACAGAGGTTTATTAGGCGTTCAAACTAACCCTGGTCCTAACTCTGGCTGATCCACTGCTCTTGTAGTAGGGGACTATCAGTTAAGCTATCAGATGAGTGCTATGATGCAATGAGCTTGTTGCTTTTCTCATTCCACCACCTTTGCAATCCACAATGCCGCTAACAATGCCATCATAACCTCCTGAATGTGGATGAGGCGCTTGCAGTTGTTGAGCATGTGTAATTTAGCGTGCTGCAGTGGGACGTGGGCTGGAGTGTTTTTGCTCCTTGACTGAGTGAGCCACAGCTATAATCTGATCTTAGGTTGGCTTCAAAATAAAGCAGGGTTACGCTACACGCTTGTGAAACAAAGGTGTCAGTAAGAGAAGATAACCCATTCAAAACGTTGGCAGTTTGAAGCACGGGCAAAGATGGAATACAGTAAAAGACTAATGTGGTTACAGAGAATAGATCAGAATGGATAAGTATCTCAGAAATGGGGGTTGAACCTGAATTCCTTTCTAATTAATGACAGCATTAATATACCAATAACACTAAGGCTGCAGTCAGAACTATGCTCACTTGGAAGTGCTACTGAAATCAATAATTACTGGGGAGTAATTATTATTTTCCTAACTTCTTCCTGTCATTATCTTGCAAGTCGTTTAGCAGTTTTTAAATAATCCTTAGCTCAATCTTGGGAAAAGGAGAGAGTGGAAATTCCACTCAAGTGATTGGAAAGTAGCTTGGCCACTCAGTTGGTTTCTACCCAGGGAGAAAATGTTGCTCAGCAATGCCTGAAAATGAGAAGGTTGTGTCAAAGAATTTATATTCACATCCTCTGAGATCAATAATACCGATGTGTGGAATGCAGAATAGTCAGACACCATTTGTAAAATATGTCCATCTGTTCGTGCTGCATTTGTGGTCAATGGAAATTATTATAACTAGACACTGAGGTAATGCTACCCTACTCTTTTGTCTTTTCAGTTTAGAAGATAAATGTATCTAGTTCAAGAAAAACTGTTGATATCTTAGATATATAGAGGCATCTAGCAGTGATGATTCTGATGAAAATGAGCACTTTTTTTTCTTGAGTAAATGTTGTTGTTTGTTTGTTTTGCCACAGTCAATATCTGGCTTTTGGATCAATGCCGCCATGTTGTTTTTTACAGGTCAACTCCTACTTAACAGTCTGCATGGAAATCTAAGATCTTTGGTATTGCAATTTTTAAGACAACTGCAACTTCTGTAGCAAGAGCTCTTTAAGCTACTGGCAGGACTTCCTGTATGTGCTGACCCAGAAACCATTGCAAATGTATCAGACTGCGTATTTGGAGAACCTGGTAGTGCAGAAAGCACACCTTGGAGGAGGCCCGTGCAGGATCCTTTTTTCTTGAGAGGCATGGCAGGTTGCCTTTCAGTTGTTACTACAATCTCCTTTTACAGTAGACCATCCTTGTGTAACCACAATCAGGTGTGAGCCCTGCCCTGCTTGTTGGTGCCAGATCAATGCTTGGCTGCCCAGATCTATCGGAGCCAATTCTCAAAGACTAGTCTGTCGGTAGGGAATATTGCTGACCTCGTGAGGTCAGATATTGGCAAAAGTTATGCAAGTCACTGGCAAGAACAGGTTAAGAAGGTAGCACAAGTATAAAGCGAGGGTTGTGAGGAGTGAGATAAGCTGGAGCCAGAGGAGCTGCCTTGGACTAAAGGAGCCATCCTTACTTGGGCAGTTGTTTTGAAGTTCAGGCCTTACAATATGACTTTCATATTTCTAGTCTCCAATGGTTTTTATGGGGTTTGGCCAGAATAAAATGTGTCCCCTGGACACATGCAATGGTCCAATGTCTGGAGGCCAAACTATGGCATACTTCCAATCCTTGCTAAACCCCATCCCAAGCTTAGTCCACTCCAGTTGCATTACTGGCATGCATTGATGGTAAGAATGTAAGGCAAAGGTGCACAAATAATGAAACATTGCTACACTTGATGTAATGGTTCTAGGGGTTGCTTGTGTGTAAATCAACGCCACCCTTGGCTGGTTGCCTGAATGAACCCTTTCTGTCTGGACAGCCACGTGCCCGTGGCTGTCTCAATCGCTGGCAGAATCCGTTAGTGGGCGTTTCTTGAACTTCTTCCAGCAAAGAAGCTCTTTGACGCCTAGTCTCCGCCTACTTTCTCTGCGCGGAAGCCTTCTGCACAGGGAGGGTGTGGACATCGGAGGACCCATGCTCTCCCCACTGGTTCCCGGCGAGGAGTCTTGGAGCCACCTCGCCGATTCCCCCATCTGCCCCCCTTCTCCACTGGTGTTACGCTGATTTCCTTCCCCAGAAGATGTGCTGCTTCTCTCCCTCCCGGGACGCTCTCCGGAATCCCTCTGGAGCCCTCCCTCTCCCTCTGGCTCCGATGGCAGTTCCCTGACACTTGAGGTGTTGACTTTGCCCCATAATTTTAGCATGTATGTTGCAAAACACACTTCGAACCCATTTGTAATGAGGTACTCTATAAATGTCAGATTATGCAAATCAAAATGATCCACATTTCAGTTTTCCTGTTTATATGCTTTAGATCACCACTTGTGGCATTTCAGTGTTATCCAGATTAAAATAAGAAATCCTTATTTTCCAATTATGGTTTCCCACATTCCAAGCACTCTAACATGCCCTCTTCCAGTAAATTATAGAGATGACTTTTATATTCTCTTCATAACCCTCCCCAAAAGAATTTGTGTTTTCTTTCTATAAATATTAAGAGGATATATCAGTTTCTTCAGAGAAGGAAAAAGTTGGGAAAGAAAAACATTTCGAAGTTGCACAACTGTGGTTGATCAAAACAGAACAAGCAAGCAACGTCATGTATAGTGTTTCTAAAGAGCTTACTGTTTAGTTTTATAATAGCAGTATTTCAAGGGTGCTGATGACGCAGTGGGAAGAATGGATTGTTCCTATTGCGAAACTCTTTATTAGTTACTTGTACTTTGAAAGTGAACAAAATGGAAGTATGCAGGCATTCCTCATGCAATGTTAACAATAACAGGACATTTTTTAAAAAAGGCTAACAAAGACTGGCTGTTTGAGAAATAGTGATTTATCAAAGCAACAGTCAAGCAAAATAAATGTTTGGCATCATTACTAAGGATGGACTGGAAAATGCATTTGTTTTGCTGCTTTCCTCTCCTCAAATGTACCCTTATAGGTTTGTTTTAATACCACCTCATTTGCATTTTAGAAATGGGTTTGTTGCTCAATAAGTTGTTCAAGCCTCTCCAACTGTATCTTAAATTGAATTGACTATTTTGTTTTATTTTGTGAAAAATCAATTCAGTAATCTAATATTAAATGTGCAGTTTAAGGCTGTCAACAGCTTCTTTTTTAAGCAAAATAGGTGGAGGGGGCGGAAGAAAGATACACACCTGGTCTGGTTGTGTTTGGTTGTGTCAAATCTCTGCACATTTTACTCATTAGCAGAAACAAACTGTTTCTTCAGGGGGGAAAACAACTCCATTTCTTTTCCATATTAGGGAATTTTACAGACTCCCATTTACCCTAGAATCCTATAATACTGAGCTGGTGGGCATGTCAGGCTGTTTTAAGTTAGAAATGAAGTTTTAAAGAAAGTAATAGATGCTGCGACTTCTCGTGAAAAGGCTTCAGCTCTTGTTAAAAGCCTTTGCCCCACATCCTGTACATGTGTAATGGTCAGCACCATCCATGCTTTAAAAGTGGTTGGGCAAGAAGGCTGAAAAGGCATGGCTTATAAACATCCTCTGTTCAGGGCAAGGCCATTTCCCATATGAGTCCCTGCAGTTGCTCAGATAGCTTTGCCCTGTGCTCCCCCATGATGGGAAGCATAATATGCAGAGGTGGTGAACAGGGATAAGCTATTCATGCTCATCCTACTACTTTGGGGATGGAAGGAGGGCCTAAAACTCAGTGGCAGAACATCTGCTTTGCATGCAGAAGGTCCCAATCCCCTTGCATCTCCAGGCGGGGAGAGGACCCTGTCCGAAACACTGGAAAGCTTCTGCCAGTCAGTGCAGACCGTGAGTTAGATGGACAATGGTTTGACTCAGAATAAGGCTGTTTTCCATGTTCCAGTTGCGGGTTTAGGGCAAGATATCCTTGCTCAATAGGTTGGACTCAATATTGGACTTCCAGAGGAGGAGGAGTCTGGATCTGATATCCCGCTTTATCACTACCCGAAGGAGTCTCAAAGCGGCTAACAATCTCCTTTCCCTTCCTCCCCCACAACAAACACTCTGTGAGGTGAGTGGGGCTGAGAGACTTCAGAGAAGTGTGACTGGCCCAAGGTCACCCAGCAGCTGCATGTGGAAGAGCGGAGATGCGAACCCGGTTCTCCAGATTACGAGACTACCGCTCTTAACCACTACACCACATTGGTTCTCTTCCACATTGGAAACTGCCTTCTGTCAAGTCAAGACTCTTGGTCCACCTAGCTCAATATTGCTGACACTGGCTGGCAGCAGCTCCCCGGGGTTTCAGAGGAGGGTCTTCCCCCAGCACTTTCCCCTGCCTTTGCAGTTTCTCCACCACCCCTTTGACCTATGGATTGGACCAGCGTTGTGAACTACGCTGGTTTTATTTCATTTTTAAAGCGGCATGTCACGGTGCCAAATCTCTTTGTTGTTGTTTTCATTCTCAACAGCCCCATTCTGAGAATGCACCACAAGCAAGCTGACCCCGCAGTCCAAAGTATATTACTGTTGGAAGTAAAACTTCCATTGACTTCATCGGAGCTGGAGTATAAAGGGCACGTCCTGATAAAGCTTTTTGTGGACAGTACCACTTCAAGCTGCAGGTGGAAGAATAAATTCTCGAGGGCTGCTTCGTCTAGTGATACAACTTGTGCACACAAGCCTAGTATGTCAGAGAGAAAGACTGCATTCAGCCTTGTCCCCAGCATGGTATTTTTTACACACACCCCTTCCCCAATTTGAAGCATTTAAACATATAACTTACCCCCCTCCCCCTCAACTTGAAATGGTACAGTCCAGGAAAAGCTTTTGCAATTGAGTATATAAAACTGGCAAGTTTTGTATAACCTTTAGCTTGGAGAATGTCTCTTCCCATCAGTTGTTAACATTGACTGCACATTGTATTTTGCATGCAGATTTTTCTTCTTACTCTGTGTAGCATCAAGATGACACTAGAGGGCAACTGAGAGTTTTCTTTCAGGGAACAAATCTGCTTGGTTTAATAATGCCAGCTAAGTGTTTAAAACATGATAAAGATTGATTTTCCCTTCTTGCAGTTATATACACACACACACACACACACACACACACACACACACACACACACACATGTAGCTTCTGTTTCTTTGTTGACAGCAAATAATAAACCAACTAAAGGGCCTGGGAAGGAAGGGAAAATATAGACAGTGGGGGAGAATGGCTGCTTTTGCCCAAATAAGGGATTATTTTTTGGCTTCCTCATATGTTAGATAATGATCAACTGACAATTGGTCATGAGTTAATAATGCTGGATGCTGAAATATGCATACCATGTGGCAGAAAAACAGCTCTGCCAATAAGTACAATCACTGCCATAGTTACACATCAGGAGGGGGGAAGTCATGGGGAAATGTCTAGAACATTTAATGGCATGTCAACTTAATCTACCCTGTTTCCTAAAAAAAAATCAATGCTGACTCTTTTCCCCCAAAAGATGTTACAGACACACACACACACACACACACACACACACACACACACACACACACACTACTGGTAAGCGTGGAATAATTTTATTGCTTATAGGTTTTTTTTTATTCTATAGTGCTGACTCTACTAGACTGCGGTCTTACAAAAGCTTTTGTCCTGAATAGGAGAAAACGCTTTTGAGCTAGGGGAAAAGGAAAATCATTTTTTCAACATTTCCAATGTAGCAACATTTGTCTTTTCCACTATGCAGCCTGCCCCAACCACTTATGAGAGGCCTTGCAGTACACACCTGCTTCTTTGATTATTTATTTATTTACCTAGACAAGATGGGACGCAGGTGGCGCTGTGGGTTAAACCACATAGCCTAGGACTTGCCGATCAGAAGGTCGGCGGTTCGAATCCCCGCAACGGGGTGAGCTCCCGTTACTTGGTCCCTGCTCCTGCCAACCTACCAGTTCAAAAGCACATCAAAGTGCAAGTAGATAAATAGGTACCGCTCTGGCGGGAAGGTAAACGGTGTTTCCGTGCGCTGCTCTGGTTCACCAGAAGCGGCTTAGTCATGCTGGCCACATGACCCGGAAGCTGTACGCTGGCTCCCTCGGCCAATAAAGCGAGATGAGCGCCGCAACCCCAGAGTCAGCCACGACTGTACCTAATGGTCAGGGGTCCCTTTACCTTTTTTTTTTACCCAGACAAGCTACATGCCGCGGGAGAAAATAAAGTGGCATGCTTCATCTTGGCATCCACCTGTTTCGGGGTACAATGGAAGAGTGCACCTTTTGGGGTTGGAAGTCAAACTGTTGGAAGCTGCAGCGCTTGTGTGGCTGTGGAGACCGATGCGGGAGAGACATGTTCTGTTGCAGCTGGGGCAGGTGACGGCGTCTGGTTGTGCTAGTGCAGATACAGTGGTACCTTGGGTTACAAACACCTTGGGTTACAAATATTTCAGGTTACAGACTCTGCTAACCCAGAAGTAGTACCTCGGGTTAAGAACTTTACCTCAGGATGAGGACAGAAATCGTGCAGCAGCGGAGCAGCAGCAGCGGGAGGCCCCATTAGCTAAAGTGGTACCTCAGGTTAAGAACGGTTTCAGGTTAAGAACGGACCTCTGGAACAAATTAAGTACGTAAGCAGAGATACCACTTTATAGCATGGCAGGGATAGTACAGCTCCGTGGCAGGGCTGAGGTTTCACCTGAGTATCCTCATTTCCAGTAAGAGGATACTGGGCAACAGGGCAAGGAAGAGCCTTTCTAACCTTCAATCCACTGATCTGCTGCTACATAATTTGTAGGTTTATCTTTATTTGTGTCTATGTTAGGTTGCATACACTTCCCAGGTGTTTCCCCATCCAGGCATCATCCAGGCCCAGGTTGTACCACTTGCCTTCTGGACAACTACTTGCCACTTGCGGAATTGGTCCTCCTTTCGCCCTCCTCGTTGGGAATACTTAGTTGCGTCTTCTAATAGGATCTTCCTTTGGGGGGGGAGGGAGGTTTTCCTTGCCAGTTCAGAGATCTGCGTACAGTTTTGAATAACAAGTTCAGAGCCCATTGCCAACTGGAAGGTTTCATACCAGGTGCCAACTGGGGATTATGGGTGTGGTGGCTGAAAGCCAATCTAACTTTGCAAGAGAGACGTTCTCTAATAAACAAGGATCACATATTCCAGTTAATATCCCAGGTGGCTCCTTCCCTAACCCCCACCCCAAGACACTCACTCCCCCTATTCTCATGGGAACTCTCCTTGGAAATGTTTGTGGAACTTTGTCTCTGATTTAGTCAAGGAGCTTAACCATCTGCTTAACTTTTAAGCATAGGCATATTTGAATGAATGAGGTTATTAATACCCTAAGTTTCACATAACCTCTAACAGTTGCTGGATGAAAATAGGTACATTTGTTTGCCTTACACAAGAGAGCCACTCCACATAGCGGCGTTGAGAGCATGGCGTGTGACCAAGCTGCTTTCATGATGGTGGGGCCCTGATGGCTGGCAGAATTTTAGAAACATCACTTTCAAATATATGTTTTCCTATCACTAAGAAAGCACTTACAGTCGTACTTTGGTTTTCGAACAGCTTACTTCCCAAACATTTTGGCTCCCGAACGCTGCAAGCCTGGAAGTGACTGTTCTGGTTTGCGAACTATTTTTGGAAGCCGAACCTCCATTGGGGCTTCCATGGCTTCCGATTGGCTGCAGGAGCTTCCTGCAGCCAATCAGAAACTGCGCTGTGGTTTCCGAACATTTTGGAAGTCTAACAGACTTCCGGAACTCCATTCGACTTCCAAGGTACGACTGTATTTTATAGATATGGTCTGAATGTTCATTTCAATAGCTAGTGCCCGTTTTCAAAGCTCAGCATATATTAACAAAGATATGTCACCTTATCTTTTCCATAGAGCTCTGTTTGCACAAAATGGATCCTTCATATCAATGCTTTCCTCCATTCTGCCTTTTTCAGCCCTACTGATGTCAGAGGTCCACTGTTGTTGGTAGGGCAATGCCCACAGAAGTTTCCACAGAGGTGGAGAAAGGGGTATCTGACATTGGAACTCATTAACATGCATTAACCCTTCTGTTTCCCTCCCCTTATGGTTTTGATTTATGGGCTACTTTTAAAATGAGGCTGCATTTTAAATGGCATTTTAACCTGTATTTTAAATTGGCTTTTTTCTATTATGTTTTTATTGTAATTTTGCTGGTGTTAGCCACCCTGAGCCTGGCTCTGGCCGGGGAGGGCAGGGTATAAATAAATAAATTATTATTATTATTATTATTATTATTATTATTATTATTATTATTATTATCATCTATTTAGGCATTTGTTTTTTAAAAAAGACAGCTAGCACTGCCTCCTTTTGGAGATGATTTCAACTACTGTTACTAAGTTATTTGGCTTCTTTATCCATGTTCCGCTCCTTTCCTTCATCTCAGTCCTTTCCTGTGCACTTAAAGGGGGTGGGGAATGCAACAGAGATTTCTATAATTCTGTGAAGCTGGAGGCAAGCGAGGGATAGAGAATGGCTATCACAGTACATTACTGTCATACAAAAATAGTGTCTTTTTAAAATGTTTCTGAGAGGCCCTAATACCTACAGGCCAGAACGGAATAGTCGCATCAGGAATAAGCATAGCATTTAGAGTAAAAAGCGGCAGGGGAGGATAGGATTTCGATCATTACTTAATACATTTGTTAAGTTTGTGAGACGAAATGAGTGGGAAACGGTGCGGGTTGTGGAAGTTCACTTACATGATTCCAGCAACTGCCAGAGAATTCCAAGAGTACTTTGTGTTTGGTACACGTCAACGATCCAGGTATTTCAAATGAAGTAATACATTCCATTCTCATTAAAAGCCTTTGGCAGCAGCACTGATCTCTTACAATACGCCCAGGTAGCTAGCTGGACTTCAGCTATGTTAATAGCTCCTTTCAGCAACCTGTGCTCTGTAACAACACTTCTTGATGTCAATCAAAATAAATGAATTGAAAAAACAAACCCGCATTTTGGCGAGGACTCATCAAAAGTTAATAAGAAATCTTTCGTGCTGTAAAACCAGAGTAACGCTACACTCAGGTTACTCTGGTTGTCTTAGACCATCTATGCATATAGAAAATCATTTGCCCATAGCAGAAAACTGTGTGGCATCTGGGGGGGGGGGTTGTACCACAATGAATGAATGGGCCATGTCTTTCTGTATGTTTGGTTTGCATGGCACATAGAATAGCATCTCTGATCAAGGACTTCTCTGATTCATATCTCACATCTGCCATGAATATGGTAGGCAGCCTTGGGCAAGCTACTCTCTCATAGCCTCACCCAAATCTGCTACTTGGAGAACAATAATTCAGGGTTACTTTGCAGAGTAGACAGGGCTATTTGAAATAAAGGATGGTGTGAACCACTTTGGTCACCCCGAAGCAATATACAAATTCTGAGTGTTTTTATTATTAGCCTTTAAAATCTTTTGCAATTTAACTGTTTGTGAACTGCGATCATTTTTCTTCATTTTGCATATTTATTCGCATAGATTAAGACCTTCAGAGTTGGGAAATGTTAGCTAGCAGTTTTCAATGTCTAATGGCATTCATCTTGGGCACAAAATAATATTGGAAGGGGCAGTAAAAAAATGGCTCCCATAGAGCTAATGGGACCATTCACCTAGGACAAGGATTCCTCACATTTGTTGCATGGATTACTATTGTTTTGATTTAATGGTTCTTTGTGGGCTACCATATTTTGTTACTTTACAGCTGTCATCTGAGATGCAATGGCTTCTACTAGAGTTTCCCTTTATGGCCACTCCAGCAAAACTGTGAACATGTATATGGGACAGAACTGTCTCTGATAGGGGCTTTGTTAATGTTTCCACTGCAGCCAGTTGCACTGCTGTTTGATTTTTAAAGTTAAATATTAATTTGACTTGAAAAGTGCCTTGTCTCTTCAGCAAGATTATAGAAACCCCCCTGCACCTCAGCATTTTCCTTTATTCTTTCCAATGTGTCATTTGGGAGTTGAAAGTCTACCTACACCCCGACTACTGATGATTCCTAGGCCAAAGTTCATAACTACATGTATTATGCTTGCCTATGTGATTCTTTGATCAGTCTATGACAGGGTGGATTATTATTTAATACTGAGGGCCACATCAGGCATTCCCCGCCCCCACCAAATTTTCAGACTTCACACATTATGATTGTCTGCATAGATAATGGATGTCCTTTCAGTGTGAGAAAATATATCTTAATGAGCACACCCCACCTGATTTGCTGTGTCCAGGTTCAACAGGGTGCATGTGTGCAGTGGTACCTCGGGTTACAGATGCTTCAGGTTACAGACGCTTCAGGTTACAGACTCCGCTAACCCAGAAATATTACCTCAGGTTAAGAACTTTGCTTCAGGATGAGAACAGAAATTGTGCTCCAGTGGCACGGCGGCAGCAGGAGGCCCCATTAGCTAAAGTGGTACCTCAGATTAAGAACAGTTTCAGGTTAAGAACGGACCTCCAGAACGAATCAAGTTCTTAACCCAAGGTACCACTGTATTTGAGACTCAGGTATGCATACCTAAGGACAAAAAGTCAAATGGAAATCAGCTCCCAAAGGCAAGCAATTCACGAATTATAGAAGCTGCACTGAAACCAATAAGTTCCAGATGTTGATGGTGACTGGAGGTTTAATTGAATTTAGCAGTTTTTAATATTCAACCTAGGGCACTGAAATATCTAAGGCACTAACCTTATTTGGCCAAACTGTGTTTTTGTTCCTCATCAGCCTTATGATAAAAATAAAAAATAGCATGAGTTAATTGTATTCTGTTTCCTTTAAACAATGATGGGACGCTGTGGGTTTTTTGTTTTGGTGTGAGTTTTCATACTGCTGTCACTTTTTCCAAACGCAGGAAATCTATGTCCCATTCTTCTTCTGAAAAAGCAAGAGTGAGTTTATCTAGGGAATCCAGAGCTATGAATGGTGTTAAGTCTTTCTTTCTAAAATGGAAAGAGTTGCTAAGCTCAGATTGTCAGCAAGGGCTTGTGTGGTTCTTGATATTTGCAAAATTTCCATGTCACACTGTTTCACCTCACCCAGAATCCCAGAGTTATTTTGACACCAGGAAGTAGCTAGGTGGAAAAGTAATCATATTTTTTTATTGTACCGAGAACAATTTGCCTTGCCAATAATTAGGTGAACTTCCTTTTTGTTGCTATTGTACATATTTTGAAACAGAACTTTCCCCCAATCTTTGGTTCTTGTTTGATTTGTGTCACCATACTATTTCCACAGAAATAGTTAGTGTCACAAAGGTCAGGATTAGGGACAAAACAGGAAGAATGGGAGAGCTATGAAAAAGAAATAAAATGTGTAAACCAGAGGTTTTCAACCTTTTTGAGTCCACAACTCCTTTGACCAACTACCTTCTTTCTGCAGCACCCCTGTGGGGATCAGGAGCCCAGTTATGTCACCCCTTGCCTGAAGAGCTGGCAGCCTCTCTCCCTTTTTCAAACACCCTCCCTTGTGGAGTTTCCCCTCAGCCTCCCCTTCTCTCCCCTCTCCTTGGGAGTCCTCCAGGCAGTCTCTGAGGTGCCCCCCCCCGCCCCAAAGAGAGGTACCTCCTCATACTGTCCATTCCCAAGAGCAAGGGCTGGAGCTCCCTCGCTTGTTTGCTTACTCCAAGGCTGCCTCAGCTCCTGGCAACCATCACCCCCTGACCAGCCCCAGAGGCACCATTCACCTGCAGATCTTGTAGCCAGGGCTGCTGCAACAAACAGCTATGCAAGCCTTGTGAGGCAGAGATGCAAGAGGGCATCAGAGGAGGGAGGGAAGGAAAGAGGGACAGAGGCCAGTGTTGCCTATGGCACCCCTGACCATCATTCAAGGCACCACAGGGTACCACGGCACACTGACTGAAAACCACTGGTGTAAATCATTTGGCTTTATTTATCTACGCAGTCATGCCAATGGGGTAAATTACAGTGGCTTACAGCAAGGATGACAGGATGATGTAGCAAGGAGCTCAAGTGGTGGAACAAAAGTCCCCCCACCCACCCAAAGCACCTTTTATACTGATTTTTCCAGAAGGACGAAAGCCACCTTTAATTCATACCTTCTAAGCTTAATCCTGACAATAGGTCTGGAAGGATAGCAGAGTTGATAGTATCCAAACGTACTGTGAGGTCCAGGGAAAAACCACATGGTTGTGTTCTACTCCCATCCATTCCCCAGGGTAAGACCTGGTAGATTTCACAGTAGCCAAGTTGGGCAAGGATCCAGGGAGCACATGGTAGCTCTTAGACCTCCAAGAAGGTTGTCCACATCCTCAGGTTGCACAAGCCAAAAAGTAGCCCTTGCAGTGTGCTCAGATGGTGTGCCAATCCTATCCATTTCAGCCCCTGTACGAATTATAGCATCCAAGTTGATATGGGTATGGGTGGCCTTATCTGTAAAATGTATGGGAAACTCATCGCAGCAGGCCTCCAGGGGTTCTAGGTCTCCTCACCTCCCTATATTAATACAAGGGCCTTCATGACCTGAACTAGCTTTGCTCTGTGACATTGAACAGCTGCATTGGTGGTGGAGAAGTAATATTTTGTCACCACCATCTCACCACTGTTTGAATCAAACTCTAGTGTTTCATACTTTCGCTTGGTAGAACAGGTTAACTTTTGTCATAGGCACCTAAACTTGGAATATAGCAAGTTACTACAATTGCCATCCATTTAAATTTGTTGATTTATCATTCATTTTAATTAATTACCTGATTAGGTATCTGGTTTAAACTTAAGTCATTTTACATATTACAACATTTTCAATTTAAGGTCTTGTTTGATGACACTGAAAGAATCAAAAGTACTGTTCATTATTAGAAAGGCAATTTAAATATTTCCTTCTCTAATAAGTAATTAAAATAGCTTCAAATTAGGCATGTGTTCCCCTAGCTCATAGTGCGACTGAATAAAAACTGTACTGTACTAAAGTTTTAAGTTGATTGAACTGTTTAAAATGAGCGACTTTCATTGTTGTTTCTTCATTTTCCCATGTACTTGGTCTGTTTCTTTGCTCTTTCATTCTCTTGTTGGTTTCTTTTTAATTCTGCCTGCTTCACAGACAAGAAGTCTTGATATGCACAGTCTGTTATGCACATACTTAATTTATTCATTTTATTACATTTATGGACCACATTTCTTCCATTATGGAACCCAAGATTACGTACATGTTGTTCCTGGGTAATTATCTTGTTGCACTGAGACTTTCTACAAGTACTCATTACATAAACAGGTTTTATGGGAAGTCTTCCTACTGTAGGGCCGAACTTTCTACCCCAGGCAACCCACAGTAGTTGTGTTTGCTTTTGCTGTCTAGTTTTCCTCCCCACTCCCCCTTAAGCTTGGTGCTATCTCTGTTGCTTGAGAAGAAGGAAGGAAGGAAGGAAGGAAGGAAGGAAGGAAGGAAGGAAGGAAGGAAGGAAGGAAGGGGAGGTTGATGTTCCAGGGTACAAAGACCAGCCAGGCAGCAAACTCTCATAGAATCAGTGCAGAAAAAGCCAACCACCCATTCCTCTCTATGCCAACCATGGGCTACTCTTTCAGCAGATGGTTCAAGGCACTACATCTGGCAAGTTTATCCATCTGCTGACTAGGATCTACTACTTGCTAAGTAGTTTATTTAAGTTTACGTTACTCTGACACTTTTCTGCAGGGTTTTGTGTGAACTGATTTTGTGTGTATGTGGTTTGTTGGTTTGTTGTTTTTTTTAAAAAAAAGATGGCATGAATTTTTATCTTCTGACATTCTCAGAGAGAAAATACGGGACGATCTATGAGAACCCATTTTTATTCACTGGGCATTTTTAACTTCTAAATTTTTGTTGATTTTGAAAATCTGTTATTCTATTATTGCTTACTTGTATTGTGCTACAAATGGGTTGCTCGCTGCCCTGAAATCCAGATAGGATGAAGTGGAGTGTAGACATGTAAAAGGAAGAACTAATTCATCCTGTAACAATTCATCATTCTGAATATTCCTGATGACTGATCTTTTGGATAATAATGTCACCATGAATAAATAGATCATATACATATTTTGTGATCACCTATCATTTTTTTCAGCAGAGGGAAATGTAGCTCACTTAGGAGCGGTATATACAGTATGTGCATTACGTATGGGGATGTGTTAATCTTTTCAGCTGCAATGGAAATATTACTTTTAATGTCAGACTGCCTCTTGCTATGCAGTGAAATACCACAGTCATCACTGATTCATAGGGATGCTTTCCTTTTAATTATACATCCAATATGAATGAGATTTAAAGTTGCATTATGTTATACAAGAAGTAATCTTAGAACATTCTGGATGGAGTCATTTCCTGTCCAAATTCCTCAGCAACCGAAGAAATGAGAAATTCTATATTGCCACCACTACTACCCAGGCAGAAGCAAGATCATTATTCCAGGAATTTGCCCTTTTCTGCCATTTGAAGCTTTTCACTTAATTAATGAAAACTTTAAACCGAGAAATTTGGCAGGGCTTTGCGTGTTTTCCTTTTGTGCAAAACAACACTGCATGCCCCTGAAATTCAGGAATAACCTGTATTTTTCTAAAATGCCCATGCTGGGAACTAGCTGTGCTTTCGTTCTGGTTACCATAAAACAAGTAATCCTTACAAAACCCAAGATCCTGAGCCAGAATTAATCCTCGTCATTTGAGCAACTTCAGGTGCTTTTGCCAGACATGAATTTGCCCCATTTACTCTACGGCAGTCGTTAAATTTTAGTGCTCGCATCAGGCTGCAATAAATCGAGAAAGCACTTTGGGCTTGACACAACCTCTTTTGAAGGGAGATATTATTGACACCTTCTCTCTCACACTCTCTCTCTCTCTCTCTCTCTGGGCCTTAAAAGCGACCCTGGGTTTGTGGAACGTGGCGTGCTCTCCAACTGGTGTCGAGCAAAGAGGTCATGAGCAACAAAACAATTAGGATGAAATCATGAGCTACATTTGTAAACGAGGGAGCAGGCTTCTTGGCAGGGTGTCAGCCGCTAGAGAGCTGGAGTCCGGAGTGCACATCCCACTCTCCTCTGTTGGAGTCACTCATCTGTGTTTATATGAGTAACGGAGCAGCTGAGGGGGAGGGGATTTGTAAGCGCCAAGCAAATACTCCGAGCGCTCATTCTGTGTAAGACTGACATGCACACCGAGTCGAGACTACTTCCAGGGATGTAGTGAGCGCGCAGTCACATGCTGCAGCATTCATGAGTAGAGAGATAAATCAAGCAGATGTTTGTCGACTGGAATGGGTAATAATTTCTTTTACTCTCTCTTGATCCCCTCCTCCCTTTTTCCTTTCCTCCCCCCCCCCCCCCTTTTCGCATGCTAGCCTCAGATGCCAAACCTTGGAGTTGCTTTCTAAAACACTTAGCGGCAGGCAGTGCTGAAGCATGAAACATTTGTGGGGGCGAGGGAAGAAGGTTTGGGGTGGGACCTTTGCTTTTAAGCTGAGGGGTGATGTGTTTGTTTTGTTTTCGTTCTCCACTTGAACCACTGCCAGCAGGAAACTGGGTTTTTCTTCTTCTTCTCCAGAGCATCAGTATCAAATTATAGCAGCCTTGCATCTGAGAGCTAATTAAAATGTAAAATGTCCTGAAACCACTTGTGTGACAAATGTAAGATTAGAAACAATTAGAAGCCACTCGAGAGGCTTGTGGTGTTTCAATTTCTGACATTATTATAATCGTCCCTGGAAGTAATGAAAACAATGGTTACTTTAAAAGGGGGGGGGGGTTACAGCAAGTTATCTCCACTATAATCACAAGTTAATGATTGTTTATCGTTTTTAATGTTGTTGAAGTCCGGTGACTGAGCACACAAGGGTCACTTTTCTTACAGAACAAAACAACTACTTCATTCTTTTCCTCATAGTTTTGTCATAATCAGCATTATATTGTGTGTGTGTGCGTGCCCGTGTTTAAAAGACATCTAAATGTGTGTTTTCCTTGTTTGACCTATATGTAGTATATACTGGTTATCAAAGAGGAACTCAGAGTTTTTCTGTATTGTGGAATCTCTCAGCTCTGTTAAAAAAGACTTCAAGTGTAGCATTAAAGAGACTGATTTGATAAAGTGAGGATTGCATTTCTGTTTGTCTCATGCCTTTAGCGGTTGAACTGTACTGTACAGAAGTACCAATCAATTATTTTGTTCTATGTGCTATATATGGAAGTGGTTGCTTTTTTCAACTTAGAAAATCTTTGACACACATAAACATTGCCTAATCAAATACCTTCTACTATAAGGAAATTCCCAGAAGAAGGAATCAAGTTAAGGCTTACATTTTACATAATAAAATGGATGTATGAAAGATGTTCACCCATCTGATCTTTTGTTTTGCAAGAGAGCAATTTGTGCTTTCTCAATATTCATTTGGATCCTTGTCATATGTTAATAGCAACAGATTAGCTGGGGTGGCAGGAAATATAATGTAGAAATATGTGACCTAGAAACAGTTCTACTACTGGCAATAACATCCTTGTTTATTATAGGGAGACGTAGGCTGCTTCAAGGTGCATGCTTGTTTTTGAAGACTGCTCAACTGGTGTTCAGCTGTGTTACCCCTTTGTAAGAAATTGTGCTGAAATTGTTGCCTGTTTGTTTTCAGCGCCAAATCTTAAAGGCAGACCACGCAAAAAGAAGTCATGCCCACAGAGAAGAGATTCACTCAGTGGCTTTAAAGATTCCAATAATAATTGTGAAGGCAAGGCTGTTGCCAAGGTAAGACATTTAGTAATTTTCATCCAACTTCAATTTTGCCTTTCTTTTCCAGTATAGCATTTCAAAGTAGGGGTTGTCCCCACCTCCCTGCCTCTCTTTTAAATGAAAATCAATATGGATTGCAGTTGTTTGAGTGGGTAGGCTTCCTCCCTCCCCCCCCCCCTTTTACATTTTTTTGTCTGCATTATCAGGAGCACTTTGGGAAAAGAATCTTTGTTTAAAACTTCTGTTGAGATTTACAATAATTGCACACATTCGACATGTTATTGGTATGCCGCCTTTCCATAGTTAAAACCATGCTCAAGGCAGCTTACAACATGAAAAAAATACATAATTGCAAATGTAGCAAAAGTAGTCAAAAACAATAAAGAAAACCTCAGAAGGTACACAACCAAATTAAACCATTTCCACATAAATCATAATAAGATCTAAAATAAGCATACAAAAAAATAGTATCGAAAACAGCAACAACACCCCACCCCCTGGCAACAACAACAGCCCATAAAAAATACCCCAACACAGCCTCAGCTTTTGTAGCTGGAGTCAGTCAGGGCCCTGCCCACCCAGGCCAGTAGGAAAAAGGCCTGCAAGGCGAGAGCAGAAGCCTCCATTTCTGTAGCTGGAGTCAGTGCAGCCTATCTATCTTGAACACCATAGTTTCCTTCAGTATTATTTATCTGAAACATTTGTAAGCTGCTTTCACAAGTGACCCCAAAGTGATTTCCATGTAACAAAAGGATATAAAAAACCCCCACTTGATTCATTAATTACTATCTAGCCTTTCCTCCAAAGAGCTGAAGGGCAGTGTACATGGTTCTCCATTTTATCACCAGCCCTGTGAAGCTGGGGTGGAAGGTCACCCTAAGTGAGTGGTTTTCTCTCATGGCTGAGTGGGAATTGAACTTGGGTCTCCCCCGTCCTAGTCCAACATTCAAACATCTATACTACATTGAAAATTAAATTGCTCAAAGCCCTTCTTAGTTGCCTCTCAAATATACCGTATTTTTTGCTCTATAAGACTCACTTTTTCCCTCCTAAAAAGTAAGGGGAAATGTCTGCGTCTTGTGGAGCGAATACAGGCTGCGCAGCTATCCCAGAAGCCAGAACAGCAAGAGGGATTGCTGCTTTCACTGCACAGCGATCCCTCTTGCTGTTCTGGCTTCTGAGATTCAGAATATTTTTTTTTCTTGTTTTCCTCCTCCAAAAACTAGGTGCGTCTTGTGGTCTGGTGCGTCTTATAGAGCGAAAAATACGGTAATTTGAAAATAACCATATATGAAACGGGAACTTCCGTTGAGTAACAGATTACAGCAAACACACACAAAAATGTTACCTAGAATAATGTTGCTGTTCGTCTTTAGAAAAGTTGAAATGGAAATTTAGAGTGTAAGTTAATATTCTGGACAAGGTTTTTTAAAGACATCTCCTTATGCTTGAACTATCTATGGGTCTCGGATTACCATGGGTTGGTTTGCATGCACATGTTAATCACCTGATGAATCATCAAGTGGTGACTTGTATGCATGAATGAGCCATCAGAAACCCTCCAGATATCACCTCCCATCACTTCAGTTACAATGGCACAACGTACAGTATAATGACCATGCACACTGCTAGAAATGGGATAACTATTGGGATAACTCACTTGGCTATGTTTGTAATACGAAGCACCAGCCATTATTTTGGCGCTTCTTGTAGAAGAGTTTCCACGTCAGCATTTAATGCCTATCAGAAGGCAGAATTAAGCAGTTTCTGCATGAATTTTCTAATGTGAGCTATCAGTTTGCATGTCAAAGTCCCAGCCATCAGAAGGAGAGAAATCAACTGATGTACTTGCATGGTGGACCTAGTCTGGAGTGTATTTCCATCAAACAATTATTTTGTGCCTTCTCCATCCATATCACGGAGAGTTGTGCTGCCCTCTTTTGCATCCTCTGTTGAAGTAAATGGATACTACATGGCTGGTTGGCTGGCTGAATATATAGCAATTTGAAGACAACATTATCGTGCTCAAATATTTACATTTCTGGAGTGTTGAAAGCTCTTGTTGCTGTGGCTTTCAGTGGGCTATTTACAGTGATGTACTAGCTACCTTGGGTCGTGGGTGGCGCTGTGGTCTAAACCACAGAGCCTAGGGCTTGCTGATCAGAAGGTCGGCGGTTTGAATCCCCGCAACGGCGTGAGCTCCCGTTGCTTGGTCCCTGCTCCTGCCAACCTAGCAATTCGAAAGCATGTCAAAGTGCAAGTAGATAAATAGGTACCGATGTGGCAGGAAGGTAAATGGCATTTCCGTGTGCTGCTCTGGTTCACCAGAAGTGGCTTAGTCATGCTGGCCACATGACTCGGAAGCTGTACACCGGCTCCCTCAGCCAATAAAGCGAGGTGAGTGCCACAACCCCAGTTGTTCACGACTGGACATAACGTTCAGGGGTCCCTTTACCTTTACCTTACTAGCTACCATGTCAATCTGCATTTCAAGTGTGTTTGTACAAATTTAAAGCAGTTTAAACACCAATGGCTACTTCAATCACTTCTTATTTGTCCTGTCCAAATTGTATGATGAAGCCAGTTTTGTTTTCATATAGGCCTCCTGAGCTTGTAAAAGATTTGTGGCATACAAAATTACAGCAGATACTCATTTTTCAATCCTTTCTTCTCTGTCCTGGGTTGGGGGTCAGGGTGAGAAGTGTTTAGCATTGGAGCCCTGTCAGGGGGGGAAAGGTTAGCACCTCTGGATTATGCAGTTTGGACTAGCCAAATGGCAGTCTGATTGGAAGGATCAGAAAGCATTGCCAAGAAAAGTTCCATGTCCTAGAAAATACTTAATTGACCATAGAAAACTTTCCAAATGTGGTGAATTATTTGGGAAATACAGGTGACTTTTGCGGAACCAACCTCATGTCTGAAATCTTTTGTGGTGCTTAGTTGGGTTTTGTATGTGTTTTTTGCATTGGCCTACTTCACACGTCACAGTAAGCCAAACTATAAATCTTGGCTATGGCTTGTGGTTAGTGAGCAGAGAGCTTAACTAAGAGCCCAGATTCAAACAGCATGCTAACTAAACTTTCCCTTAGCTCAGTGCTGGGTTGGGAGTAAAAAGGTTTGGGGAGAGGCAAAAGCATTTGCAAGCTTCTCTCCAGGAGCCCACATATTCACACAGTTCCAGTAAGTCATAGTTTGGCCTACCATACTGTGATGTGCAAACCAAGCAATTGAATGTCTTGAGTTGAGCCCATTAATTTAAGACTTTAAGAGGTCAAATGTCTTGAGTTGTATTTTGTGTCACTTTTCTTGCGATTGATTTATTAGCATTGCCTCCTTGATATTTCACTGATATTGAGACAATGGGATGGCACAAACAAAGCTCTAAAGGTAAAATCATGAGGGTTTTGTCATTCATTTTTGCATTGCTCAGTCTTTGGTGTCTTGTGGTGTGGCTAGTACTTCAGTTGTTTGTAATATGATGAACTGGTATCACGTTATACAGAGGTGTTGGTTAAAAAGCTGATTTTTGATGTTTGACAGCTTTGCGACCTCCATAAAATGTTATGGGACTTTCTCAGGTTTCCATTGTTGTGGAGTCCATAAAAGCTCAAAGATCCTGCTATGCAGATGCCCTACTTTTGTTGAATTTTGCAAACTCTTTATCAGCCGTATTCCGTTTGCCCTTCATGAACTATGGGCATAAACAATTCAACACCCTGTAAGTGGAGTATCTTCTGCACGTGACGCAGTGTGCCAGAGGACCATTAAAAACAACCACAAAACTAATATTGTTCTTATGGTATGTGAACTGCGCCCCACCCTCTGTTAACATGAAGAGATACCTGCTTTCACATAGCTCTCTGCATCTTTTACTGGAAGACCTTTCTCAATGTGCCACCTACCACTGAGCGTGAAATTGGTTACGTCTTGGAGCTGGTTCTTATTGGTGGAAGTCTCATGACTGTAGAACCTCCCTTTCCTCTATGATGACTGCCTAGCTAACATTTTGTTGTTCTTTCAGGAGGCTTATGGGAACATGTTAGAAACATTGTAATTGACTGGTTTAATTGTGGTTTTCTTGCAGATTTGTATTTGTTTTATTCTTATTTAATTGTTGTTTTAAATGCAGTATGTTGTAACCTTCTTTGAGTTCACCTGGTAACAAAGAGTTAGGACAGAAACCACATGAATGAATGAATTGCATCATTCATTAGCCTCCTTAAGATTTTTGAACTTGGGCTGATGGCGTCCTTGAATGAATCATGAAGCTATATTCAGTTCTGGACCAGTAATGCTATCATTCTCGGACACATGGCTATCTATGCATGGCTTATGCATAACACTGAGAGGGGTGGTGCTGTAATTCCACAGGGAGGGAGCAGTTTGAGCCCCACTCTTCCCTGCGGAGAGCCTGTGGTGTTAACTGGGCTCTCCATAGCAGTGTACAGAGCCCCTCCCAATGCCAACATGAATATCCCCTGTGCCTTTCCTCCCCCTGCTGCAAAAGCTGCTCCTGTCCACAGCATTGGCTTACATTACTGAATAGACCCCCAGTTGAGCATATTACTGGAGCCCAGCAGATGAAATGGGAAGCAAATGACGGCAAAGACTTAAAAAGCCATCGCATATGGTCCTTGCTGAATTTTGGCTACACATCCTGCATATTCCCTGCTCAGATTCTAAATGTCATATTTAAAGCTGTCATGGAGCAAAACACACACACACACACACACACACACACACACACACAACCCATGAAGCTATTAGGACTCCAGTTTCATTCAGCTTGTTTACCTTTATCTGTGAGCGAATAATTGTGTGAACTTTATTACCTAGCATACAAAGGCATTTGGTTTGGTTTCAATAGGTCTGAATAAATTTAAGCTGGCGCAGCCTATTAAGTACTATAACTGAATTACAGAGCTGTATTTTATTCTCCTGCAGCTCAAGTGTGGCGCTTGGGGATCGCAGGCTCTCGTAAGACAAATTTGTTGCACTTACCGATGAGCTTTCCTCTTCCAATGATGTCCTTGGGTTATGCC
Source organism: Podarcis muralis (assembly GCF_964188315.1). Lineage (NCBI taxonomy): Eukaryota > Metazoa > Chordata > Lepidosauria > Squamata > Lacertidae > Podarcis > Podarcis muralis. The sequence goes on along the minus strand of NC_135660.1, from coordinate 73,252,903 downwards.
TTCAGGAATACAATATGGAATAGATTGAGTTAAGGAGAAATCATTTGTGGAAGAGTGAAAGTTCCTGTTTTTATCTCCAAGGGAGAAACTAGATAACTTGCTCGCCACAAAGGGCCATGAGGGAAATGGGAGTGTGAAGGCTGTAGGTAATTTACATATTTAATTGTATGGAATTTATTTTACGTATTTTTATCAGGTTATTTGTCAGGTTCCAATTTATCAGGTGGCTCTCAACATTTAAGGATGGAAGTAAACATTAATATACTTATACCTTTCATGATTCTGACAGGCGCATGACTCAAGTTTCAAGAGCATGTTGCCACTGTTTTTACAAATGTCTTTATTCTGAAATTATTCTCCCGAGATGCAGGAGAATCGAGCCACGCTCCACAAGGGGGCAGTCGACCTTGTGCACAGCTCACAGTTAATGCATTCTGCAAAAGGGCTGCAAAGGTCTCCGGCGAAGTTTGGGCAGACTTGTAAAGAGTTTTATTGCACAGAGTCATTTATTCAGTCTTATATATGAAGTCAGTTCAATGCTTACCTAGCCAAGTTATTGGTTATTCTGGCTGGCCTCCGCCAGTCTCTTTACTAACCCTGGTGACCTGAGATTGTGCCAGGGGCTGCATGGATGCAAGGCAGATGATGTGCCAATGAGCTATGCCCTCTCACAACGAGCTATGCCATGGCAAAGGTATTTTTATGGTCCCCAACCATTTCCCCTAGGAAGTGATTACTGTTGATTTCAGTGGGACATCCCAGTAAAAAATGTGCTTACGGTTGCCTTAAATTTCCTAAACACCCTTGCCAGCCACCCTTCTAAATAACTGTGGAAGAGTTCAAAAGACAGTGAGGCATAGAGAGCTCTACTTCAAAGTGGCTGCACAAAGGTTACATGCACACTCAGCGAACGTCATATGTAGTGAAAGATAATAAAGAGGAGATTGAGATCTGGAAGCTATCAGCAAGATACACTGAGCCGAGTGCTGTATAGAAAATGTGGCCAAGAAGAGGCCGTCTTAATTTCCATGGTTTGTGCCTTGGTCCAGTGCTTTGTGCCTTCCAGCTACCACACAACCCAAATAGCCCAAACCATGCAAATCCCTATTGACGTGGTTCCAAGAAGACTGAATAAGAACTCTGGGAGACATGCTGATCATTGATGATGTAAACTGTGGATATGTGCAGAACTTTTACTAGCATAATCTAAGCCAGAACCAATCTCTTTCCCGGCTCCCCAAAATCGACGTTATTCATTGGGCACAGTGGCAATTTTCTATTGTATTTCCCACGGTGGTGAATTTCTGCAAATGAGGCTTGCCCCTGGAAATACAATAAGAGTCATTTGTCATTTTGTTAAGGAATGGCCACATCCAAAAATATGCAGCCTGAGTCGATGCATGCTTACTTAGGAGGAAGTCCAGCAGAAGTAAATGGAATTGACTGCCAAGTAATTCACGTAAAATGGGTACACTGTAGGAGTCTGTTGGCTATTTGATGTCCTTGAACATATTGACATCACTGCTATTAAGGAATGAACATGATATTTTCATATATTTTGTTTCAGTTATTACCTCATTTGTCATACAGAACACGTTGCCTTGACATTAATTTTCTTTCATTTAGTTATTTCCCACCTTGATTTACTGGGTATATTTAAGCTGTCCATGTACATTGATGTTTTTATTGAACTGTATGAAAAATAAGACTGGACATAGATGGAGGGAGTTGTACTTTTAAGTTTCCTGATCAAGGGATCCAAATATTTTGTTTTGTTTTCTGGAGATGGAGCAGTATGTAAATCTTAGTTGCAAAAACTGTATTTTATTTTTTTGGTCTACAATTAAAAACACATGTGATGGAATATGAACTTCAAATGAGAAATACTTTCCAGGTAATGAAATTGGTAAACCCCACTCTGCATGCCAGAAAGACAGTGTGTGTTGTGTGGAGGTGGGTTATTTGATAAGAGATTAGAAGGTGTTTTGTGTTTCATGGGTTACACCACTGATTTTTTTTTTTAAAAAATGCCTTTCCCCACAAAACTAGCGCATGTAAAATGCTATTCCTAATACTGGACCATCTAAAAAGAGTAATAAGGATATATTTTTAAATACATGAAAGGGAGAGTGTTTAATTACAGCTTTGCACTTCAATCCAACATGTGTATCAAATTATATCACACTGGTTTCAGTTGTACTGACCTTGTGTAAACAGGTTTGGGCTGGGGTGCTAAACATGGGAGACATATTTTCAAATTCTCACTCTAAAATGAAGGATCGTGAGGGCAGCACCTCCCTTTTTTGAATGGGAATAACAGTGACCTTCTTCACAGCTTTAATAAGCTCCAAACAGATCGATAAGCTGCTCACTAGTTACCAGTTTGAAATCTCATGCTAGAGCTTCACAGATCTCAGGTTTTGGTCAGAGTTTATACTGGGCTGGGGAGAAAGACTCCCAGTTTGTGTGAATATACATGGATACGGAGATTAAATCATTTACTTACAACAAAATTGTTTACTTACAACAAACTATCTGACAACATTTATATAAACCAATCCTTGAATATATTTTTCAGTGAGGCTAATTGGGTCCCTCCTGAACTGATGTATGCCCCCCAAAAGAATCTCTCAGTTTCAAAGGCCTTTAGTTGTATCTGCACATACATTTTTTTTAAAAAAAAAGTTATTTTCCATAATCATGAGGACTAGAAATTTCCTTTCAAAATAAATCTAAAGACATTATTTTTGCCTTGTGCGTCATGAATGCAGTCATGCAGATTTTCTGTTTCCTTTAGACTCTGACCTTAATTAATATATCCTGCTCCCTGTCCAATTTTAACAAGAGCAGTTCATGCCTCACCCCAAGACATTGAAACTGAACACTTTGTTTATGGAAACACTGCTCCAGTTCTGAGCATATGAGGGACGTTTTCCTGCTACGTTATGTAGTCATCAAAGGTCTCTTTTACATAGCAACCATTTTAAAAAGTATATCCAAAATGGATCATGCAACTCTTATCTTCTCTAACAAGAGTGTTTTATTACATGCAATCACCCCAAGTGGTTGAATTACAAAACCATTACAAAGCAGCATGGCTAGCTAATAAATTTATTTTTTAAAAAATAAATGATATCAGCAATGCATAATGGAGGCTTGACATTCAGTTAGTTTGATTTTATGGAAGGTTTGCATACAAAAGAAAACCCAGAATTGTGTCACTTGTCTCCCAAATAAATAAATAAACCTTGCCAGAATTGGCATTCAATTTTATTTCCTTTGCTTGGTAGCCCAGTAAACCTAAATCAGGTTGGGCAAAGAGTGTTTGTCACTGGACATATTGTCAGAAATATTCCAAATAGAGCGGCTGGGTTGTTTTGGGGCAGTATTAGAAACTGAGGTATGAAAGCTAGGAGCTAAACGGCACCTTAAACCTAGGTTATAGGTGCACATTTTTACAACAAGAATATAAAGCTGAAAATGAATGAGTTGCAGCTAAAATTTTACGTTCATTTTTGAGGCCGCCGAGAGCGAAACGCTATCTTTCCAGAAGGCCAGCTGAGAGGCAGAACCTATCAGCTTGCCTGACGCTGCAGTGATCTCTTGGAAGTTAATCTGAAATCTTAGGCGCAGTACTGTACCCAGAACTCAAAAACTCCTAACGTTTATGAAATTCCCTGTTGTAAAACATGCCCTGTCTGTTCAGTGACACTGTGCCCTTGGTCACGCAAATACATGTATCCCACCCAAACATCTTTCTTAAGATCTTGAGCCGAGTCATGACACATGCTAACATAGGAGCCAACTCTTAGGAGCCAAGATCCATTCAGCCCCCCTAAAAAAACCAAAAAACATTTGAGAGGGTCAGCAGCCCACCCCATGCAGTTTATAGGCATTGCCATTCAAATGGAGTGTGTGTGCCAAGTCTTGTGATCAATTATGTGGGGTTGGGCTTATCTGCCCTCCCCCCAATATTTCATTCAAGTTTGCATGCTATTATTAAGGGGAGGGAACTAGCAATAGAGCACAGACTCTGCCCTGGGTGAAAATCAAGGGTTTGGAATATTTACTACAAAATATAAAAGTGGTTGTGGGGGACGCGGGTGGCGCTGTGGGTAAAAGCCTCAGCGCCTAGGGCTTGCCGATCAAAAGGTCGGCGGTTCGAATCCCCGCGGCGGGGTGCGCTCCCGTTGTTCGGTCCCAGCGCCTGCCAACCTAGCAGTTCGAAAGCACTCCCGGGTGCAAGTAGATAAATAGGGACCGCTTACTAGCGGGAAGGTAAACGGCGTTTCCGTGTGCGGCTCTGGCTCGCCAGAGCAGCGATGTCACGCTGGCCACGTGACCCGGAAGTGTCTCCGGACAGCGCTGGCCCCCGGCCTCTTGAGTGAGATGGGCGCACAACCCTAGAGTCTGTCAAGACTGGCCCGTACGGGCAGGGGTACCTTTACCTTTTACAGACCCCCACCTTGTCTGGACTTGTCAGCTCACTTGAACAATTCTATGGAGACAGGCGGACGAAATGACTGTACAGTAGTACCTTGGGTTAAGTACTTAATTCGTTCCGGAGGTCCGTACTTAACCTGAAACTGTTCTTAACCTGAAGCACCACTTTAGCTAATGGGGCCTCCTGTTGCTGCCGTGCCACCGGAGCACGATTTCTGTTCTCATCCTGAAGCAAAGTTCTTAACCTGAAGCACTATTTCTGGGTTAGCGGAGTCTTTAACCTGAAGCGTATGTAACTTGAAGCGTATGTAACCTGAGGTACCACTGTATAAGGGAGGGGTAAGCAGCACTAGGGATCCGGCAGGCTGCAGTGGAGACCTAGATACAACAGGGAAGACTCAAAAAGCAAATGGCATGAGGTTGACCAGGAAACCACAGAGCAGTAACTTAAAGGAGAGAAGACACGGCTTCATGTTCTCTTTAGGTTCTTGACTTGTCCAAAGAATTAAACAAACACAGAGTGGAGGCAAGAATGAGAGGCATGAAAGGAAGTAGGGAAATCGAGATGCAACAGTTTGGAAATATTGTACCTAAAACACAGAGAAAGAGTTTTAATGTTGTTGTTGGCCTTCTGAGAAAGAGAGGGTGTGATGGAGCAGAAGGGGGTCATCTCTTAAATGGGAATGAAAGCTGGAGCAGGCAGTTTTCAAGATCTAATCTGGCATCTCCTCTTTTCTTCCAGGTAAAATGTGAGGCTAAATTGCCTTTGCACAAAACCAAAAATAACAACAGCAACTGTAAAAAGGGCTCAAGCGAGGATAAATCAAAGGTTTCTGTAGGTGAAGAATGCAGAGCGGATGAACAGGCATTCCTTGTGGCACTTTATAAATATATGAAAGAAAGAAAAACACCAATTGAACGAATACCCTACCTTGGTTTTAAGCAGAGTAAGTAGAATTTTCATTGCATTTTTGGTTTGACATTTTAGAACAGTTTGGCTTCTGGGGTTGATTGGCTTGATAAGGTGGGACAACTTTGTGGACAGATATGGCCCTCTTTAGCTTTCTCTTTGTCTCTTCTTTTGCACTGTACATTTACTATAAAACTAATTGTCAGGATCCAGAGCTTTATAGGCATTGAGATTTCCCCTCCTGCCCTTTGAGCAGAAACCCCACCACCAATGCCATAAAGCAAATGACTTTTAAAAGTCTTCTCGGTTTTCAAAGTGGTTTGCCGTGTGGATTTGGGAGGTGTGGGGGGGACGGGACGATGCTGTTTGAGAAACAGTATCCCAAAGCTCCCATAGGCACAACGAGGAGATCTTTGTATGTCAGCCAGTAAAAACCTTAAAAAGGAAAACACATACGTACATACATGCACACTGGGACCTTTGAAACGAGAGTTGTTGTCATTGTGTTTATATCCACCAATACATTTTTCCATCCCCTATCTTGCAGTTTCTCTTCGTTTTGGGCAACTGCTGGTGGAAATTTATAGTTTTAAAATACACTGCTTGCGATCAGAACCTGGCATGTTTAAAAAGGTTCCTGCTCTCCATCTCCTTTTGATAAATACTGCAGCTAATGTCTTCCCTTGAATTAATAATACGACATACTTTTATTGTACCCAGATGTTCCTTCGGGGGGGGGGGAGTCTCACAGATATAAAAGGAAGGCATCTAAAGGTGGCCAGAAAGTAGGTGAAGGAGGTCACAGAGTATAAAAATAGACAGGATCTGTTTAAAGACATCATAGCACAATGCTAAGGATTGCTTTGGAAAGAGCACTTTTTGAGTCAGTGCTTATAAAAGCAACAATTGATAGAGAACATGCAACTGTAATTAAATTTTGCATAAACATTCTATAGCATGGAAGAATGAACATCGCAAACGATGAAAGGTGTGCTTTTAATAGCCTGTAAGGTATCTAAATTATTATAAAGGGAGGAATGCCTTACATGGAAATATGACTTTCTCAAACCTATCTTCCCAGATTAAATGTGTATGTTATTTTGATGAAGAATGTCAAACCTCTATGTTTTACATAACAATTTACATACCTAATAGCAATTGACACTGATTGCAACAGACCTCTAGCAGTCATTATAAACTTATATAACTCCAAAATGATTACAATGTTTGCCTGAAAAACCGGCTGCTTGAAATAGAAGTAAAATTAATGTACTATGAACAGCTTTGTTGCATTATGCATTTGATTCCGATTAAATCAAGGCCCGAGCAAAGCTCTTGATAGCTCAGGGAGAGTGGAAGGTTCAGTGAAGCTTTTTATTTAGAACATTTTGAGATGGTGTGTGTGTGTGTGTGTGTGTGTGTGTGTGTGTGTGTGTGTGTGTAATGTTAATTCCCCCCCCCCCCTATTTGTCACTAACAAAGAGGCACATTTTTAAAAGCAGGTATTTATTGGGTCTCAATTTCCCAGCGTTGCCATGAGATCACTCTGCAACATGTAGCTGAGATAAACTGACTTGTTTGATATTCAGCAATGTGCCTCATGTTTCCTCTGAGCAAGATTACTCAGGAGTAACTAAGCTGCTCATATAATGGCCAGGAGTAGTCGCTGTGTTTGTCTACCTTGACATGTGTAAACACATGAGTAGGAAGAACCAGTTTAAATAATATAATTCCTCTGTTGCTGAATAAGTACAGTGAATGTTCTTTGCTGTGCTGTGTGGTTCAATAATGAGTACTACTCCCTGGGGAACACCCATAATTTATGTAATATTTTGGAGGCAATTCATACAGCACCATTATGAGAAGCTCTTTGATGGGGTAAAGGGAGCAAAAAAAATAAAAATGCAGTCGAACCTATTTTACTGCATTCTGTAGTTCTCTCATTACAGAGGATTCTAAAAGTGCTTGGCCCCTTTCCCCCTTTAAACTTAAAAGGAAACCTTTATTAATCTTTTATAGACAATTGGATGAAAGTGCAGATATATGGACAATTTAAAAATAAGTCATGATCATATAGGGAGGTATAATCACATCAAAATATATTTATTTATGTCTATCTCTCTAGCTAAGCTCTTTGACATGAGTTCAATAGCCAACAAATGGCATCCACTTCATGTGGAATGATGGAATTTGCACCCTTCCTTAGCTCGTAATGTTAAAGATATCCAAGCTTTAGTTAGGCATTCTGAAATGTCCACAACCATTGGTATTTTGGATGCTTGAGGATGTTTGTGCCAGCGTAAACCAAAATTCTGCAAACCATCCCATCTAACCACGTCAGTCAAATTTGATCCATTAGAGACTTAGTTTGGCACCAATCAACAGCAGGGATGGTTTGAAACAACCAGCGCAGAGACAGCTGTGCATTTTATGCTAGTTGCAAAATAGGGATGATAGCAGGAAACAGGCAATGCACTCCTGGTGGCAGATGTTATGTACAAGACACCCATGCCTGGGATCTGGACCATGGGGCTATAAATGTTCCCACCAGTGGAAGTTCCCCATAGGGCTTCCCCTACTTTCAAGAGTTTCATAGACAAGTGCAGGGGCAGCATGACTTTGCAAGGAACACACCTGGCTATTGGGGTGGCGCTGTGGGTTAAATCACAGAGCCTAGGACTTGCTGATCAGAAGGTTTGCGGTTCAAATCCCTGTGGCGGGGTGAGCTCCTGTTGCTCGGTCCCAGCTCCTGCCAACCTAGCAGTTCGAAAGCACGTCAAAGTGCAAGTAGATAAATAGGTACCGCTCCGGCGGGATGGTAAACGGCGTTTCTGTGCGCTGCTCTGGTTCTCCAGAAGCGGCTTAGTCCTGCTGGCCACATGACCCGGAAGCTGTACGCCGGCTCCCTCAGCTAATATAGTGAGATGAGCGCCGCAACCTCAGAGTCGGCTACGACTGGACCTAATGGTCAGGGGTCCCTTTACCTTTACCTTTACCTTTAACACTTTTGGAAGTCCACGTAAGACAGTGCATGATCTGTGAGATGTGCACCAAGACCTCTTGAGGTGCTTTAGACTCTGAGAAAGCTGGGGTGCAGTTGTATGGGAGATACGGTCGCTCTGGGTGCATCTTGATATTCCTCACCCTGCAGGCTACATTCATGACGAAATGAGCTGTTCCACTTGTAGAAGCTTGTTTCCTCATGTGGAAGAGGATCTCTGGATCCCAGCCAAGGTCTCTTATCTGAGTGGCAGTAAATACTTGTTTAATCAAGGACTGCTTTGTGTATGCACTCCAGTTTCCTGCTACATTAACTAAATGACATTTTAAAAATAATGCTCTTTCTAATAACTATGTTAGTTTTATATAGGAACATATAATGCAAAGCTTATTTCGTATGTTTTGTTTTTTATGCTGTTTGTTTTATATCCTGGAAGTGAATTTAAGCTCAGTAAAAAAAAAAAAATCTTTTATATCTGTAACTGTATCTCAGAGAAATGTTTTCCCTTGTGATTTTAAGAAAGGAATGGTATATGTGCAAAGCCAATGTTTACTCTTTGAATTATGTAAATGTCATTTGCAGATTGTTTGTGTTTCTCCCCCCCCCAAAAAAAACAAACCTTTTTGTGTGCGTAGATGTGATTGTTATCTTCTTGCTTCACTGTGAAAGAAAAACTGTTTGATTTGCATTTCTTTGAAAAAAGTTGGTTAATGCAATGCTTATCTAAATACTTATTGTCCCTCTAACAGTTAACCTTTGGACTATGTTTCAAGCTGCTCAAAAACTGGGAGGATATGAAACAGTAAGTGTTTAAGTAACTTAAATGGAAAAAAAATGTGTAATCTAGCTTTCCCCTGTTTAGGGTGGTGTTTCTTTTTCTCAAACACACACAGATACACACACACAGGAAATAACAATGTAGTACACACACACACACACACACACACACACACACACAGTGGGGTTATTGGGTCCTTTTTTAGAAAAAGCCCCAATTAGTTCCAGGTTTGGCAAAACTGTAAACTTGTTGAAGAAGGAAAAAAACACTTCTTGAGTGGAAAACATGTGTAACTCTTCCCTGTCAAGGAAATTGGTTGGGTCTGTAATTTTTTCCCATGTTGAGAAAGGGCTATTCTTGTACAACAAGCCAAGATTGCATAAAATGAAATTTCACTTGGCATAGTCCCTGACATCTGTTCATGTTGGAATATGGGAAATGTATTAAATGCTTTCAAAAGTAATCAGTGTTGTCCATTAAGGAATAGCTTGGTGCAGTATCTTTCTTTACTGTGAATAGTAAAAGATCTTTATTAGACAAGGGTCAGTGCCACATAAACAGGAAGTTATCCAAAGTATAAAAGCAAGGGGGGAGGGAAGCGGAATACTCTGACACTTTTTATCAACTAACCATATCTGACATGGCCACTTTATTTTTAGCTCACAGGGAAATTTGATGGTTGCGGATTTTACAGCATGTATTCCAAACCAATAAAACGTTGGAGCAACAAACTGCGATTAAGATCTTGAAATGAGAAGAAAGAGCTGCTTTAATATGGCATATAAAGATGGCATCTGCAATAAAGCCCATTTGACATAAGACGATCGTCACTGGGAATATTTCCCCAGCCCATAATGCTCAGATTAGGTTGTGCATTTCCTGCCACAGTTGAATGCAAAAAACATATTTAAATAGCTAGCTAGCTAGATATATTTATTTGTTTTGCTTTGTTCACTGAGTATAAATCTGGGCTGCATCTATTCCATAATGAAGTAACAGAGAACACAAAAGCTGAAATTAATTTAAGCTGAAATGTAATCACTCTGGTATTTGTCCCATAGAACAAAGCTTGTTGTGTCATTTTAATGCCTGTGCAGTTAGCTAACATATCTGTGGTTGTGAAATAGTAATCACATACAGGTATTGGTAGCTTTAGTTGACTTTCTTTGGTTTGCATCTGATCTGAGTGCCTGATTCTGTGCTTGTTTACTTGGGAGTTAACCCAACTCTAATTTATTTAAATTTATTCACTACATTGGGTACACCAAATATCTGTTGTTTTCTGAGCAATGTACAGAAAACATCAAAAACTAAATATACTAAAACAACAATAATAAAATTAAAGCAGAACTTCTTATTTAAGCACTAAGGAAGGCTAAAAAAAAGTCTTGCCAATCAGCTGATAATACAAGCATTAAAAGTATTCTTTGAGTTTTGCTTTGAAGTAAGGATGTATAGGATTCCAATGTGCTAAGCTTTGGAAAGTTCCGCTTCTGTTACAGTTTTTAGTGTTCAGAGGCTTTATTCATGCAGGAACTATTTACAGTAGAGATGAGAGAGAATAGAAGACATATTTTCTCAACAAGTTGGGAGAGAGAGAAATGGCTCAGGTTTTAGGGTTGGCGTTAACTTAGAAAGAGAGTTACAAACAAGTGTTGGCTAGATTGCTAGAGAAGCAGTGCTCTCTTGTGGTTTAAAGTAACATATGCATTAGCTGGAAGCTCATGAGAAGGAAATGTTATTTGCTTTTCTCCAACACTTCTGGGCAAATGCTATTAGAAAGTGAAATTAGGCAAGTATGTTAAGTTGGAGCCATCAGGTTAATGACACGTCTTAAATCTTGGCCCTTACATTGTTCCAGATTTTATATTCAAATAAGTGTGCAGTTTACACACAAAAAACAGCAGCAAAGTAAGATAAAATATGGAGTAGTGACAAAGAGAAGTCAAGATAGCCTTTGAAGTTATTTCTAACAATCTGGCCATTTGGGGTGCCATCTTACGTAATGTGTTCAATGCAACTTTCTCCCTGAAAGGATTTCTGCCTTAGTCTATTAAAACGGCTAAAAATATTTGTATAAACCCTCTTCCCAGATGTTGCATAACTTGTTAACCTCCATCATGCTTGTCCAATGTAAGACTATAGTTTTCTCCTTAAATGCCACATTCATTGTATTTTTCACACCATATTACAACCTTTGAGCCATTCTTCTTTCCAGTAGAGTGAAACTTACAAATTGAGATTTCATAATGCGCAGGATTTAGCAGTTCTGATTTAAGCTTTCATCACTTTGACCAAACTAAGCTTAAGGGGCTGTCTGCCCAGCCAGCAAGCAGTTCGTGTTCTGCTGCAAACAATTCAACTAAAGCAAGCACACGAGAAAGCTTCCCTGATCTGAGCAGGAATGATGAGGCAGAGAATAGAGGATGCTGATACTAGCACCACTCCTGCATATACACAGATTGAACAAGATTCTGATGCCCATATTTTCCCTTCTGCTTTGCGGCACTCCTACTGTCAGCAACAGCTTTTCAGTGGGGCAGAAGGGGTTCCTAGTTTGAAAGGGTGCCTCTGAAAACCTAGTGCATGTGCAGCCCATTAGTTTCCAGCATAATTCAGATAAGAAGTGTTGGATACACTTCAGCATGCACCTAATAGAGATCCAAGTGGCAGATTTGCATTGGTACTCATATACTCCTAATTCACACCCCACATTTGTTTGTTTGTTTGGTTGGTTGATATTCCGTATTTTTCACTCTATAAGACGTACATTTTCCCCTCCAAAAATTAAGGGGAAATGTGTGTGCGTCTTATGGAGCGAATGCAGGCTCCTTGGCTTCAGTGATAGCAATGCGAAGCCTCCGAAGCGCAGTGGGAGCGCTCCCGCCATGCTCCGGAGGCTTCACGTTGCTTTTGCTGAAGCCTGGAAAGCGAGAGGGGTCAGTGCGCACCGACCCCTCTCGCTCTCCAGGCTTCAAAGATAGCCGCCTGAAGTCTCCGGAGTGCAGCGGGAGCTCCCGCTGCGCTCCGGAGGCTTCGGGTTCCTTTCACTGAAGGGTAGGTGCCCCTTCAGCTAAGGTGCAGCGCCCCTTCAGCTAAGTGGGAGGAGAAATGGAAGGGGCTCCATTTCTCCTGCTGCTTCGCTGAAGGGGCGCTGCACAGAGAGGGGGAGGTTTTCTTTTTCTTGTTCTCCCCCTCTAAAACAAGGTGTGTCCTATAGAGCGAAAAATATGGTATGCTCCTTTCTGTTTGTTATTTAGGCGTAAGGGTCAATAATCTTTTGGTGGTGTTGCTTTTACTGAGGCCTTCTCTATGCTAGAAAATTATTGTGGAGTTCTGAATTCAGAACAACATATGCTGGCATGAGCTGCTTAAGAATTCTAGTTGAATTTAGATAGTGTTATCCTTTTGGGAATTATAGTTGTGCATGATAACCTAAATGTCTGAAACGGGGACTGCCAAATGTCTGTAGATGACAGTGGTCCATGATGTCTGATTTATTGCCTCAGGCAGTTGTCCAGCTGTGGGAGTCAAGATGGAGGCTGATAAGTCCAGCTCAGGTTGGCTATTGCCAACTAAACATTGGTTATCTCTTAACTTGAACATGTGAGCTCATTTTCCATTGAATGGATGTGCCACAGGCTGGAGACAGATGTAAAATACAAACAATAGAGAAAAGCGGTTTTTCCTGATGACTCAGAGTAAATGCCTTATTTCCTTCAGAGTTAACATGAAATCAGTGTTTTGGAAGTAATACTGTCACACTGGAGGCATCTCTCCCCCAAAGCCTTTACACTAGATTCAGAATCAGGCTCCTGGGCATCATTCATCATTTTAAATCAAATGATATCTATACTGACACTATTTCCAACAATCTTCTGATTGCCCCCAAGATTCGTTTTTGAATTTGCATTGGCCGTGGAGGTGTTCTCTGTTTCAGAAACCACCCCATTGCACGATCTTAATTGCATACCATCAGCTTGTGTCTGCTTTTTGACTCAACAGATGCTTGCTCTTCAGTGGGGTATCGGGCTACACCTGCAGTTCGTCAGATTTACTTGTACAGAGTTTTGAGGTGCAGTGTGTACATAAGAATTGCCCTAGTTGATCAAGCCAGGTGTCCATAATGCATCTGGTCATGGAGAATCCATTTAGCTATGGATGTCTTGGAGATGCTCTTATGTGGCTACAGCTTTCACTGTCTTGATTAGGCCTATCGTTATGGCGTCACCTGATAAGAGTCATGGGTAGTGGTGAGGAAGTTGACCAGGAACATAATAATAAAAGCAATAAGCTTCAATGAAGGTGTGTTCATTGAAATATTCCCCTGCTGTCAAAATATTACAGTACAGTCAGATCAGAGCTGATCCAGTTCATAGCAAGTTTAAACTGAGAGAGAGATTTTAATGTAGCTGGAATTGGACGGTAGCGTGTCCATCCCACACCCAAATGGAGGTGAGAGGATGCCAAACAGCTCAATGGTGGCTGACTGTGCTCAGTTGGCATGGAATGCTGATTTGCTTTGGGGAGTGGGGTGGAATGAATCATAGAATCATAGGACTGTAGAGTTGGAAGGGACTGTGCAGGTCATCTAGTCCAAATCCCTGCAATGCATAATTTTTTTTTGCCTAAGGTGGGGCTTAAACCCACAGCCCTGGGATTAAAAGTCTCATGCTCCACCATCTGAGCTATGAATGGAATGGCTGGATCCCTGAAGAGTAAAACTACAGATTGCAGTATTTTGTTGCAGGGCCCCACTTATACCATCTTCATATCTCTCTCTTTCAGAGTTGCCCCTTTTCTGTTTTAATCTGCTGCCATTTAAAACCATCCATATAAGTTTCTTCTTAAAGATGAAAGTAGTGGAGCCTCCCTTGCAGAGCAGGGTAGCTCTAATGGGCTATAACATTTCCCGATTTTAATTAGATCCATCCCAATAAATCTGAGAAAATGCAGAGGTAATAATAATAATAATCCAAAGACATATACTCAGGTGATTCTTTAACACAGTAAATTCCCACCTGTTTCAAACTTGCCCGGATGGCTCTTTGGGGGAAATTTAAATTATAGTAGGCTTTGAACCCATTCTATTCTGTCATATTCCTTTTTCTGTGGAGAGACTGACAGCTTTAAGCAAGTCTCAGCTGTTATGATTGAGAGCTACGGCCTCAGAACAAATATTTAAATAACAAATAGTAAGAGCTGTTCAGCAGTGGAACAGACTCCCATGAGAGGTGGTGTACTCTCCAGCCATGGAGGCAGAGGTTGGATGGCCAGCTGTCATGGATGCTTTGTTGAGATTCCTGCATAGCAGTTGGTTGAACTGGATGACCGTTGGGGTCCCTTCCATTGCTACAGAGACCATGTGCAAATATTGTTGCACCTTTAAGCAGAAACAGAGGGACACACATGAATTAGAACAGATTGTCTTGAATCAAATATCAAAAATGAACATTACAGGTGGTGTTCTCTTTATAGTCTTTTAAGACCAGGTTTCCAGAAGGCACACTTTAATTACTTAAATTTAACCATGGGAAGAATATTGATCACCGAGATCAGGCATGGCCAAACTTGGCCCTCCAGATGTTTTGGGACTACAACTTGCATCATCCCTAGCTAACAGGACCAGTGGTCAGGGATGATGGGAACTATAGTCTCAAAACATCGGGAGGGCCAAGTTTGGCCATGCCTGACCTAGATAAAGTTCACTGTTCTTTGGTGATCGTTGCAGTGGAAACAGGGAAACATTGCAATAACATTGCAATGAATGGGTTACTGTCTGTATTAATATGGGAAGACAGAATATGAGCTTGGCATTTCCATTGCAGCTTCGAGCAAAGATTGCACTGAAGAAGCCTTTTACGATAGAAGGAAAATGACACTTTTATCTAGCAATAAGTTGTCCAAACTTTAAACAACAGTTGGAAGCATACTGCATTTTCCAGTATGAAAGTGAAATTTGTATAGAACAGCTGAGCACAACTTGTGGCCCATCAAACCAAATGGAGCTTGTCAAGTATTAGTAGCTTGGCCTGCCAGGTGTTTGAGACAGTCCATGTTTTTGCAATTCCAGACAAGCGGCAAAGCAGTAAGCTCACTGAGCCCCTGGTGTGATGCTCTACTTGGCTTGTGGGCTGAATTTGACTTGTAGAGTTGCACTGTCTTAGTTTGGAGTGGAATACAGAATAGTCGGAGAGCAGCAGGGGGCAGCGGTAGGGATCCTGACGGTACGTCTGCTCCCCATATCGCACTAACACAAAGGAAAAATGGGGGAAAGACTTTGTTAAAAGGCTGCTAATGGAAGGAAAATCTAGTGTCGATTTGTGAGCAATCATGCCCTAAATATAATGGTGGCAGGGATTTCTGAATTTTCCAGAAAAAAAGTTTGCTTCGTTCATATCCTTTAAGAAGATTATGACATCGGGCGTTAGGCCTTATTTTTAAAAAATTTAAATAAGGCATAGTGTCAAGACTTCCAGGAACTGGGTCTTTCATCACCACGTCAGCATAACTTAGCATAATCACTATGGTAAATAAGTGGTGCTGGCCTATTGATTTCAGAGCAGGCATGACTGCCAAGAGAAACTGAATCTGAATTAGTAAAAAAAGAGAGAAGTGTTCTATTAAACATTTCCACACCTTAAACTGTAATGCTCACAGATGGGGGAGAGGAGCATCCATTCTGTTAAAAGTGTGCATTTACATTCGGGTTATTCACGTTTAACTGAATAAGTGCAGTGAGACCAACCAAACAGCCATTTTCCACCTTGATCTTCAAAACTAGTCACGCTTGGCACAGAATCCAAGACGGGTTGATACTGACTTCCTTGTCACTTCATTTCTCTGAGCCATAGTGGGCCTGAATGAACACTCTCTCGTACCTACCGCAAGAGCGATTTCAACCTCCAGGGGTAATCAAAACACAATGTTCTTGTTCCATGCCTGCGTCTTGGCTAATCTGCCCTGTTGCGCCACTGTGCCCATTTCTGTCTGTGGTGTGTGCATAAATGGGTCTGTAGATCAGCCATCTTGTGTGCACCTCCCCATATGGGAGTCCTGGATTTGCCAGTTTTGCCCCATGCACTCTAGATCTGGTGGGATATTGTGCGCCAGGAGCCCTTGTTTCTTTGCACACAATATCCCCACAGCGTGTGGAGGGAGGATCGTGGGATCCGGGTGTGTGTACATGCCATTTCTACAGTCATTTCAACTCCTTTAAGTTGGAGGGGGGGGGGAACAGCTTTGCAGATAAGTTGTAACTGAATATTTAATTTCCCCACACAGAAGACAGTTTTATCAAGGTTTTAGGTTATTTCATACTACTGATGAACAAATAGGCATTTTTGATTTAATCGGCATCTAGAAGTAGGCGGTGGTTATGTCTAATGAGAACAAAACAAAGATAAGCTTCAAGGATGTTTCTCTGAAATTATAACATTACCAAATAACATGTCTTTTGCTTTTGAAGCTGGGTTTCTGAAAAGGAAGCGTTTTATCTTTATGCAGAGCAGGAAAAGCATCATTTACCCTATAATATTTAACTGCTCCACTCATCTGCTCTTTTTAAGATTAAAATTACAGGCCCCCAGATTGCAAGTTTTGATATTTGTTTTCTTTTGATTGCTGCCTTTGGCTCCTTAGTGAACTTCATCAGCAGCACTGTGGGTAACTGTAAAGAATTCTGTGGGACTCGCTATTAAGCACCACAGCATTCCACAAAAATGACAAAATTCACTCAGAATTTATTTTTAAAACATCTTTTCTAAGCAATTTCCCACAACATGCCCCCCTTTTTAAATTGCATGCAGAAAAAGGTTGACTATTACCATGCTTTGCCTCTCAGGTTCCTGTTTTTCTTCCTGTTAAGACTATAGAAAATAATGAAGTGGAATTCAGAACAATTATTTTGCCAGGTCTTGTATCTATTATTCTTTTGGCCCCATTTTTCTGTGCAACGTTCCTCCCCACCAAAAAAACATAGCTTGCAAGTTAATACTTTATAAGATGTTTATTTTCTTCCATTTAGCCAAATAACTCAGATATTAACATTGGATAGTGTTTAGATTTCACTACCATTTGAACTATATATTTTACTGACGCAGACGGATTAAAATAAACAGCTTGTAACATATAGAGTTACAGGCTGTGAGTCTATGTGGATTTAGGGGAGCCTGTGATGGATTAAGGGTTTGCAATGGATTCATTTTCACTAACTCAGTTAAAATAACTATGTAATCATTATTTGTGCTTAGTTTGAGATTCATTTTCATAATTTACCAAGGGATTTGTCTGCATACATTTTGATGCTTAATGGCCCTCAATTGATTGAAGTTCCTTTTCAAGAAATCGTACACACAAAATAGCAAAATTGCTTGATAATGAGACAGCAGTAAAACCCAATTGTACAAAAAAAAGAAAAGGTTTATGTGAAGCAAATGTGAAAAATGTCTCTCTCTCTCTTTTGCTTTTAAAAGAGCCATAGATACATATTCAATCCGTTCTAGAGGGGATTTAACAGTCCTTGTAGTACATGCATTCTAAATGTCTCACATATACATTTGTTGCTGTGAATTCAAACACTGCACACACACAAATATCTGTAAAGATGCAAGATTAAATTTTCCATTGCCACTTTTACAGATAACAGCCCGCCGACAATGGAAACATATTTATGATGAATTAGGTGGTAACCCTGGGAGCACAAGTGCAGCCACGTGTACTCGTAGACATTATGAAAGGTAAGATAACAAATATGAAATGCTTGTTTAATAAAAGAGAAAAATTAATTTGAAGGGACTTCAAAGCCTTTTGTAAAGAAATGGGGGCAGGGGGGGGGGGGAGAGGCAAGAAGGCCTCTTACAAAAGGCACAGTAAATATTCCATCACCAGTTTAGTCCTGTAATATGCTGTAATTTAAACCAGTGTGTGTCTCCGATTGCAAAGCAAATAAATCGGGGGATCTGATTCCTTTCTTCTTCATACCTTGTTTTACCAAAGCTTCTATAATATAGAAGCGGTAACTGATGAGCAAAACAGATGATAGTTTGATGATGGACAAAATGATCATATCTTAACTGCTTTGGCTGGTTTTTTGTTGTTTGTTTTTTTGTCTTTTAAAAACCACTCTGCAGATAAATGCAAATAAAGCAATGTATGGCTGTCTTCAGATTAGTGGGATGTTCCCATTATAAGTCACGGGGGGAAAAACATTTCTTCCATATTCCTTTAATGTTTTCTTCTCTCCTTTCTTCTTCTTGCAGCTGACAACCATTTATCTTTCTAAAGTGCAGCAGAGTTGCTGTTTTATAAACATTGATTTTGTACCCTTTCTGAGTTAATAATACTTTCCAAAGGTTGGGTATCCAGCGTACATCGGATAACATGATACGGTTGTGATGCTTCCTTAAAAGAATTTTGAGAAAATACGGCCATTAATAAAATATGTGTGCTTTCAAGCTCTGAAATGAGCAATATGATCTCATGCTCCAGATCACTAACTAGTTTCCTGTAGGGGCCAAGAGAGTGTTTGTTTATCACCATCTTACAGCATTGCAATGCTTTTTTGACATACGTTGAACATACGTGTCTTTTCTAAAGTGTTAACTGCTAGCCAGACTGAAAGAAGTGAGGTGCCAGCCATATTCTGTATAGGACTATTGTTCACTTTAACTTCCAGAATGAAAATCTGGTTAGTTTTACAGGTAGGTAAGTAAATGTCTTCTAGCGTGGGAGCTTGGATGGAACATTACAAATTATGGACAATCCACATTAAGAGTTGGCCGTTCTCAGTTGATCCCACTGAATAATATGAGTCAAAGTAAACAGGCTCTTTGGATCATAGCCAGTGAGCACAGTTTAGAGAATTTTAGTTTAGGCAAGTCCCATTAAATCCCATGGAGGTTAGCTGGTTCCTTGTCACCTTGATTTCCGTGAGATTTTGCCTCGCTTGGGAGGCAAAGAAAATGGCTTGGGAGAAAAAGAACATTGTGTGGTATCCAACTAAGTCATACTCAAGGGTAGACCCATTGAAATCAATGGACTCGACTAATTTAAGTGCATTAATTAAAATTTGTCTATAACTCAATTGCATACAAACCGCCTTTAGTAATCTCCCTATACAGGAGAGGCAGTGTTAGTGCCCACATGGAAGGTGACTGCTGTGAGGGACATTTGAGTGTAGTCTCCATTTCAGGATCAAGCGACAAGTTGTGTTAAGCACATTTTTTAAAAAAGCATGCTTCATTGGCCACCTAGTTTTCTAGAAAAAGCAGCTACGTGGAGAGCAACTTCAGAGGCAAATAGTAGCCAAGGTGTCGATGTCACCCTGATGTTTGGCCCCGTTCCAGATTGTGGCCTTGATTGTTTTTTTCTGGAAGAAGAAAAGTGGCCATGGAAACACACTTTTGTGGTTTTAATGCAATCTTTGTTACTCATTGCAAATCAGTGCTGGTGTAGATAGGCGGAGGAAGGGTTGATTGGTCCAAATACCCTCTCACCCCCCAATAGATAATGAGTGGAGCATGAATTACCCTTGATCATGCCAGGATGCGTTTGTGGGGCAAAGGTTGTCTGGCCATGCCTAGAATTCTTTCTCCCAAACTTTGGCGCTTCTGTTCTTGTTACTCATGCTTCTGTTCTCTTGCTGTGTGAGAACTGGGAGCAAAGAAGTGGGCTTGTTGGTGCTGTTGCTTCTGTGAATTGGACCCTACCTTTCTCAGACAGGAATATTAACTTTACAGGTGGACGTTTTCTGGCTTCTTGATGTCTCTTGGTTTCTGCTCCCCCCCTCCCCCCATCAACAGAAGTTTGCATTTCGGCAGGTTTTCCTAAAGTGGTAG
The DNA here is from genome assembly GCF_964188315.1 of Podarcis muralis. Classification (NCBI taxonomy): domain Eukaryota; kingdom Metazoa; phylum Chordata; class Lepidosauria; order Squamata; family Lacertidae; genus Podarcis; species Podarcis muralis. The sequence continues at coordinate 73,232,933 of NC_135660.1, read as the reverse complement.
CAAAGTAAGCTGCAGTTTTCACACTTCAGTTAAGCAGCATAAGGCCTACTTTGTAGATGAGACCGGATTTAAAATGTAATAGAAAATTTGGAAAGAAATTTGGAAATTGGGAGGCCTTGCCTAGCAACGTTAGATGGCATTTTGCAAAACGTTTTGAATAAACTATTAGAAAGAAAGGCCATTGAATCCATTTGTCTAGGTTGCAGAACTGTTCTTTTTCAATGAAAGCAGTTGTAAACAAACAAAATTGGCAGAAGTTGACTGGCACCTAAAAACCGTATTAGCAGTTGAGTTGCAGTTGACACAGTTTTCTGCAGGTTTGATTTATCCGTTAGTAACAATTTGGACTAGATAGGAACAGTACTGTGGCTCAAGCATGCTTTGCACGCCCCATATCTCACGTGTAATCCATGCTGTTTTTAACAAATGGATAGAAGGATATCTCAGTTGGTAGAGCATGAGACCCTTATCCTCAGGGTTGTGGGTTAGAGCCCCATGCTCAGCGAAAGATTCCTGCATTGCAGGGGGTTGGACCAGATGATCTTCATGATTCTATGATCTCAGGTGTCAGGACCAGGAAGGATGTCTGCCTGAGATGCTGAAGAGCTGCTACTAGTAGAAAATGACAGTGACAGGGAAGATGGTCTGACATGAAAAAGCGCTCTCTGTGGGCTCCCCTTTCAAAAATCAGTGTGTGTTTCCCCTTTCAAATAAAGAAGGGCTAAGCATGATTTAAAAGGGACGCGGGTGGCGCTGTGGGTAAAACCTCAGTGCCTAGGACTTGCCGATCGCATGGTCGGCGGTTCGAATCCCCGCGGCGGGGTGAACCCCTGTCGTTCGGTCCCAGCTCCTGCCCACCTAGCAGTTCGAAAGCACCCCTAAGTGCAAGTAGATAAATAGGTACCGCTTTATAGCGGGAAGGTAAACGGCGTTTCCGTGTGCTGCGCTGGTGCCGGCTCGCCAGTTGCAGCTTCGTCACGCTGGCCACGTGACCCGAGCGAGATGAGCGCGCAACCCTAGAGTCGGACACAACTGGCCCGTACGGGCAGGGGTACCTTTACCTTTAAGCATGATTTCAGTGTGTTATTGACATATTTGGTTTTTTTAATTGCAAGTGGCTCACTTCCAGTAAACATTTTCATTTTTAAAACAAAGTGTTGTTGCCAGTGGGTTCACTAAGTGTTATTTTGGATATGCATTCTAAGCGTCCTTTTGCCTTATTAATGAGTGCAATAATGCAAGGGCTGGTTGCTTTGAGCCGAGAATCAATGGATGTTTTTATTTAAAGCATAGCAGGAATCGTATAATGCCCATGAATGCATTATTGTCGCTGTAGGGCTGGCTGGTCTAAACCTGCCTCTCTGATTGGCTTAAATCAAATCAGTCCAAGCACTTCATAAAAATGTCCTTGTCAGCCCAGTTTGGCTTGCAAACCTATTCATCTCTGTCAGTTTTTAATATTAGTACCAGCTCTTGGCAATAGTCCATTAGTACTGTACTTAATTGCTCATGTTACAGATGATTACCAATATAAAAAGCATTAATGTTTTCCCATTGTGGAGCTGTTGCTATGTACGTGACTCAACACATACAAAGTGTGCAAGTTGTTATTTTGATCAGGAGGCTACAGTTCTTGTAGAATTACAGTGGCTGATCACATAAAGTAAAGACAGCATGGCCTGCCTTTAGTACTGCAAAAACACAAACCTGGATTTCTGATTTGTGCGCTGTCAAGATCCTGCATTTCTCTGTTAGGTCATCTGGGATTTAGAAATCATTGAAAATGGTCAGTTTTCTCATAGAACCGTGTTATTTGCAATGTGTTCTAAGGATATTGATATCAGATCAGATGCAGTTTTCACTCAGTGCCAGTTAAAGTGAGTCAGGGGTTTGTTTGTTTGTTTGTTTGTTTTTCAGCCCTGCACAAAATACGCAATGGATGATTTTTGTTTCCCTGAGTAAATAGACATGATGCTGTAAATGAGCAGGAAGTTGTGGTTTTTGTTAGGGAACTAACTCTCCCTCTCCCTCCCTCTCTCTCTCTCTTCATGATGTGTTTGTGACCTCACATTTCCTAAACAAAATGTAATTACAGTGGTACCTCGCAAGACGAATGCCTCACAAGACAAAAAACTCGCAAGACGAAAGGGGTTTTGGTTTTTTGAGTTGCTTCACAAGACAATTTTCCCTATGGGCTTGCTTCGCAAGACGGAAACGTCTTGCAAGTTTGTTTCCTTTTTCTTAACACCGTTAATACAGTTGCAACTTGACTTCGAGGAGCAACTCATACCACGCGGTGTGGTAGCCTTTTTTGAGGTTTTTGAAGACTTTGGTGACTTTTGAAGCTTTTCCAAAACTTTTCCGAAACCATGCTTCGCAAGACGAAAAAAATCGCAAGACGAAAAAACTCGCGGAACGAATTACTTTCGTCTTGCGAGGCACCACTGTATAAAGGAAACAGACTACACATTGAGGTTATGTGTTCTTCTATAAATTGTCTGTCCAGGAAGGTCCACTCCTCACACCCTTGACTGATTGTGTATTCCCTTCCAGAGAAGTAAATCTGAAAAGTTGTAACTCCACCTGACAGGGAGTATTGAGATTACTACTAGAGATGCCAAAGCTCAAGAATGATTTAAGGAAAGCTAGTAAACACACACACAAAGAAACACACACACACACACACACACACACACACACACCACACACATCTCTACAACATAGGCACATCCATGTACAGTATTAGATGCTCTTTCTTTTTCTATCCTAGGATAGTTAAAATGTATGAAAGGTGAATCTCAAAACCCATTTGAGCCATTTTCCTGGCAGCAGACGCCCAATAGACTGCCACCCCTCCGTTTCTGGTTGGAGAAACTCACAGAGTTATCTCCCATTGAGAACAAAAATGTAGTTTAGCCATGCACACTTCAACTTTGAAGAGCAACTGCCAGAAGAGATCAGGGCTGCAGCATGTGGGGTGGTTTTAACCCTTTCTCCCTGCACTGTGGCCCCAATGAAAACCCTTCTCCCTAACCCCTAAAAGCTGCTGTTGGTGCAAATGATAGCTTCTTTCCTGGGCCAAATATCAGCTATGGGAGAGGAATTTCATCAGGTTAAACCACTCTCTTCATGCTCTGCATTCTCATTCTTGATCATACACAGAGTTGCTGCTTAACACTGAAAAAAGAAGCATGCAACACCATACTACACGTTTAATGTAACTTGCAATTTGGGCCTTATGACAGCTATATTCTCACTTGAAGCTCCCTGCTCTGATCTTTATTTCCTGTCAGTTCCCCACCCACCCTTAAAGGGACAGATACCTCTTCTACAACATCATTCTGTATAGGACATTGCAGACTTTGTGTCCCCGTGTCAAACTTTAGTCATAAAAATGTTGTTTTAAGATGTCTTAAGGGTATCTTAAGATGTCTTAAGGATACCAAGGGTATCTTGGACTACTTGAATTCCAAATGTCTGCTTTCTGTCTGTTACTGACCATTTTTTATATTAGGTGACAGCAGTGTCAAAATTGTTAGGATACTTCTCAGCAGAACTGAAACCTGCCACGCATATGCTCCATAATGTTGTGACATCTATTGTACAAAACCCATGGCATCATCGTACAATAGCCAGCATTTGAGCAGGGAGTAAATCACACACAAGTGATAGGTTGCACATTTGGACTTGCTGAAGTGTGAAATCACAACAATCCACGCATGCAACAGAACCAGAGGGATCTTTCCCTTCACATGCTTCCATGGTTCCACATATTTTTTGAATTACATTTATATCCCACCATTTCCTTCAAGGAGCTCAAAGTAGCATATGTGGTTCTCTCCTTCTCCATGTTATCCTCACAATGACCCAATGGAGGTAGGTTAGATTGTCAGACAGTGATTGGCCCAAGTTGTGTTCACTACTTCATTAATCCAAATATTTAAATGTAATGTATTCAACCCTATCATGTCAGTTGTGGAATCAGAATGTTTGTGTGTATGTGTGTTTTCCTTGTCCCAAACAAATACATTTAAAATCCAGGTAGAGCAATAGGGCACTTATTTACATGTCAAAATGAGAATTTTGACATATTGCAGATAAGTAAGCCAACAAAAGCTGCAACAAACAGATCTAACACTGTCATAGATGTTACAGCTTTAACCTGAGGGCTAAACTCTGTGACTCTTCTACCTCCTAGGTAATACAACTGACAACCGATTTTGAATTATATTGAATTGAGCATCAGGTGGTCTTCCTATATTTAACTGAGCTTCCATGTGTTGCTCTGGTTCGCCAGAAGCGGCTTAGTCATGCTGGCCACATGACCTGTCTGCAGACAAACACCGGCTCCCTCGGCCAGTAAAGCAAGATGAGTGGACTTAACAGTCAGGGGTCCCTTTACCTTTACCTAAACAATAACTAAATAACTAAACTGGCTGAATCAATTCAAAATTGTATGTCGCTGATTCAGTAAATTGTGGTGGCAGTTGTATAATTTAAGAATAAGCCCCATTGTGAACTCAGAGGGACTGGCCTCTAAGAAATAATATAGAAGACTCTGTGGTGACCATGTGAGTAGGAAGGAAGAAAAAGAGCTTAGGTATACGATGCATGTAGATTGTAGGGGTTGGATGTCAATGGATGGCATTAGGAGTCTTTACTTCCACCATCTGGAATACCTTGCGAGAAGCTTGCTTTCAGTGAAAAATGTTTAGGTGTGTGTATGGACGATGTAATTGAGATGTAAATAAAAATGTAGAACTGAAGCAAATATTTGTAAATATTCACATTTGCCAATTCTGCCATTCTAATTCTGAAAGCATGCGTTTGCCCTTGTAATTTCAGTTTGTATTTTGAATGGTTTCCCCTCAAAACTCAAGTGGTTTCGACTTTGGCATCTCTTGATTTGAGTTGGCAGGCCTCAGAAATGAAAACTGATCAGCAGAAGCTGTCAAATACTGTCAGATGCTAAATACCATTGCATGCCAACTATCAAATAGTGTCAAACACCATTGCATAACAACTGTGAAACACCAATATTAAATACCATTGCATGCCAGTTATCAAGTACTAAATACCATTGCATCCCAACTAGCAAAAGCTGTCCAACACCATCTGTCAAATTTGAAAGATTGAAATAAAATCTCAGACTCAAATGTATTATACAGAAATCAAATACCATAGGACATAAAATACAAATATCAGATATTTGATAAGCATTACAATATTCAGAGAACATGCGAGTATAGAGCTGTATATGAATTCTAATAGCAATAATAATTTGCAGACCCAAATTCTGAGGAGTGTTTTTTGAAACTTTATTGTTTGTTTGTTTGTTTGTTGTTTGTTTCTAGACAACACTTTTTTAAAAAAAATACAATTTCAGCTCTCTTTTAAAAAAGAAGTCCATGTCAGCAAAGACCATGAAGTCTTGGTTCTGTCGGTCTGATGTATTTTCTAATCTGAACTCATAAAGGAGCCTGGTTAGCCTTGGTTTCCCCTATAATTTCATAAGAGAATTTCTTGGTTTTCTGCATTCAATTTTTCCACAGTAAAGTTTTAAGATGACTTCTGGGTGTGGGTGGGTGTCCTTGGTTGATGGTTAATACATTATCTTATTTACCTAAATTTAGACAACCTTTCTTTCCGGTTTCTTCACTATACTTCAATCCCCCAAACTTGGGAAACACAAGCTCTGCTAAGTCTTCTTTTTTTTACAGGACAATAAAGTATTTTTCATCTCATGCAGGCCATCCATCCATCCCATAAGGGGAGGGGGGGAGAGAGAGAGAGAGAAAGAAAGAAAGAGAGAGAGAGAAACTGGTACCTTTGAATATTATCTCTTTCCATGCTATCAAAATTCTCTTCCTCTCATCTCCTCTAGTGCTTTGTGAAATTTCTTCCACTTTGGGACAAGTTGGAAGAGTCATTCACATTGGGGTGGTTATTTTCCTTTCTTACATGCTCTAATAAGCAGCGATGTCAGTTAACAATGTTGACATTTAAAATATCATAGGCATCTGGATTAGAGTCTATTGAAATGAATGGGGCACTTGACACCTTAAAGCTATTGTTACAGACTCCCTGCATTCTCAGACAGATGGTCCTTTTTATTGGTTACACTGATTCCTTGGTTTAAAAGGCCTCATTCCACAGCCATAACAGCAAGAGGTTTATTATATTTTAAAATGTAACCTGATACTTTAGAGAACAAGTCAGAGGCCTTTCTGCAGCCTTACGGCTGCTGGGTCTTCATGCTCCTTAAAAACTATGGATCCTGTCTTGGTCTTAAATCAGTCATTTGTAATGTATCTGAACAGTTCAAATGCTTGCTTTTACGGAACAAAAAAATGTCCAGCTGAAGTGCCCGTAAGATTATTTTATGAGGGGGAAAAACACATCTCACATTCCAATATCCCCATCCTGATAATATGAAAAGCGAAATCTATTTTTACTCACAAAACCAAGTTAGGTCAAAATAAGGCATTGGAGCAGGTTCCTGAAACAGCTGTAAAGACATATACATATGCTGTGAGGAAATTTCATACACAAGAGAGTCCAATAGTCCAACCAAAATGTTATTTGTTTTTCTTTTCTTTGCTTAAAGTATTTAGAGAGAACTTTGTAGAAATGTGTACATTTCAGGAGCATCTGTAAGCACTAACATCCTGTCCAGAGGGGCAATAGAAAAACCTATTATACCATCTATCTAAAAAATATTTTATTTCCCTTCACTAAAGGTTGTAATTAATAGGAGGTTTGGGGTTCAGGTTGTTGAAAACACCCCTAGGCAAAAATTAACTAGGTCTTGTTCCATACTGGAAACTTCAGCTAGTTCTTTGTTCAACCAAAAAGAAAGCAAGAAAGCACCAAAGAAAAGATTTTTCTTTTGCTAGAGCAATTCTCTCCCCCACTCTCCTGTGTTTCTTCTAGGAAGTAAATTTGCTCAGAAGTAAGCCTCGCTGAGTTTAATGAGAATAAGACTGCTGCCTAAATTTATTTGTATTGGCCATTGGGAATAACAAAACAGAAGTAAAGTTCAGAGACATAAAGCCATTTTTGTACAACAGAACTGCCATCTGTGGTACATGACGGTCATATATTAAATAAGAGTGAAGAAAGGCATAATATAACAGGAGAAGATGCAACAGTTTTCTTCCCTTACAATATGGGCTTCTCCCGTTTCACAGTCTGCATGATATACTTGCATACCAGCAAATCAGATGCTAGATCAGCCAGTCTTGCTCCTCTCCACATGCTTGCCTTTTTTATTTTTCAAAGAGCCATATGTATATTTATCCGTTTATATATTCATCTGTCCCCCTTTAAACAAACATAAATATTTAAAAACAGCTTCAAAACTGCTTCAGGGATTTTTTTTTGGGGGGGGGGTGTGGGGGTGTGAGGAGTAAGTGGACAGTTGATCCTCATTCAGATGCCGCCATATTGATAAACCTATACAAACAGCAGCTCATTTTGCATCAGAAGACCAGTCTGCAAATAAAGGAAACCTCCACCATTCCCATAGTGGTCCATTTGTACAGACCCAAATGTAACTTAAAATCTTATTAACTAAAATAATAATTATTGATCACCTCAGGCCTGTAGTAGTACTTGAACTGACTTTTGGCAGCAGGGCCTCTAACTGTCTCTAAGAAAACCTTTGCAATTTGTGAATTTCATTGTGAGTTTTCCACCAAGCGAGAGTTTGAGAATCAATTATTTGCCTTGGCATTTTTTCCTTCTTTGATAAATAACAAGAGGGTTTCTACTTATATTTCTGTCCTCGGGGCTTTATCATTAAGATTAAATAACTGTACTCTCAAGCATGCCACTGAACAAACATCTTTTCAATTATGTGAGTAATGGATGCCTTAACAAAAGAACTATTGAAAAGTCTGAAAGCATGTTTCTCTCCCCCCCCCTTCCCCACTAAACTAAAAATATTAAAATTAAAGTATCTAGTGACAGAAGAATGCCATTGTTTGCTCCTTAAAGCAGATTCTTAATTCTCTAGTCAAAATGTCTTATGTGTGTTTGCAATACTTGTTTTGTAGTTTTGAAAACTACCTGAAAGCCATTATCAAGAGATGCACAAAGTGTGTTGTTTTAAAATGGAGGAGCCTTCTGGTGGTTTGTGCTCCAATATTCTCCCGCCACTTGTGTTTGAAGCCACTTGAGCCACGATGCATAGGTATCCTGTAGCTTATTGAAGAAATACTTTCCCCCTCAAACCAGCTTCCAATTTGAAAACTTAAAGCACAGTTGAACAGAGTTGTGTACTTTGAGAAAGTCATTGCACATGTGCAGATGACAGCTTTGTGGAATATAAGGGTGCCTGCTCCTGGGGGCCGAGGCACTGCGGCTCCCTGATCTATTTTTTGAAGGGGCGAGGCCCCTTCAAAATGTTCAGAGGGCCCTCCTCAATCCTCTGCAGAAGGTGGCACCTCTGGTGTGGGGTTGTGGGCATGACGAGACACATCAGGTAATGTACTTCAGATGAAGACATCTCCACCCGCTCACGGTTTGTACAGCAAAATAAAAATGTGCTGAAACACTACAAGGGTGAAACAACCTCACTGCTTTTTAAGCCTCTAATGTTTACATAGCTTAAGTCTCAAGAATAAGCTTTCCTCGTTATCTGGGCTTCTTTGTCTGAATATTGTGGGAAAACTGAAAATAGCCTTTGGATCAGAACTGGATGCAGGCAGGATCTATGGAAGCCCAAGGACAGTGTTAAGTGAGGTTTTAGTGACTTTCTTTTCCATATATGCCGCCTTCCCATTTTTTGGTCGTATGTGAGGTACTTGGCAACCTTCCCTACTGGGTTTCAGTACAAGTCCCCGATTAAAGGAATAAAGAGAGCTTTCTGCAAGGAATGAGGTAGCATTGTTTGCGAACAAAGCAAAGCTGTGGTTGGTTTTGCCAGTAATATACGTGTTTGATTTGAGCTACAGATCAGTACAAGTTCTCCTTGTGAACGAAGAAACTTATTTATATACGCGCACAATCAGGGAATTTAAAACAAATAGCAGCACACCTTCCGAATGTTAAGTTAGGTTGTGCTTTGGGAGCAATATTGAAGTTCTGAGCAGGAAAATTTTGCAAATACAGTCTTCAGCATATGGTATTAAGCCTCTTCTCTGCTGCAGCCACAGCAGGAAAGGTCGCAGCTGGGGGGGGGGGGCTTGCTTCAGTTTGCTAACTTAAGCAGCCACAATGCAAACGTGTTACGTATGAAAGTCCTAGTCATGCATACCTTCGATAAACACCCTTTATGTGTGGTAGGACGGCAGGATCAGGCATGGTGTGCGTACACACACTGGGCCTCTTATCTGTAGTCCGACAAAAGTAAGGCTAATAGCAGATGAGCCAAACTTGAAAAATAATGATTGATCTTCATGCAACAAATAATCATGTATGGATGCCTCATAGGCTACATCTGCACTATACATGTCAAGCAGTGTTAGGTAAAAGTAAAGGGACCCCTGACCATTAGGTCCAGTCTCGAATGACTCTAGGGTTGCAGTGCTCATCTTGCTTTACTGGCCAAGGGAGCCAGTGTACAACTTCCGGGTCATGTGGCCAGTATGACCAAGCCGTTTCTGGCGAACCAGAGCAGCACACAGAAACACCGTTTACCGTCCCGCCGGAGTGATACCTATTTATCTACTTGCACTTTGACATGCTTTCAAACTGCTATGTGGGCAGGAGCAGGGACCGAGCAATGGGAGCTCACCCCGTCGCAGGGATTCGAACCACCAACCTTCTGATCGGCAAGCCCTAGGCTCTGTGGTTTAGACCACAGCTATCCCACTTTAAATAGTCATGACTTCCCCCAAAGAATTCTGGGAACTGTAGTCTGTTAAGGGTGTTTAGGAGACCCCTGTTCTCCCCACAGAGCTACAGTTCCCAGTGTTTTTTGACACTCAGTCCCCTTTCCTAGGGAACTATGGGAATTGTAGCATTGTGAGGTGCATAGGTGGCCTCACAACCCTCAGCACCCTTAACAAACCACAGCACCCAGGAGTCTTTGGGGGAAGTGGCATGATACTGCTTTATACATATAGTGCAGATGGAGGCATACTTTCTGTGTGAAAGTTCTGTGTGAAAGCATACAGATTTTTGTGTGAAAGTTAAGCGCATCAATAAATATTCCCATCAAAATCAAGGGGAGTGAAAAATGCTTAGCTTTGATTGGCACCCCCCTGTGTTAGAAGCATATTAGGAGAGATCTCATGTGCCATCTGTAAGCATGTCCTACTGAACATGAGTAATTCAGTATCCACATTAGTGTGTACCCCCATCAACCTGCTCCTGATGTTAGGGCTTGCAGTTGCAATGTGTGTTCCCCTGATTCAAGCTGCAAGCTATAAATAGTAGGTTTACGAATGCATTCTGCTACTTTCCTGATTCAGTATGGAATGGCACTTCCCTTGAGTTCATGCAGTACTGTGAAGATAGAATGTCTTTAAAATAGTGGTATACTTTCAGGTCAGTGGCTGGAACTAATATGAAGCTCTAAAGGAAGGCCAACATCTATCGCTGCAAACCTCCTTTACGAAAAACTGTCCTAGACAGAACATTCACACATATGGAGGTGCCAGTATTATTGATCTGTTCTTAATCATCACCATTCTTCTTGATCATCTTAGAGTCCCCATCACTGTAGGTGATCTTCACTAACTTGTTTTTATTGTAGAAAGACTCATGAAAGGGCAGTGGTTACCAGGCAGGTTTCGTTTTCCTGCTTTTTTATAGAATCATGCAACTTCACCTCTGAAAAGGAATTGTCCACCCCCACTATTTCGCTCTGCACAGCTTGTTTGTGAAAATGGAAGCTAATGATGAATCAGTGTACCCATATTAGTGCCGTTGCCTTTTGAACTCTTGTTCCCCCCAAAAACCTCTGGAATATCTGGCGAGTTCCATATAGGCTGTTGGAAACCTTTGTTTCTTTGTTGTGTTGTATTTTCTAGAAACTGAAGATATATTTTTTTCTAATTCAGTAACCCTATGAAGTAGATTGTTGCTGACCTGGTTCTGCAAGCAAGTAACTTGAGACTGAGGTTTAGGTTGCTTCCACACAACACTCCAGACCATAACTGACAAACAGAAAGCAGAGCAGGGAGTTTCTAAGTAAAGAGGCATTTCTGTTGTTGTGGGAGTTTGGAGTTACTTCGCTGTTACGACACAAAAGTGGATGTAACCCCTGTAGCTGTCATGCAAGCCCAATTGGATTAGTTGGGACTAGAATGGATCCTGCCCCACAGCTTGTGGGAGATAAGCTCATTTGTGTGGGCTTTAAGCTCATTTGTGTGGAAATTCCTCTAGAGACCTGACTGAGGAAATCTTGACCAAGGAAACCTAGCAAAGACAGGATTCACCTGGAATTCGAATATTGGCTTGAGAGATTTTGGGGGGCTACATTTCTTACATTGCTATCAATATTCCTTTAATGACATCTTGGCTATTCTGCAGCAAGGATTGGTAAGCTATAATTTCTGCCATTTTCCTAGCACCCACCCCTTTTTATCAATTTAAACTATTGTCACTGTAAGAAAAGGGTGTTGTGACAATTGAATCATTCCCATGAAAGATGATTATATATTCCCTTAGATCTGAATCACTTAAGAAAGCCATTCATTGTCAATGGGAAACAAAATGGGTCCTTGAGGCTAATTTTTAAGTCTCTAATGTGTCCATTGGTCTAAGCATGGGCGCATGGGCCATTTGCACATTAACCTTGGAGAGGTATACCCACTGTTTGGATCACGTGCACAGAGAAGAGGTTTTCAGCAGCAATCATAGGCAGCAAAAGAAGGAATCGGGGAAAACTGACTTGCAAAATGAGTAGTTTTACCCAGGATCCTTGAGCCCAAGCTACCTGAGAGTGAACTTTGCTAAAGTCTATGGAGCTACTCTAAGAGACACAGCTGGAGCTATAAGAAAAGCAATGCCAATCATTTGATACACAGGCGGGAGCAGTGGGCAAAGGTAAAAGGCCCTCCTCAAACCAACAGGGATGGCAGAGTTCACACAAAAGCTGGCTGCAAGCTTTTGGCCTCATGCCTTTGCTGAACCAGGGCCATGATAGCTCCCTGATTTTAGGATGAGCCCTAAGCCTTTCCTGCAATATCTCAGAGTAGCGCAAATGGGTAGAGCATGAGACTCTTAATCACAGAGCCCCACGTTGGGCGAAAGATTACTACACCGCAGGGGGTTGGACTAGATGACCCTTCTAGCCCCTTCCAGCTCTATGATTCTATGATAAGAACTTATGATCCCATGCAGTTCCAGTAATGGAAGAATGTAGGAACCATGTAGGAGAGGCAGGGATGGTTGCAGGGTTGGGGGGGGGGATTACAGTGTCAGAGGTGGAAATGGGTGCTATTGCCTTGGCATAGGAAGTTGCCTTTCGCCACATCAGAGTTGATCACTTGTCCATTTTGCTCAATATTGGCTACTCTGATTGACAGCAGTTCTCCCAACATGAGCTTGTTCTTCCTGTGTGTTTCCTATATTTTTACCTTACTCAGAGAAGCAAGGGGCGAGGCCAGAGTCAAGCGAGAAGAACGCCACTCCCATAGCATAAGAATGAGGTCACAATGAAGAGTTAAATATGGAGCTGGCAGCCTTGACTACAGATTTCCTTTCCTTTCATGCTCCCCCCTCAAGAGTTATTCTTCTAACCCCTTTTATTTTTATTACTATAAATAGATGCAGTCCACTATTTCCTGCGCAATAGAGTTGGACTTAGAAGAGTAGTTGCTTGGCACAAGAATTAATCAGTATATGAAACATTAGTACTTATCAGTTTAATTTTTTTTTAAAAAAACACACACACACGCATAAGATTTTGAGTTGCATTTTTCCCATGGCACAGGAGAAGAATGTTGGCTAATGAAGGATAAGAGTTGTGTGGTTAATGCCTTTTATGAAATACTAATGACGAAGACATGTTTGACATGCTGTAAAATACATTTTTCTAATGTGAAGTTTCTGCCTTTTGTTGGAGATGAGACAAAATCCCCAGAGGATTTTAGAATTTGTAAATATAAAATTATCTGCCTCCATGGTTCCCCCCCCCTTTTTTTTAAAGGCTGGCAGAAAGCCAGATTACTTACATTACTGTAATAGATTTGATGACCTCTGACTTCTGCTGTGGAGAAGTACATTGAATTTTTCATTACATCAGAGGATGCTGAAAGCTAAAAACTCAGAAGACTAGGCACTAGTATTTAATTCAACATTTAGCCAAGCAAAATCTTTCTCCTCCCCCCACCCCCGCTAAAAGAGGGGGGGGAGTACCCACAATTAAATGTAATGTATCTCTGATTGTGTCGGGATTAATAAAACACTGATTTGTTCATCCAGCTCGTATTGATTTTTAAGTTGCCTTTATTTATTTTTTAAAAAGGATAATCTTGCTTTTCATAGTCATTGAATTTAATCAGAAGCTCAGTTGATGGCAAAGACTTCCCTACTGTTTCTGCTCTGGGCTGGAAAATGTTATTCTTGTATTATTCCAGTGGAAAAAATAGCCCCGTGCTGTTCAGAAATCTGCTGCCTGCAGAAGGATTGTTCTTTAATACGCTACTGCTTACACATTCTCGTTATGTTAATTATCCTATAAATAATGCATTTTATTAATCTGAATGTAGGCATTGCGTTCATAATAAAGGCATGTTCCACCCCCGCCCTGCAAACCCAAACCCTGGGTTACGTGGAAGTAAATGCCCTCCTCTTGCTCTGTACTCCCCTCTTCTGCATTTCCTCTGTAGTCTTCCTCTTTTCAAAATTTAGACTGTAATCTCCTTGAGGGCAGAAATCTGCCTTTTTTCTCTTTTTGCTTATGAAACTCCGCAAAGCAGAATGCATATTGATGATATTCTTATGCGTAACAACAACAATAGCGATGGTTAAACCCACATCCCCATTCTTAGGCTTTCCGGCAAGATTGCTTCTTACGAATACAGGAACTCTTCTCCCAACATCTGACACTGAAAACTCTTTCAAAGTCTAATATTTTTTTTTGTACATGAGGGTTTATACACATTGTGGTTCGTTTTTTCTGTTAATGTTTGCGAAACACCTTCTTTTATCTTGCACCAAGGTTGATTTAAATCGCCTAAGCGACAGCTATTTAGCACAAAATTGAGCTGCTCATTTCAAGCGTGTTGCATTCTGTGGGGGGAAGTTTTAAAGCAGAGAATCATATTCTGCCTGATTTGGAGAATATTGACCTGCAGTTGACGAAATACAGTTGACTAAATACAGTGTGTGTGTGTGTGTGTGTGTGTGTGTGTGTGTGTGTGTGTGATGTTCTAATAGTATGTTAGCTGAAGCTTTGAATGTTCCACCAGCTTTATTTCCCTTGTACTATAACAGCTTCTAATAATCAAATGATAAGATCACATCCTGCGGGTAATTGTGTTGTACCGTGACAGGGCAACTGAAGGCAAGGAAGGGTGGGGGGACCACAGAGTGAAAATTCTAGCAAATGGAAACCTCTCTGTCAACTTGCAATTGTTCATAGCGTTAGGCTTCATTTTAATCCTCCTAAGCTCTCTGCTTTTTTTTTTTTTTACTTTGCTTAAAAAACCCGAAAACCAACAACCCCACCTTGTTACTGTAGAGAAATAGCATTGCATTAGAATTTTCTGTCCAGGGTGGGGAGCTGATGCAAGTAGAACAAGCCGTCCTTGTGTTTTGATTCAATTTTTACCTTAGTCATGCCTCTCTCCAGATACAAGAAACATTTAATTCCAAATTTCCTGCTGTTGGCGCTAGGCATTTGACCAGCTATGTGAAATGTATTTTTGCCACTGTAGCCTCTGCCAACTGCTGAGCTCAGTGAAAAAAAACAAAATCACAAAAATGGAAACAGCAGGCCCGTCCTCCTGTAACGTTGAACTCTCATCAGCCATGACTCCTAATTATCCTCTGACCTAATGAGTTCCAGGGATTTATATGGCAACAAAGAGGCAGGATGCTGTTGTCTTTTTGGTGGTCAAATTTAAAACTGACACAAAAGGGTTTCTCAGAAAGAGTGCTAACAGTGATTAATCTTATCAGGGCTGGCCTTTGTCCCGTTTCTGCTTTAACCACCAGGATAATCACACAGACTATTTTATTTAAAAGGCCTAGTGGTGGCGGAGTATCATCCTCTAATTTTAAAGCTATGAGCAGCTTTTGAAACATTTACCGACGAAATATGTAGATTTCAAATGGGCTGCCTGTTCCCATGGCAACCAAACAAAGTCAAACAATCCTTTCTGCAGTGTTAACAACTATTGCCACCAAAAAAAAAAAAAAAAGTATTTTGGTTAAATCTGATTCTTTAAATATTTAACACATGGCAGAAAAAGATATAAATATTGCTCTGGATGAAACCCAACCTCGCCTCCTCTTGCTTCAAGTCCCAGGCACGGGAAAAGATGTTCAAGGGTGCCTTGGAATATTTTGTGCTTGTTACAAATGAAATTTAGCAGCCTCAAGTATGAACAAGATTGTATTTCTTTCTCTCCCCCCCTTTTTTATTCTGCCTTGTTATGCTCCTTTTTTTATTACATAAACATTAACCATAATGTTACAGTGGGAAGCAAGTATTTGGCAAAGTCCGTATTATTTTGCTAAGCCTGCATAGAGAGAGCTGTTTTCAGTTTTAGCAGCTGTAACATGTTTAAACTCAGTTTGTAATGGGATCTGAGGACCTGCATTCCCCTTGGGCATTGCTTTAGCTTCATTACTGGCCAGCTGCCAAATTCAGGGCTCAAAAGTATTATTCACGCCTCTCTGCACATACCCATGTCAGAGCATGCTCAGTTCATGAATTTTGTTTCTAATATGGCATAAATTAGGTTTACTTTTTAACATAATTTATGTTGTATTTTATTAAAATGTGAAATACTATCATCGCAAGCAAGCTAATCCCGGCTCTCTTGAAGCCAAACTGTGTTTGAACATCTAAATTAAAACTGGATGGCTTGGAGCTGATTCTGGAATAACAAAAAAAATCTGTGCCTGAACAAAAAGAGTTTTCTATCTTGAACTCTTAGATTAAGCTATAATTAAAGAAGTCTGATATTTGAACAGATTAATGCTGTTTAAAAAGCAACGTCCATTTTCTTCAACAGATACCTATTGTGGGTTTTTTTAAAAAAAATATATGTTTGCCATACTAAAGTTCATATTTTTAAAAGTCAGAGTCTTGCATTATTCCTGCTATGAGTCATTCATTAATCATGTTTAATGCATTATAAGAACTTTAATCACTGGAGCTGAAACTCAGATTGTAAGCCAATCCATTCTTTTTAATAACACTGCTTATTTACCCTCATTTCAAGAGGCACTCTGTGGAGGGGGGGGGAATGAGATTGAAGCATCTCTGTCTCCTCCCCCAAGCAATTTTTCCATGGTTTGAAAGACAAAACTCTGTAATTAAAATTCTCTAATTGTCTCTTAAAATCGTTTTTGTTCCTGCCCGCTGTGCCAACTACCACCTGGTAGACACTGCTTGCCCTTTTCCCCCTTTCCCTAGAGAAAGAGGAATCTTCTTGCTCACAAAATGGGCCCTTAATACATTCCCCCAGATTCCTAAAAAAGAATAGGAGGAAATCTATGCTAGTACAAGGTTTCTATACCAGTTGGACTACAGCTCCCATCAGCCACAGGGCATGATAAGAGCTGTAGTCCAACAACATATGGAGGGCAAAACAGGTTGGAGAAGACTGTTCCATCTTCTGATGGAACCATATCTAGGATAGAGGATACAAGATGATACAGTCCAGAATATGCTGATGTTTGGTGGTGGAGGGGCCACATCCCTCCTCCCCAGCTTCTGGGATTATATGTGCAACCCTGATGGGCTGAGTTTTGTCTTCACCCCTTCCCATTGCACTCTGCTCCTCTAGCTTCCGACTTACGCAGGTAGCTCTGAGAATCCAAATAGTTCTGGGAAAGCCCTCTGGGGATTGCAGAGAAGAGAAGGCAAGAGGCATCTAGAGAAAATGGTTGGAAGGGAGCTAGCATGTCTAGTCTGTACTGTTTTGGAGGCAGATTTAAGGACTTCAGACCCGAGACCTGAACTGACCCATGTGAGGTTCCTTAAGACCTGTTCACACCGCAATCCACCCTGAGGTTCCAGTTGGGATTATTTGCTATTTTCTGTACTTCTGTACTTTCAGGGTATATATGGCACTGCTGTCGGGAAGTTCTGTAACTCAAGTCGGTTGCTGTTTAAACAGGCCAAAGAACTAAGTACAAAGTATTTCCATTAAGATCAATTTAAAGTACAGTGGTGCCTCGCAAGACGAAATTAATTCGTTCCGCGAGTTTTTTCGTCTTGCGATTTTTTTGTCTTGCGAAGCACGGTTTCGGAAAAGTTTTGGAAAAGCTTCAAAAATCACCAAAGTCTTCAAAAACCTCAAAAAAGGCTACCACACCGTGTGCTATGAGTTGCTCCTCGAAGTCAAGTCGCAACTGTATTTAACGGTTTTAAGAAAAAGGAAACAAACTTGCAAGACGTTTTCGTCTTGCGAAGCAAGCCCATAGGGAAAATCGTCTTGCGAAGCAACTCAAAAAACCAAAAACCCTTTCGTCTTGCGAGTTTTTCGTCTTGCGAGGCATTCGTCTTGCGAGGTACCACTGTAGTGGGGGAGATATGTAGCTCATCTCCAGCGATTCCATTTGGCTTCATAATCTCATTTATCTCAATGGATTTTTAAAAAAATGTTCTGCTTGTTGTCACTTGTTGGACCTGATCCAGCTAAAGTTACTTATGGCTAACACTGCAATCCTTTAGGTGTGTACTCAGAAGTAACTTTAATGAGACCGACTTCCAGG
The DNA here is from genome assembly GCF_964188315.1 of Podarcis muralis. Classification (NCBI taxonomy): domain Eukaryota; kingdom Metazoa; phylum Chordata; class Lepidosauria; order Squamata; family Lacertidae; genus Podarcis; species Podarcis muralis. The sequence goes on along the minus strand of NC_135660.1, from coordinate 73,215,086 downwards.
AAAGTGTGAATTGGAGTGCAGACTAAATTGAATTTATGTGACTTAATTTAGTATCAGCTAACCTGTAAGTTTCAATAGGACTTGGTCACAAATAAATTGAAGTGGATCAGAACCATCCCATTTTTACACATAAAGACACATTGTATACCTAAACATGTAAAGTGTGAATATTACAGATGTTTAGGAAAGTGTGTATCATCTGAAAGGTTGGCAAACTCAGCTTTGCAAAATGTGTGAAAGACAGAGGAAATAATTTGATTCAGCAGCAGTTTGAGGAGAAGAAACAGCTTCCAAATCCTACTGCACATCTTTGACTTCTAGTTTTGAGTGGTTTTTTCTTTCTTTCAAAAAACAGTTTTTAACAATGAACTTCTTACAGCCATTTCTTTTATTTTATTTTGGTTTTTGGGTGAGAACTTCTAGAACTGATCAATTATTTGTTCTTTAGATTAATCCTGCCGTATGAGAGATTTATTAAAGGAGAAGAAGATAAGCCACTGCCTCCTGTGAAACCTCGAAAACAAGATAATGTCGCCCAGGAGGGGGAAAGTAAGATAAAATTGTCTGGAACAAAACGCATCCGAAATGAACACCAAAAGAGCAAGAAAGAAAAAGACAATGCACAGAAACCCCAGGATGCACCCGAGGTTAGTTTCCTTTCCCCGCTTTCTTCTTTTCATTAACTTTTTCATTCTGCAGGTGCTGCTTTGATCACATAATGTCCAGAAATCATCTTTTGAACCAGGGCTCACGCAAACAAATCCTCTTTCGGGGCCAGGCCTTATGTCACTTTTTACTGACATGGCGTCTTCAGGGCCTAAAAAGACACAAGAATGTATACCTATGTGTTCCAGTGTGCACAGAATCCATTATGTGTCCGTGTAAAAGTCGCGGCCTCAGAAGTCCCCTTTCTGCAGAACCCGGGTTGGTATTCCCCAGGTCTCTCGTAATATGCAGCTAAGAATTCTGAAGTTATACGTACAGTGGTACCTCAGGTTACATACGCTTCAGGTTACATACGCTTCAGGTTACATACGCTTCAGGTTACAGACCCTGCTAACCCAGAAATAGTACCTTGGGATAAGAACTTGGCTTCAGGATGAGAACAGAAATCGTGCTCCGGCGGCGCGGCGGCAGCAGGAGGCCTCATTAGTGGTGCTTAAGGTTAAGAACAGTTTCAGGTTAAGAACAGACCTCTGGAACGAATTAAGTACTTAACCCGAGGTACCACTGTACTTAATCCGAGGTACCACTGTACATACTCTATTCATTTCAAACATCTTAACGTTAAGAATAATGTAGGGGGAAAGGTCCTTAGTTTACCCAGAAGGACTGAAGTATAACTGATGGTGATATGACTTGTGTGATTATGGAGGGCATGGAAGTGATGACAGAGATGCCACCTCTGGAAAGGGCGTCAGTACATGTGGTACATGGGCGGTTGGGGGGGGGGTGCGCCATGTGGCTGGTAATGTCTTACAGCTTCCCATGCCTTCCACACAGAAGAACCAGGAAGTATCCAATGGAAATGACAAGAGGAGAACCAGGCTCAAAGACGCTTGAAAGTAATGCGCTTTTTATTATTGTCCGGTGTATCTGGGCCCAAATAGGCCTTACTCAGGGATATTTCTACCATAACCAATCACATGGCAAAATAAAAATTGTTTAGAGTTTTCTGTAAGGAAGGTGATCATGAGGGAACTGAGTTATGTTTTAAGCAAGACTTGCTCATTGTTCTATTTTTTTGTAGAAAAGCCACTTTGGAAGAAGGCCTGTTTGGGCCAAAACTCTTTAGCATCTTTAATATTGGTTCTCCTTTTCTGTTATTTCCATGGACTTGACCTCCAAAGCCTGGGTTAGAATATATTTTTTATACGACCACAGTCTTTGCAATAGCATATTTGGAGAGTTTCCCTCACCCACCCCTGCTCCTTTAAAAAAAATTAATTGTAAACTGAGACATATTTTGAAAAGGCACAATCTTTATTAAAATATACATAAAAGAGGGCATGCAGTCTCTGTTTAAGCAACTGCTAGATTGCAACAGAAATTGCCAAAAGCAAGGAAATACAAGTTAAGTCTAGCATTCCATTCCTTGTTCATCCCTTTGTGCCTTGTTATTTATTGCAGGGAGCTTGGATCAGCGAGTTATGTTACATACCATATGTGCTGCAATAGAAGCTAAGCACAACGTAACAAGCCAGCGATGGAGTGTCAATCTAAACTTTGAACTTCCTTGCTTTTGTTGTTTAGTATCTCAAATTTCCTGCGACTTAAACTGCAGTTATTTTTTATGTGAGTCGCAGGTCAAGTTCTCAGATGGAGAGTAGAAAGTGCACAACACAAAATGCAATTATGTGAGCTTCCGACTGCAAGAACATAGCAGTGTAATTCTTTTCTCCCGTCAGTCAGTAATGTTGGATGTTCTTGATATCAAATTCTCACAAATGTATGAGGGACCTCAGAAGGCTTTTAAGCAAATCATTTTTCATAAGTTTGAAAAATATAATTCCTCTTTCCCTCACATATGAAAGCACCATGTAAAAACTATTCCACTTTTGTTGTGCCTCAGGTTGGGGAACTGAATTGGATCATTGCTGCGTTTATGTTTGCAGTTTATTTGTAAGCTGTTTAGAGCGACTCCTTTGTGGTGGGGAAAAGCGGGTATAAATCTTTTAAATAAGAAATATTTGTTTGTGGGGTGCAATATTATTTTGGGATTTGGGGCAGGGGGCTGGTAAGCCAACTAATTTGTAACCCAGAGAGAGGGGAGTAGTGGCATTTGCAGGTGTTTTGTAGCTAATGTTGGTTGGGGTAATATGGAAAGTTATTAAAGAGAGTGGGCACAAAACCCACACAAATTAAGTGCAAGCAATCTCATGGCAATCCCCGAGACTTAAGTTAGTCACAATCCACTTATTGCTTTCACCGGGACTTAGGACTTGCCCACACTGGGGCAAATGTGGAATCACACCTTTCCCCCCACTTCAAATGCGGGTTTCCCCCCATCTTGGCCATTTTGGACTTTCCGGGGACTGAAAAGCCCTGCATTCAAAGGGAGAAATGTTAGAGGCAACGCTGGGATGGGGAGGACGTCATTTGGTCCGCCACCTAATGGTCAGGGGTCCCTTTACCTTTACCTTAATGGGGAGACAGGAAAATCCACACGTTTCTCCAGTGTGGACAAGGCCTTAGTTGCAACTACTTATAGGCACACTCTGAAAATCTTTGGCCTCAAGATGCCTATTAATCATACTGACACTTTGAAACAACTATTGCACTTGCTGGTTCCCACTTCCTTCCCCCCTACACACAATCTTTCTCAAGCCCTTCCACCCATATGATATGCAGAAAGTTGAAGCGCAGGCACCTTGCATCCCTCCCCCCAGTATACATTCCAATATACCAGTGGTCCCAGGCTCTACTCAAACAACGAGTTCTTTAGGCGATCACCTTATTAAAGAAATCTTAATCAACTAGTTGAACAAACTGTCAGCTCGGAAGAAACAATCCCCCCTTCTCACTCATATGGAATGCCTCTTATAAGATGATGCCCTGCTGCATACAAACATGCATGTATCATCTAAGGGGAAGAAGAGTATTCTATGTTTCTTCAGAAACATAACAAATTTATGAAAATTCAATTGATTAATTATTAGCGTAATAAAAACTGCCTTTCCTGATTAGCCAGGGACACATTTTTGGCCACTTCGTCTAAGCCAGGGGTGTCCAAGCAGTAGATTGTGATCTACTGGTAGATCCCTGGCTGATCCTGGTAGATCGCGGGATCCTTATCGTGCACAAAAAGTTACAGGGGAAAAGCTAAAAAACTCTGTGCAATCGTCCTCCCAAAAAGCGCTCAACAACTCTGGGCAATCCACCCACCCCACGGATGCTCCTCTCCCTCCAGTGACAATGGGTGGATCACTGCCAGTTTTTTTATACTGGGAGTAGATCACAGTCTCTTGGGAATTGGACATGCCTGATCTAAGCTACTGGCTGATCATTGCAGTCCTACCATTTGTGTGTGTTTGTGTGAATTTGTGATGCATACCTCCAACATCCTGCAGCTCTGCCCTATCTAACCAGCTTCAGCATACCAGTTTACCAGGAAGCTGGACTACCTGTACGTAGTAATAGCTTTTGTGTCTTGTGAAAGCCTGAATCGCTAAGGCTGTTTTAAAACTTAGCAGGCGGCAATCCCAGGCCTGGCACCAGTAACCAACCAGGTTGTGGACTGGCTGAAGGGCCTCTCACCAGCCACACCGCCATGAAGCAGCTTCCCTGCAACGCACTCCTCAGGTGGTTTTCAGAGGTGGCAAATGTAAGCTGAGCCCCCATCCACAGTGGCCACCAGTCATTTCAAGTAACCCAAAATGCCATGCCCCGGCCCATCAATCTATGAAATGGTAACTTATCCATCTTAACTGCCCTAGGTTTTGAAATCAGTTTTCAGTGCTGTGCGTGAAGTTTTTATTAGGCTGAAAACAGTCAAAAGAACCCACTGTGCATGTTGAAATAATAACCATACATCTCTCTTGATTATGATCTGCCTTCAGGCTTCATGTTTCTGCAAATATGTGAATAGTTCCCATTTAAAATAATCCTGTAAAAGTACTCCAAGTGGTAAGATTTTTAACTTGACACATCCTGAGAAATATGCACTTTCAAATATTTTTCAAGAAATGTTTTTCAGTGTGAACAATGAGGGAGAAAGCTATCTTGTAATGACTCATAACTGTTTGTGTGAGCACGCTGTTAATTGGTTACAGTTCAGTTTAGCATTACATTTGACTCTGTTTTGTTATGATGGCTGTAACTGAGTACAAGATGAAATATTATTATTCCTCTCGTACATGCTGCTCTAGCACAACTGCAAGCTCCTATCAAAGTGTTGCCCAACCAGGGAGAGAGAGAGAGAAAGATCCAGTTATTAACTATCAGTTTTTCTCCGTCTGCTTTGCTCATCTGTCTGGTATTTTCCTGTAATTGTATAAGCTCTGGAGGCCAATGTTAGAATTTTCGCAAAAGGGCTAATGATGATATTTGGACTGCAAAAGCCATCTTTTACTTTGAGTTTCTTTGCGGAAAAAATTATGGAAGCAGTCACAATGAGTAACGGACACTTTAACTAATAGGAAATAGAAAAACCCAACACATAGGAAAATTTAAAAGCAGCTGCAAAGACGTAAATCTTGGAGAAGATTGTGATGCATTGGCTGCCTTGCATCCATCTCTCACACGACGCCCTCTAATGCAGCATTTAGATAATAACTTTCCCAATGCCTCCTCTTTACAGCTGAGAAAGAGAGAAGCGGGTGGGGTGGGGGGTGTTAACAATAATAATAGAAGAGCTCAGACAACGTCGCTGCTTTATGACTGCCTTCTACTAAGAGGCATGCCGCAAGAGAATGACAGTAATTTTGAAAAGGGTTGTCAGTCAGCTGTATCACAGATGGAGCACTCTAATGACCTTCAAGGTCACAGTTCATTCGTCTACATAATGGAATGAATAGGGAGAACTGAGTGCACAAGCTTTATTAATGAAGGAGCATAAAGAGATGGAGCCTCATTGGCTATAACTCAGGAAAGCTATATCTGGAAGAGGGCAAAAATGCTCTTGCTGCATGTTGACAACTTTATTCTAATCTCTAAATAAAAGAAGCCCGAATGAGCCACAACGCCAATTGTTTCAGAACGCGTCAGCGAAGCTTTGCTTCCCGCCCACCCACAGACTTCATTTTATATATTTTAATGGGGGGGGGGATTCATTTGGTAAGCACTGGTTTTAGTAGTGCCAAGAGATCAGGTCTAAAATAAGAGAGATCTATTTGTTATCTCTGTTTTTATGATGTTGTTTTACAGTGTTCATGTTGGTTTATACTTTGTGCATGCACCATTTTTAAATCCTAAGTAGCTTAGAAATACTTTTTAATAAATAATAAATAAAAGTCAAGTCAAGCATGCCTGGGAGTGCGTGTTTTAAATATGGAAAACAAATCTTAGATCTTTCTAAATGCCATTGTCAGCACAGCGGTGGTCCTCTTAACTAAAAAATGGCCTCAGCATAAACGCTGCCTGGTCAGCATATCAGTGGAGCCTATTTTATGCTGCCTGGTAACAAAATAAAACAAAGAATTGCCTATGACTTATTAAGACATTTGTAATTATACTTTTATGTTTACAATACTTCCAGGGTAGATGTCTGTGTTGAAATGTGATAGTGGCTATTAAAGCGTTTGGTGCTCAACATGATGGACAAGTTTGTTTCCGAGAGATGCCACTATGTCTTGGTTGAGAATTTCATGCCTTTCATGCTACAGTGCTTTCTTACACTTCTCCATTAAAATGTTTTATTAGGCATCATCGGAACAAGAGAAAGTTCAAGAATGTCCAGACCAGAAAAGCTCATCTGAGCTAACTGTCGTAGAGGAGATGAAGCTGCCTGTAGAAGAGTCCCAGGTTTCTCCACTAGATGTAACTGGGATGCCATCATTGGAAAAGACAGACTTTGAAGAGGTCAGCTCAAACTGTGAGGAAGTCAAGGAGGAGATGTCATGCAAAGATTCTGTCTCAAGTGCTTTGGTGTCCCCAGAAGAAGATGAGGTCTTGAATTCCACAGTCGGGAAAATCCCCAGTCTGTCAGAGGATCCAGATGAGCCAAAGCAGGAACAAAGAGTTCACTGTCTCACAGACGACCTAGAAAGTAGTGCCCAAGAAATTCCATTTAATAACTTCCCCACTATCCAACTCCCACTTCCAAGTCAAAGTGAGATGGAAGACGACAAACTCCCAGAGATGGCGGACTACATTGCCAACTGCACGGTTAAAGTGGATCAGTTAGGAAATGAGGACATACACAATGCACTGAAACAGAGTCCCAAAGTCCTTGTAGTACAGAATTTTGACATGTTCAAAGAGAAAGAAGTGCCGAGCTCCCTTAATGGTGAGCCTGGTTTCAGCTGCACACCACTGCTCTACTCCAAAGGCAACCCGGGCATCATGTCACCTCTGGCAAAGAAGAAGCTCTTGTCACAAGTCAGTGGGGCAACCCTCTCCTGCAGCTACCCTTACGGCTCACCACCACCTTTGATCAGCAAGAAGAAATTAAGCAGCAAAGAGGACCTGTTGTCAAGCATGCCACAGGCTTCCCATGCCTCTGGGATGGATGCTGCGGCACTCAGCAGGCCATCTGTGATCCAACACGTACAGAGTTTCAAACCCAAGAACTCGGACGAGAGGAAGTCTGCTAGTGAAACCTACAGGCACGAACTGCTACTCAAGAAAACTGATTCTGAATGTTGCGATTTCACCAAACAACACCTGAGTGCTCTGGCCGAATCCTATGCACTAAAGTCGGAAATCCAGGACATGAAAGATAGAATGAATGAAAAAAGGGCGCTGCACCACTCCCACATGCCTGCTTTCTTGGCAGACTTTTACTCATCTCCTCACCTGCACAGCCTTTACAGGCACACCGAACACCACCTTAATAATGAACAGACGTCAAAGTACCTCCACCGAGACATGTATAGAGATACGGAAGCCCTTTCCATGTTCCCTCAACACAAGCACCAAGACAAGCGAAGCTTAAGCTATCACCCGCCTCTACATCAGCCGGAGAAAAAGAGCCCCATGGAAGCCTCTTCTGATGATCAGCCGACAGATCTGAGTCTTCCTAAAAGTACTCCCAAACAGACTGCAAAAGCTCTGGGGTCATCTTCCCTCTTGCATGCTTCGGCGGAGAGCAAAAGCATATCCCAGTTCCAAGCCTTGAGCGGCCAGCCTCTGAGCATAGACTGCAACCCCAAAGCTTGTCGTGTTTCTCCAATGACAGTGTCGGCCCCCAAGAAGCACGGCGAGCCTCTTCTCAGGACCAACAAACAGCAGACCCCAAGGAAGATGGAGGGCATGGTCCACCCCATCCTAAGCCACAAAACCAATGCTCAAACCATTGGGGCAGCTCGGCCTCTGAAGCGCAGCCTGGAGGATTTGGACAAAGCCATTTCGGAAAAGAAGATCCGAGCCGTCTCGCCCCTGCGCTTACCAAAGGAAGCCCCTGCAAAAGACAAGGGTCTTGAGCAAGAGACCGAGGGCAGCAAATCAGCACACGTCCTCCCGCCCGGCGGCATGCTGGAGGGCCACAAGTTTCCCCTCTCCAGCCCCATCTTCACAGGCTTGTACCCAGGGACATTGTGCAGCAGCCTGAGCAACCGCATCCCAGCTGGGTATTCTCATCCTCTACAATACTTGAAAAATCAGGCAGTGCTTTCTCCGCTAATGCAGCCTTTGGCTCTCCACTCGTTCATGGTGCAAAGACAGTTCCTTACGTCCCCTGGAAACTCACAGCAGCTTTACAGGCACTTAGCTGCAGCCACACCTGTAGGAAGTTCATATGGCGACCTTTTGCACAACAACATTTATCCTTTGGCTGCTATCAATCCTCAGGCTGCTTTCGCGCCTTCTCAGTTGTCTTCTGTACATCCGAGCACAAAACTGTAAATCCTCCCTTGGAAAACAACAACAAACAACTACATTCCTTTTAGCCTGTGATGTCTTGCAAAATTTAAACAAAAAGCCGATTATTTGTGTTAACCAATAAGCAGTTTTGTCCCTCATTGCTGAAGGCTTCAGAGTTGATCGAGGGTCAAGCAAGACAGTCGATTCGCCTGGGCTTTGTTTTTTTACTTTGGGCTCCTGCATCTACTCCTCCGTGGTCATTTCACATTGCAAAGAAGGTTCGCAAAAGTATCTGTATCATGCGGAAAACAAGTGTCAGAGAAGAGCAGGGGGAACATTAGGCTCCACCCCCCTTATATTGGAGGAGAAAAAAGGTGTTTGTTTGTTTGTGTCCCCCCCCCCCTAAAAAAGAGTGGGTTTTGGAGCATTTCAAGTAGAAAAAAAGGCAGGTCTGATGAGAGAGAAAGTGGAACAAGCAAATGATCTACGGATATTGCTTCTTTGGGTACCATTTTGTTTTCTGACTTTTCAGATTTCAAATCAATGCAATGTATAGCAGAAACTTCATAGCATTTCATCTTAACACTATCAAAACAGGAAAAGTAAACACTGTCCAATTAGACTTTACATATCTGCTTCAGAAACAAAACAAAAGAATCTCCAGCGTCAAGTTCATTTGTATAATTTATGCAAGTTATTTTCAACTTATCCTGTGCTCTGTTTAATTTAAAAGAACAGTCTCTTTTCATTTGCAACCTCTTTTTGGTAAAAGAAAAAAAGGCGCTGGTTATTGAGGGCTTCTTTTTTAAATGTGTTTATATTTTCCCCCTTCCTTTCCCCCTTTCTGCTTATGTTTTTAGAGCAGCTTTTTGGGTGGTAATGTCATTGTTTACAAAACAAAAGCATCCATTTTCAATGAACCTTTCCAATGGAGAGAGAAGCATACTGTAGATCACACAATTGCAGCTGAGTCCAAACATCAGTTCCTTCTCAAGCGACTAGATCCTTCAAAGGTGCTGAGCATTCCCCTCACCCATCAAAATGGTTCTCTAATTGTTCATACTTTGCTGTTTTACTGGCCACTGGGATCTGGTTTTCCTGTATCATGGTCTGTGAATTTGTTAAGAATTGTACTTAACCTTATCTAGGCTGTGAAACTGTCCTGCATACCAGAAAGGAAACATGCTTAGGAGACTGTGCTGGCAACAAGTTACTCAATAACATTGGAGTTCTAAAGAACCTTTATTGTGGGCTGTTAAGCTATTTCAAGAATTTCAGCCGTTAGGAGAGAAAGAAGGTGAAGATTTTAGTTAAAGGTGGTCTGGATTCTGTGCTGCTGAAGTGAGATGGGTGAGAACGTATAAACGTTCTGAGAAAGATAATAGCAAGGAGCCGTTCCAAATCTGGAAGTCAGTCTTTTGAGGGTCACCTTTGGGCTATGAACTGGTTGAACTCTTGCTTGGTGGAGTCCTCCTACAAAGTGCTGAACATCCCACCTTCTTCCAGCAAAGTATTCTGACCATGTGGCTTGGACTCCAAACAAAAATGGCAGCTTAATCTACAAACCACTTAAGCCCGGTTTTACTTGACTTTGACTCTCTGGTCCTATTGAACAAAAGTTCCATGCCAGTGGCATTTCTGAAGCCTGAGCCAGAGTACCCTGTTGACTCTCATGAGAGTCTTCCTGCTGAAAGCTACAAATTGCCTTGAGATATTTTGCTGGAATGGGCTAGGGTGCTCAGATCATTGCAGGGTCAGGACTGCAGCACAAAGGGCAGCAGCTGAAGTATAAAAGGGGATATATTTTGATGTGAGGAAAGGCTCGAAGAGCTGGCAGGCATGGCTCCACCCACTGACTTGCTACTGTGCAAGCTTGGAGGCCTTAGAGGAGCAGTCAAGGGCCCTTTTAGTGCATGCACACACCCCTTACACACCCATGGGAACAGCAAGAGTAAGAGTCCTACCCTTATAGACTGCAGCTGGCTGCTCACTCTCATTTGCTTTGGCCTTGGCTTGTGCATGAGCACCTGAGGTGCAAAAGGGAAGGTTTCGTTCAGCCTGTATTGCTGTTCCTCTTGGGAGGGAAAGGCGTTCGAAGAGCCCTTTATCAGCGGCTTTGAGTGAGCAGCTGAGGGCTTTCTAGGAGGCCTTTGCTGAAGCTTCCATTGCTGTTCACGCAGGGACAGAACCTTGGTGTAGAGAGCAAGCACCCAATGTGTGTAATCAGAACACTTGAAAGCTGGTGCTAAGGTAGGAAGCCCCAAGGACCGTGCCCTCTGCCCCCATCTCATATTCCTCTCTGACACTGTGTACCAGCACAAGTGATGTTTCCCACCAGAGAGGGAGGAAATGTCAGGTGCTGCCGTGAAGCTGGCTTTGTTCAAATCCAAGAAACAATGCCAGCGTCCACTCGTTTTGGTTCCAGTGTCTCTCATGGATTTGCCGAGTTTCCACCTCCCATTCAGGAAGCATCAAAGGCAGCCAAATCTGTTGAGGCTGCCCCATACCTCTCTGGCATCATCGCTGGCCACACAGCATGGCCACGGCAGCCCACTGAGCACTTGGCTCAACAGCGATCCGCTTGAGTTGGTGGTGGGGCAGGTCCTCCCCATGAGGCTAAAATGCAGCCCCCCACCCCAGTCACAAGGTGTAATTTGAAGAGTGGCAAGTCCGTAAGTGAAGCTGGTGGGTTTGGGTTTTGTCCATGGGGAAAATCAACCTACAACGGTGTGGATTTATTTGGAGGAACCTTTCTGTGCTGGGTCTGGAAGTATGGACAGCCACCCAGAGAGGCTGAACTTTTTGAGGCATTTTACAATGTGAAAATCGGTTGTGAGCTGAACCCATCCCAGATTGCAATTCAAATACAGTAATAATCAAAACTACTGGAAACTAGTGGAAACTACTTAAGCAACATCGTGCATGCATGCCAAACATCCTATATTGAAATTTCCTGTGATATGAAGCCAACTGCAATATATAATGTAACCTATTTAATATACAATGGTGGAAAAAAACAACAAAATAATAGACATCTACTGTTAAAGATCGATGTTATCTTCAATTTAACGCTTTTATGTTCTTGTGGTAAAATTATATGAACTGATGATGCATAAGCAGGCTAGTAGTCTTTAGAAGATAAATGTGCCAACGCCGACTTTTGCTTTTCTTTTTCCTGCTGTGCTCGGAGCATTCAAAAAAACAACAATCACATTCTAAGTTGATCAGATGCCATAGAGGGCATTATTAGTATATAAAAAAAATTGCACTAAACCTGACTAATATAATAATCAAGGTGGGGAGGGGGAAGGGAAGTTGGCAGGGTTGTATAAGCCTGCAGTGACTGTTAGAATTATGTGCCTGGTTTGGTAATCCAGGATGTAATGCATCTCTGATTTGTTTGGGATAATCTGCATGTAGGGTTGCCTGATCCCCCTTACAGTAAGGGATGTCCCTTGTTTTAAAAGGATTGTCCCTCGTTTTGGAACAGCACACCCTTAGCAAGTCATTTACTGCATGCAGAGGTAGCTCCACATTGCTTACAGTGGTACGCCCCTATCCTACCCCTTTCCCTCCAGTAGAGAGGGTCGCACTGTGCACAAATCCTTTGGCACATACTTAGCTCCCCACCCTCTTGAAAGGAATGGGGCTGCCCTCCTGCACAGGAGCTATGCGTGCATATGAGGGTACTTGACTGTCCATTTATTCCAAATCCCACAACCCTAGGATGACTCATTTTTGAAAGTTTGATTTGATAACCATACTGTTAAATCTTAACCTCGTGTGCTTATTTTGTAAGTCTCCAATTTCAGTTTCATGCATTGTTTTGAAAGTTGTTCGGACTGTTCTAAAAGATCACAGTGCAGGGTTAATTGATCCCCCCCCCCTTTTGTTGTTGTTGTTCCTCTTGCTTTTTTCAATAGGAAGACTGGCTTATTTTTAGAAAGCTCATGATGCATTGGCCAAGATGAGGGTAAATGAAGAGCAATGAGGACATAGCTCATACCATTGGTGGGGTGGGTTGCCTAAGAATGCTTTTTAAAAATCCATGATTTCTATTAAGTATTGCATTTTCCACTGGCAGAAGACTACTTTCTGTGACTTAAATGGGGCTTTGTTTGCTTTGTTTGAGTTCAAGGGGCCTTATTGAATGAAATTGCACAAGTTTTTTTGTTATTGGTAGATTGGTAAAGAAAACAGTTTAATTGGCAACAGAGTGATAAATCTATTTACCATGAGTTGGTCCCAAGAAATGTTGCAATTCCAACTCACTCTGTTCAGGATTCATTAAAGATTCTGAAGGTTGATGAGATTAAAGACAAAGAAAACCTTTCCCTCCCCTTGATAGAATTGTCATTTTAGAAGCCATTGACATGGGGAGGGGTTTGTGTTGGGTGAGGCCTTTTGCAACCGGATTCTCACTTTAGTAATCAGAAGAGTTTCCCAATTCCATCTGAAGCCCAACATAAAGCTAAGAAGTGTTCCTGGCTTATTGAACTGCTCCATGAATCCTTAAGCACGCAGGCCGCAAGCCAATGAAACCTGTGACTTGAGCCCTGTTTAATATAGTACCTGGAGTAATGGGATTGTTACTGTTTCCATGGTTATTCCACTCCAGGTAACTTCTGCATCAAGAAAAGCTGAGAGTAATTTTGGCCCCATTTTACACGTTAGCTGGAATGGTGTGATAGTGTAGTTGTTCCTCCGCCACTCAGGGAAATGTCTCTCGGGTGATGCCTAATTGTGTAAGCAGCCCTAACTAGGGGTGGCACAGGAGCAACCAGAGAGGCAGCAGCCGTGCAAGAGTTAAACAGAGCCAAAGTCACTTCTGTCTCACTGTTTTCTTGACTAGTCCCCATATGTTCAAGCTCTGTCCTATCTGTTGTGTGGCTCACAGAAGCCAGTAGATGGCCACAGAAATAGGTTGTGTGGTGTGTGCCTTTAAAGGGAGAGGTTGGCTTCTACTCACTCGTTATTCCATGTGATCCGATTGTACAGCAATGAGCGTAGTCAAGCCTGGCCCCATTTCACAATTCGTAATGCTTATAGTGGGAAAATATTTCACTGATAATGAGGTCTGCAGTATTGAAACTATCATTATTGAGCACTTAACCGGTGTTAGCTGTAAATGTATTTGATATTTTACATGTATTCCTCCCCTCCCATAGTTTTAAATATGGTCTAACAAAGGCAGCATAATCTACTAGCTGTTTATACTTTGTTTTGAGCGTTCTTTTGTTGTAAATAGTGTATACATTCTTGTGATTCAAGTTATTGTAGCTTATATGCTCTGTAAGGTGATTATTTGTATATAGAAAAAAAATGGCCCAGTAATATTATATAGTTTTCCCATTTTTTAAAAGAATAAAAGGGTTACTGAGTAACCTTTCAAATTAAATAAGTTTAAACACTACCAGAAAGAAAGAAAGAAAAAAAAGCTGAGCCAACTATAAACACTCAATTTTTGTATGTTTTCCAAATTGTATGTATTAATGCTTTTGATACTGTATTATGTGCCAATAGTTTCCCAATCACATAGCAAGCAAAGATATTTTGTACTTTTTGATCCACTGTAATATTTAATAAAAAATGTTACTATCTGTTTCCTTTTATGTTTAATACATTTGTAAACAGTTTTTTTTATCACCCAAGGGATTTCTGTATTCAACCCTTTTAACCTCTCAGCAGCAGCAGTCTGGGGACAGCTCGGTCCCCATGCCGAGAGTCAGATGAAAGAAAGGCAAGGTCGCAGTTTATCGGGAGAGAGAAGTTTGTTTACATATAGTCATCTTCATAGATGGAGGAATGGGGCTGGAGAGATCTGTGTGCATTGCAAACGAAAGATAAAACCTCTAGCCCAAAGATAGCTTCAATTTTATGACCAGAAAAGTGAAATTCTGCAACCTATAAACATTCTGCAACACAATTCACACATATTTGCATAATCCATAGATTCCATAGCATTACTTCGCATAACTTATTCTGGTGTTGACAGTTGTGGGGAGATACTGTACTTGGTAGTATTTGATGGAAGTCAACGGATAAGAAGCTGACCTCCATTGATAACTTCAGGTTGAAGAAGAGATTTTCATGCTTTCAGAGGCATTAGAATGATCCTCCTTTAATAATGGAAAGGGGGATCTAATTTGTTTTAAAGCTTAGCTGGCTAAGTTTACAAAGAGCTACATGTAAGCTGTAATGCGGGTCGTACCCTTTACTGGGTACAAGGGGATCCTCAGAGCATTCCCAAAGGCAAATGGCAGGATTCCCTGTCTGCTACGCAGCACCATGTGAGTGTGGATCTAGTCTTTTAAGAAACAAACGAGGCTTTGTTCTTACGCAATGCCTTCCATCAAAGGCTCTGAAATAACATGGTAAATATTACACAAGTATGTACAGGCAGTCAAACTGACGCTTGAGTAACCTGGATTTACCAAGGACCAGTAAGGCTAAGATAAAAGAGAACATTATCTCACATCATGAGTCAATCAGTGCGCTACACACACAAAATATTGACCAGCCTGACAGCACGCTGTCGGATAAGAACCCCAAATCAAATCTTCATTGTCTCAATTGCAGGGCTTAACAAAAATAATTACTAAGCACATTATTGTTAAAAACAAAGCAAAAAAACCCCCTGCCATTACAGTATAACTTATTCTCAAGAAAAAAACGCAGTGGAATCTCACCTCGATTAGGCCACAACATGGGTTTCCAGGTATTTGCTACTCCAACAGCAAGCCATGCCCAAAACAATGTCAGAATATGCATCCTAAAAAACATCATTTCAAGGCGATCAGCAAAATTTAAGTAGTTACAGAATTACTGTTTTCCTAGGCCTTTCATGTTAATAAACTCAGTACAGTACTGCAGTAAGATTAAACCATCTAATGATTTTGGGCCATGCAGTCTGATCACATCAATGGGCCCCCAAATTATTTGTCATATTTTTTTTTATTCACTACATTTGATGCCCTACCTTTCTGCCAAGAAGCATATGGATCTACTTCCCTTTCCTCCTGCACCAATCTTTTCTCTTTTTTTATCATCTTCAAAACAATGCTATGCTGCAGATTAGGCTGAAAGACCTCACTGGTTGCTGGATTGTGGCTATTCTGGTGCATAAAAAGTGGAAACGTTTGGCCACAAGATGGCATCATGCACATTTTTTGCCCTGTGACCAACAAAAACACCAGCCAACCAGACAGCTTTTGGAGAAAGACTTTTACTACTTCTTTTCTGAAACCTGTAATCCTTTTCAGAATGTTTGATTCCCCAGACACGTTTTAAAATGTAAAGAACACCTCAGTCTGGCGAGGGAAATCCATGTGCACAAGCAGCACATCTGGATGCCACTGCACAGCTGTGGGCACATTCCCCAGCCCATCTCACAATGCTCATTCAGGCCTCATTGATATGACTGGATGCACATCCCTGTACCCAGAGCCACCCGTTGCTGTACACGATTTGTTTCGCTCACATCTGGAGCTGGCCCACAGCCAGTCCTTTTAGAGATTTCTGAATGGGCAAGAGCTGGCCTGTTTAACCATTAAAGACAGAAGAGACAGCATGCATATGCTTAAAAAGCAACCGCTGCATTATTGCACACCTAAACATTCATTTGTCCACAAAGCATTGTTTTAAAAGCTTTTTAACAAGGGGAGGAGGGGCTGGTATTTAAAATATCGAATCATTCTGTGAAAAGAAACAGGCGGTGTTGTTTGGGAATTGTAGCTCTGTGAGGAGTAAACTACTGTTTACCGCTCACAGAGCTACAATTCCCAGGATTGGGGGGGGGGGGGGCATTAAATGCAGAGTATGTTTTTGCAGCTCAAGGACAGGCACTCATTATGTTCCATTGCAGAAGCAAGAGCCTAGCTGCATCCCCATCCCCTTTTGTTTCTTACTTTTTAGGAACACACGAGTAGCTCTGCTGGATCAGACCAAAGGCCAATTCGGAAGTGGGGGGGGGGGAATGGCTGCTGTGTCCCTCCTCCTGTCCTAGCCAGCCCGTTCAGCATGCATCCCCTTCCCCCACCGCCCGTGCCCTAATTTGAAGATGAGACTCCTGGTCAGGGTTATTTTAGCAGTGCAGTGCCAAATGTGATGAATAAGTGGAAGTCTGTTCAAGGAACAGCAGCTCCTAATGACTGCACAGCAGCCAAATCTCTCTTTCTCTGTTGTCCAGTAATTCCCAAATGGAGAATCAAAACCGTCTATAAACAGAAACTGCTACAATTGCAGTTTTGCTTGAGAGAGAGAGAGAGAGAGAGAGAGCTTCCTTTGCTGCACAGATTAGGAACTAATGTAAAAATTTCTGTGTCTTTTTTTTTAAAAAAAAAAAGAAAACGCCTTACAGCATCTGCCCTCTGTAGGGATTTCACATTCCAGCAAATGCTTTTGTTGCAGGATTTGGAGATGCTCTCCGACAAGCCCCGGGGCTGATGGTTGCCATTAGGAAAAGACACTTTTATTATTCAGAGAAGATATCATAGGATCGAGCTCTTTGTGCACCGCGATGTTTATTGATAGAAAATAGAAAGTTGGCCAGCGCAGTTATTGACTGACTGCATAAGGGAGATGGTTGGAGCATAAACACTGAACCCAGGAAGAGCCCAGTCTTTGTCCAGCTGCTGTGCCCTATTTCTTTGAGGGAACCAGCCAAAATAAAAACAAAAACAAAAAATGAACAGCTACAAACTGACAGATAACATTTCAGACCATAAATCTTGACATTAATTTTTGACAGGCTTTTACTAGCAAATATCAGCTTACATGGGAAGCTCTACTTATACTCAAGGAATCATGTCCTAAAATATTTAAAACTAGCTAACCCTTAAAAAAAAAAACACCTCTCAAACACAGCTAATAATAGCAGTAGGATCTCGGTATCTTTTAAAGAAAAAGTTGCCTGAAATAGGCTTCAAGACCTGCAAAGGAGAAGGAAGTAATTGTGCTGTGCGTGTGTTTGGAGTCAAGCACCCCAGAGAAGGAGGTGTCCCGCCCCCACCCCCCGCAACAGCTTCTTGGCCCCAGGCCACACAAAACCAGGAACTGGCGCAGACTTCCTAGGTCACACTCATAGTCTCACTCTTCACGACTGCACCGTACAGCTCTAGCGAAATCTGTCTCCCAATTTATTTATTTTTGCTTAAGCAATAGTCTGCATTTCTTTAAACCATAACGTGCCCCTCAAGACTTTAGTCATATCTCAGGGATGTATAACAAACCTAAATAAAACTAAAGTGACCCCCCCAAAATGTGAATGATATTGCTAGAAATACAAATATTTTTCACAATAGACTGAGGACTACTCAAAACAGCAGATCTGATATATGGTCCCTAGGAGGAGACCTCGCTGAACTCATTCAATGCAGCAATATATGCAGCAATTAAACAACAAGGTAATTTTTATACTATAATTCCTTAACACGCTTGTATTTTTATATACATATTTTCTTGGAACATTGTGATTTCAGTTTAATTAATTCATCCATTTGACAATGTGTGCGTTGCAGGGAATGATTATTCCCCAACCCTGCAAAGGCTGATATTGCATTAAGACACAATGACATTTCAAGTAGATATTTATGTTGCTCAGCCACTGCAATCAATCATGTGAATGCTCCTTAAGTGCTGTGAAGATCTCAATCAAGAAAATGCAGAGGAAGAAGCAAAACTGTTTTGAGACAAACTCTGTCTTAAACAAGCTTGTTCAAAAGGAGAGTTGGTGATTGGTGCAAACCATTCTCTCTTTAGAGCAAGTTTTAACCTTGCATTCATGGCAGCCTAATTACCACCATAATAATGAAGATAAGGACACACACACATTTAAAAGCACTGCAATACCTCCGAAGGAAACAGGAACATTTTGCATGTATAACCCCTAGATCAAGGGTCAGCAAACTTTTTCAGCAGGGGGCCGGTCCACTGTCCCTCGGACCTTATGGGGGGCTGGACTATACTGGGGGGAGTATGAATAAATTCCTATGCCCCACAAATAACCCAGAGATGCATTTTTGGAAAAAGGACACATTCTACTCATGTAAAAACACACTGATTCCCGGACTGTCCGCAGGCCGGATTGAGAAGGCGATTGGGCCAGATCCGGCCCTTGGGCCTTAGTTTGCCTACCCAAGCCCTAGATATATTTGCTTCTCCTCTGTACAGATAATTAATCCGAGCTGAGTTTTTAAAAAGTGCAGTAAGAACTTACAATGAAAAGAGTTTTCACCCCATCTAGAAAGCATAGATACACACCTGGAGGTACATACAAAAGAAATCTAGTACTTTCTGCCTTCCCAGTTACTATGCTAACTATTGGAAGGAGGCTACCAAATAAAAGTTTAGAATGTCCTCCATCCAGGAACATAGCAATTCTGAAAATATGTAACAGCAATTTAGTAAACGTAGCCCATCAGCCCCATACTGCAGATGGGCAGGGCTGACATTGAAAAGTAACGGGTCCAGCCACACACACAGAAGTGTGCAGCAGAGGAGAGAGCCATGAACCTCTTAGTATGCATCTCAGTCCCATATCAATGGTTAGAACAGTTCCCACAAAATGTAAGAAACTGGTCAAGTGGTGCTTGGTTGAACAGTGTGCTTTTTGCCCATCTCACAAAGTGCTACACTCAAAACTCAAGGTATGGGTGGAATGTTCAGCATTCATATTCCAGTAAGACAAAGGAAGCATGCAACAAAACGGCACAACAAAACCTTTCAGAAAGAATGAAGTACCACTGAAGCTTCAAAAAAAAAGGATGGACGCCATATTGCCCACAAAACGGCAATTTGATGCACTTGTGATACATTTGGAGTGAAGAGGAGCTCCACCCTGGTGCAGAAGATGACCCAAGCATCCTAGAGGGAAGGTTCACTTTTATTTGCCAGGCTAAATCAAGTGGTTGTAGAACCAGACGGGGGGCAGGGATGTCACCACCTGATGCACATTAACCGCTTTGTTTCCCTGCACCAAACTTCAGTTAACTGAAGTTGTCATCTGCACTTGCGTATCAGCTGCCTGAAATGTATGCACCCCAGTTCAACAATGGCTTCCATTTTCTAATTGGATGGAAGCTCCTTTGAGGGAAAGAAAGCCCATCAAACAGGAAAGATTCTCCAGAAGCTACAGGATACCTATGGATTGTGGCTAACGGCAAGTGTACCTTGGCTTCAAGCACCAGTGCTGGGAGCAGAATGGAGCCAGAGCAAGCAGTAATGTGTACACAGGAATCTGTTTAGCAAATAACATGTGACCATTATCCCCCTTTTATCTTTGCTGACCTCTTAACAAGCTTCATTTTAGTTAGCTACAAGGGCTTTAACCAAGGTTGAAATTATCCAAATTCCCGGGTTACATAGGCAGAACAAAATAGACTTTGAGAGGGGAAGAAAAGGTTCTTTCAAGCCACAGGATTTTGTATATTAAACATGGTGTTTTTCCTGCAAATGACAGGTTTTAAAAAACAAAACAAAACCATTTGAAAAGGGAGAAGTAACAACAACTACAAAAAAGCCCACAGCTTCCTCTCTCCATTGCACATTACCTCATTTTATCTCCTATTGAAAAATTCATAAGAAATGAGATATCCATAAAGATACTTAAACTGTACCTCTTCTGAGTTAAGTAATGCCTTTGAAAAATGCACAGACCATCATTCCAAGCAGCTGAGCAATTGCTTCTTATATACAGCATGGAAGTGGGGAAAGGAAAGGAAAACTTTGCTGTGATATAAGATGGCGCTGTGAAGCAGGATGAGCACACAAAATAAGGCACAAAACCAGTCCCATGTGCTTACTGTATTTTTTGCTCTATAAGTCTCACTTTTTCCCTCCTAAAAAGTAAGGGGAAATGTGTGTGCGTCTTATGGAGCGAATGCAGGCTGCGCAGCTATCCCAGAAGCCAGAACAGCAAGAGGGATTGCTGCTGCGATCCCTCTTGTTGTTCTGGCTTCTGAGATTCAGAATATTTTTTTCTTGTTTTCCTCCTCCAAAAACTAGGTGCGTCTTATGGTCTGATGCGTCTTATAGAGCAAAAAATACGGTAAGTTTTTCCGAGATCAATGGAACTTGGGCTGGGATCATATACCTGCTCCCCTGGAGAAAGGAAGCCCCACTGAAGTCAATGGGGTTCACATCAGATATGTCTTGGGTTGCACTGCAAATCACCAATAAAACAACCTTCTATAAAACACTGTAAACACTATTAACTAAACAATGAAAAGAATAAGCTAAACAGCACAACCACAAGAAAGTCGTTTCATAAGATTCACAAAGTATTACAGCACTCATAATCCACAAAGCAATATTGACAACTTTAGCAATCTTACAACAGAAAATAAAGCACTGCTGAATTCCTGTGGTTCATAGTCTTCCACTCAGTTCACCAAAAGAGACACACACATAATGTCCATGGCTGCAGCTCTGTTCTGAAAGCTCCTAGGGCTGGTAGAAAAAGCTGTTGCCCGATTGCCATTGCCTCTTCTCTTTGTTTATTGAGTGCCAATTCTTGCCCGCTTTGCCTATAAATAAAACCAATGTATTTGCCCAGAAAACGGTTGCCCGCATATGTGTACCTGGGGTGTAGAGTTGGACTGAGTCAGGGACTAGGCAAGCAGGGAGTGGGCTATATTTCTGGGTTTCAAAGACCGCGAGAAAGAGACTTCAAAAGACTTTCTACCCCAGACTTCCACAAACTGTGTCACCTGCAATATTTTTCATATTTATATGATATTTTCTGGCCCCAATAAGTCCCCTGCACGACTACTTATGAGTTGTATCCTACAGTAATAAAAAAATAAGAATATCGCTGCTGGATCAAGCCAAAAACCATTAAGGCCATCCTGTTCTCACATTGACAGGGGCGGCCAGAGATGGTTTGGTACCTTTCCCTCAAGGAAATACAACCTCACCACTGGGAGGTGGCGGAGCAAGGGTGCCTGGAACACCAGCTCGGCAAGAGGGAGGCATTCCAGAGAACTTTGCTGGTGGTCTCCCTCTGCCGCTAGGGGCGCAGAGAGACCAGCAGGGCAAAGCTAAGTGGCAGAATACTGTGCCTCTCTACTACTGCCTGGATTGCTTCTCTGGTGGCAGCGGAAGCAGTGGAATGGGCATAGCACCAGTGGAGAGGTTGCCTCTTGCATTGTCCAACACCTTAGGCGGCTGCTTCACCCAACCTCATGGGTGGGTCGTCTTCGCGCATTGGCCAACCAGTTGGTTTGGGAAGCCCACAAACAGGGCCTGAATGCAACAGCACATCTCTCCATGTGATTCCCAGCATACTGGGAACACAGCTGTTATGCCTAGAATTATTTCATGAATTAGTCCAATTCTCTTTCAAAGCTATCCAACTTGATGTTTGTCACTACATCTGGAAGGAACTAATTCTATAGTTTAGTTATGAAGAAGTACTTCCTCTTACCTGTCCTGAATCTTCCAACCTTCAGCTGTATTAGATGGTCCTGGGTTCTAGTCTATGAGATAGGGAGAAAAACCTCTCTCCTAGCCATTTTCTCCATAACATGCATAACTAGGGAGAAGCAATTGAGAACAAAGGTGTGGCTTGCCCATGATGCCTGTGGGAAAAATAATTGTATTAGGTCCTTGTTAACAGAAGAGGTCCATTACACCTTATTTCGTGCTATATTGTTTTTGATTTCCTTTGCAATGGCACAGTGGAGCTATATTATGGCATTACTCCTTTAACAATGTAGCCTATTTGAAAAAACCCCTATTCAGTTACAGAGCACATTTGAGAACACAAGATATTTCATATTACTTTCTTTCTTTTACCATCTTAATTGGTGTGGATTTATTTACATCCATTAGCTTCTCCAGGGTGATCTGTATGCTTTCAATGGTACAGAAATCCAGATAATGAGGTTTTGTCTAAGAATAGCATTCAACAGCTCCCAGGGATTTTCATTAGCCTGTAAGAAACCCAGATGGCCAAGGATGCTGTACAAATACATATCTGAAGACAACGGAACTGGGTTCAAATCCTTCCTCTTAGCCTTAACATGATAAACAGGAGCACGAGCAGCCTACATTTGTGCTGTTGTTAAGGTAGTCAAGGCTTATTGATATTTTTTTTAAACTCTATGTCATCCCAAGGGCTTGAGAAAAACAAAAGTACGGTCACCACAACGTAGAACATACATCATTTGCATATTCTGTTTGAACCAGACATAACACAGAGACACTGTACAGATGACAAATAAGGAGGCCACAGTGCTGGAGCAAAATAGCCACAACTTCGTTAGATTTCCAAAGAATTGATCAGAACATTGCCATATAAAAAGGTAGTAAAATGGGGGTGGGGAGGGAGGGAGGGAGATGCTATTGGTATCGTGCTTTACTTGTGGAAGCCCAATTAAGGCTTACCATGTGTGAGGCCATTTATAAGGTCCCAGAAATCTTGTGAGACCTGTAAATCCTGGGTCTTGGAATATTAGTGCTGCTGAGAGCCATAAGTCCGTGCCATTGCAAGTCCTCGTCAGTTTATCTGACTGGGGGACAAGAGAAGCCCACAAAACATTTCCCATTGCCCCATGAATTTCCTCCCTTCTGGAGGTGCTACCATGGAATTGGGGTGGCTGGGCTTGCATCTGATCAGCTCCTACAGGACTAGGAAGTCCCTTCATGTAGGAAGAAGCCCACGTGTCCCTCCTCCACCACAACATCCTGTAATGTACGCTACAAGGACCTGGCATGCATAGTCTTTCACCATACAAAGGAATTCTGTAGCCCTGGTGATTATATAGACTGGGTAGTTACCTTCCGAGCTGTCAGGGCACTGCTAATGATACATGTGAGTCTTTGGTCCAGCTGGTAATATAACATAAACACAGCTTTAAACAATGTTACTGGGCAGTCTTAAATAGATTGCAGTAAATAAAACTCGTAATTTGATGTGTGTGTTTTTAATGAAGGCAGTGAATGTGGAAATTTTATTCTATCAAATAGAAACTAGGGTCCATTACAGTTATGTAAGTGTAAGCCTCATTGAATTCAATGGAGTTTGCTTCCAAACAGACATGCATGAGATTGGCTCTGAAGTAGGTGGCTCAGGCAGAAACTAAAGCTTTAGAGAATAAATCAAAGCTTGTGGTTATGATTTAAGGTGCTTAATGGCTCCAGCAGAAGGAAGTACACCGTGGAATCTGTGTGTCTGATTTTGCCTGTGAGGTAGCTAGTTGCCTTTCACCACAGGTGCTCCATGAAAAGATACTGCGGGGAGCCAAGCCACAAGTGGACACAGTTGCTCACAGCCTGTTTCCCTGGCTTATGTAGTGTGGGCACATACTTTACTACATCTTGAAGCCTTGTTGCCTTCTACGGCAATGTGTAAAGCAACGGCCTCCATTCAGTTTTCTAGCACACCCTATGCCAAGTAGTCAGGACAGGTATAACTTTGTTCTACCTGAAATCAAGAGTTTCAGAATCTTGCTTTATCATCAGGTCAATAGCAAATATCAGCTTTTAGAAGCAGACATGTTGTCCTCATTGGTAGGGTTATTTTTCTTTTGAAGGTATATAAACATTTTGATAGCTGTCTTGATATAAAAAAAAATGTTCAAAGATTATTTTTCATGGAGTAAAAGAAATTTATGGCAATGTTTCACAGACAGATCTTCATGCGCATATTGCGCATATGGGAGATCTCAATTATGTCCATTTGGTAGTGGTTATATTAAGATATTATCCTATCTTGTTTCAGTATAATCCCTTGAAGCAAACTGCCGCAACTTTGCTAGCAATGTGATTTTCATTAAATCACTCATCTGCACTGACTTCCAGAGCACTATTTTTTTTAAAAAAAAAATCAATCCATCATACTTCAGCATTCTTCATAAACTCATAAATCAATCAAGTTTCCCCAAGATTGAAGTATCTGCCAAGCTTCTTGTAACAGTTTATTACAGTTCGTTGATGATAATTGGGCAAAAATATACTATGTCTGTGTTTGGCTTTAAAAGAGCAGAGGCATTTGAAGTATTTCGCACAGCAAACAGCAGTTTCTGCCCTTTGAGTCCAAGAAAATTAACGGGGGGGGGGGGATCATAGTTCACTGTTGACAACTCCCTACCCCCCAAAGAAGTGCTCAGGTGCCTGTTCTAATTGCCTGGCTCACTGAGCTAGCGCTCACATGTTAGGTGGCAAATGTATTTCCTGTGTGTATGCCAGGATTTTCTGCAACAAATATGCAGCAATAACACACACACACACACACAAACATATATGTATCTGGGAATCCTGATTTGGGGCAACTAAACATGTTATGCTGGACGCGGGTGGCGCTGTGGGTTAAAGCCTCAGCGCCTAGGACTTGCCGATCGAAAGGTTGGCGGTTCGAATCCCCGCGGCGGGGTGCGCTCCCGTTGCTCGGTCCCAGCGCCTGCCAACCTAGCAGTTCGAAAGCACCCCTGGGTGCAAGTAGATAAATAGGGACCACTTACTAGTGGGAAGGTAAACGGCGTTCCGTGTGCTGCGCTGGCTCGCCAGATGCAGCTTGTCACGCTGGCCACGTGACCCGGAAGTGTCTGCGGACAGCGCTGGCCCCCGGCCTATAGAGTGAGATGGGCGCACAACCCTAGAGTCTGTCAAGACTGGCCCGTATGGGCAGGGGTACCTTTACCTTTAAACATGTTATGCAGGAAACACAACTGATGCACATGCAGTAGTGTTTGCTCAGCAAAAGATTAAGTATCCCAAATTATTATAGCTGTTTAACTTTTTCTGAGCACAAGGACCATCCAGACCCAAGCCCATCATCTTCAGGGGGATATATATATACATATATATACACACCCACACCCACACCCACTCTTCCGGGATACACACAAACACCCACACACTTAACCATTCAATTGTAGCAAATCTAAAAGGCAGGATAAAAATTTAAAACCCTGGCTAAATTATATGAAATGCTTATTTGTTCAATGCCCCTTTGCGTACCTTGGAGAATTTAGAAAACAGCAGAACAGCCAGAGAATATTGTGCTCACTGAAGTATGCTAAAGTGAAATGAATGTCAGTTTACATAATATGTCCAATTACTTTTATGAATATTTCCTTTTTTTAGCACCATAATGGCTTATAGTCAGACTATTAGAAATGTAATTAACATTTACTATTGGATAGCTTTATCTCTCTTTGCCTTGTTGTTACAGTGAAGCCAACATACTGTTTACTCTTCAGTTCTAGCCCAGGGGATCTACTCAGCAGATTGTACAGTT
Source organism: Podarcis muralis (assembly GCF_964188315.1). Taxonomy (NCBI): domain Eukaryota; kingdom Metazoa; phylum Chordata; class Lepidosauria; order Squamata; family Lacertidae; genus Podarcis; species Podarcis muralis. The sequence goes on along the minus strand of NC_135660.1, from coordinate 73,189,387 downwards.
TAAGAAATTAGCTAAGCCCAAAATAGTTCTTTTATTTCATAAAAGGTCAGGGAAGCATGACTTATAATTCTATAAATGTACTTGAAAACAAAACAAAAACCATAGGTCAGAGTCAAAATGATGTATTTTATTGGGCCAACTGCATTGATTAGGAAAGCTGGGATACTTTAAAAATTAAAAAAAAGCCTTGCTCCACCAACACAATTACTCCAAGAAAAGAGCACCATTTTAGATCTCCCTGTTCCCTCTTTCTTAGAGACCAACACAGCAGTCAGTGTGTGTGTGTGTGTGTGTGTGTGTGTGTGTGTGTGTGTGTGTGTGTATATATATATATATATATAATTTAATCATTTTTTGATACAAACATCAACTGCAAAAGACACATACAACAAAAACCATAATAATAATAACATACCTATGACTACACCTTTTTTAACAATATTTTCTCACGTCTCTCCTCCCCTACTTCCTACCACTATCCGCCTTATCGCTTAAATATTTGTTCCAGATTTCTTCATATTTATCCATTCTTATTTTGCGTCGACATGCAATTCATTCGTATGTAGCTAATCTGTCCATATTATCAATCCATGTGCTCAATGAAACACAGCAGTCAGTCTTATAACAAACACAGTTTATTGTTCATACTTGTTTTATACAACATTTAAGTTTCTACATTTGTTATAATTCTTTTTTTTTTTAAGTCTGACATACCTTGGAATAAAAAAACAATACACATTTAGCAGCAAAACCAGTATCTACCAGGTCATTCACAGGGATTTCAAGTACAAAACTATCCACTTAGCATTAGTGGGAAATGGAAGCATATTACTCCCAAACATAATTAAAACATGTAAACAAATTAAATAAGTTTTTTAAAAAGCCTCACACAAATAGTAACTCCACCTACATCGTTGAACCTTTAACAGAGTACCCAAGGCATTATTAACAGTTTGCACATGCAATAGTGATGAGGCATGATTAACTGCAAGTTCTAGGCAGGGTGAGGTTCCACTTCCACAGCTAATGTAGTTTGCCCTCCCCTTACTTCAAAGTTGATTGCAATTAGAGAGACTTAAGAGATGCACATTCAGCTCAAGTGCAACATCAAGCAACAAGACACAGATCAAACCCCGCAGAGTAAGCCTTCATGTAAAATCATTTCAAATATTGTTGTGGATGGTATCCGCCTGTCTCGAGAGACAATGGAGGAGTGTCTCTTTTTGAAATGGGGGCAGTTCACATGTTCAGCTGTCATCATGCAGTAAGCCACTGCGGGGTAAGGTTGTGAGTGATGGACATGCATATGTAAAATTATTCCTTTAGAGCTTGATCAAAGGGGGCAGGGGGACAAATCGAGGAACTTTCAATACGGTATGAGAGATTATTAGACAGCATTGTTATCTATCTTTTTTATTTATTCCATTCTCTCTCCAATGATCTTGCAGTTGTGTGCTTGAGGATCATCCCATTTATTCTCACAACAGCCCTGTGAAGATAAGTTTGGAGAGAGAGACTGGGCTCACCTCACCCATTGAGCTTCATGGGTGAGCACAGATTTGAAGTGAGATTCCCCGCAATCCAAGTCATACACACACACACACACACACACACACACACACACACACACACCCTGGCTCAACTGTACATGGGCAAAATGAGGCTACCCTGGAGCCAATATCATACCTGTAGGCATTAGCTGTTTGGGAAAATAATAAAGCTCGAAGAAGTTGGCGGCACTACTTTGCTTCCCTGGCACTTCTTGCTGGACATTGGCTGGTAGACATATAAACGCATGAAAATAAATCCAGGGTATCCCTCTTCCAGACAAAAATGCACCGTCAGTTTTCCATCTGAACATGTCTCATGGTGAATAAGAATTACTAGAATTCCACTACAGGGAAATTTATTGAATTTGATTTCTTATGCTATGAACTAGACTATGCCCAAGAGCACACATGACTCATACCAGCCCTGCAAATCACATCTGAAACCCTCCCTTCTGTCTACTACAACCATGCTTGAACTTCTCCCACTCTTGATTCTGGAGAAATGACAGTGAGGCGCCACTCAGTTCCTGGGACGCGCAAAGAACCAGGAAAGGATTTTTTTGCTGCGATCTCACCTAGCACTTTAAGGACCAACAGTCGTAACTGCAACTGCATCCACACACCCTGAGAAGTGAAGGTAGCCGCTGCCTCTTGCAGCCTTAATGGCACCTGTGTGATGTGGGGCTACATCAATCTTTCCCAGGTACAGAAAGGGTACTGTGGCATTCTTTCTGCCTCAAGGAGGCAGCTGGGTGAGAAGTGCAATACCTAAGGGCGTTTATTGCATCTCTAATTGAGGAAGAATAGCTCCAATCCCAGCCATTCTGGGGTCTCTATTCTCTCCTTGCTATTGAGGTCCATGAGCAAGATGCTACTTGCATGAAGCTCTCTGTAGGCCTGTGGAGACTGCTATTTATCAGGCAGAGATCCCAGTATGAGATCCCAAGCACATATGCACCCCATACCTAGTGCCTCACCACAGGGAAGGGGTCACATCTGATTCAAACCGTGTTGCAAGGGTTTCTTCTTTTCTCTCCCTGCACCCCACATGCTGCATCCAAATCCCACATTTTTTCCCAAGAATCGGTCCGAGGGGTCACAGAGATCCCAATGGTTAAATAAAGATGTCACAGTCTAGATCAGATGCTCCTCTCCCTATTACAAAAGGGTTCGAGGTGGCGGATTCAAGCTTGATACTCCTTACCACTTGAGCTCTCCCCACAGTAACGTCTGAGGACCAAGCTACACAGGCAGATCTGTGCCTTTAAATGCAAGTCTGCCCCATCATCTGTGCCCCAGAAGTCCATACAGCTTCAGGGATTGCAATGAGAGCACCAGCGCCTCCCCTTTGCTTAGATTGTGCCACTGTAACACCACCCCAGATTGTTCCTTAATTATATAATGGGACTAGCTACTTCCAAAGATCTAAATGTTTATAAATCTTAGGGAAGTTATTGCTTTTTTCAAGATGGTGTACATGTCAAATGGCCAAAGAAGAAGAATGGGAGCCAATTATTTTGCTCCCATTCAGCCATGTTTTGAGATTCTGAAAATACATCAAGAAGGAACGGTGATTTCCTCCCTACGAATTTTGTACAGTTTCTGCATGAGGAGCTGCCCCTCCCCTGATAGGAAGATACAATGGTTTGACAATGTGGATAAAAATTCAATTTAATTAACTTCAGAGGATAAACTCTGTGGCTAAGAGCTGTCTTGCAAGTTCAGTCACAGTCACAAATGCTTTAGAACTGCATTTGCTAAATCAAGGCATCCTCTATGGACATATTTCATGGAGCTTCACTGTGCTAGTGTGGCTTGCTAATCAAATAAAGATGTAGGAATTTGGAATGCTTTGCACATTACTAATCTGTAGTTCAAGGCATGGAATAAAAAGCAAATATCAATAAGCTCAGCATATTCCTGAGAGTCTTAAAATTGAGAAGATTGCTTAATTGGCACTCCCCTACTGCTAACAGAAATATGCCAATTAAAAGGATTCTGCTATACTCATTAAGGGATTAGAGAGCATTAATGTCATACTAACCCTCTGCTACATTATCTTTATTCTGTTCCTCTAAGAGTAGCTAAAAAATAAAACAGGTGATCCTGAAATTATAGCTCCTCCAAACTATATAATGTACTTTCTATGTTACACAACTTCACAATGCAATGAACTAATACATAGGTTAAAACCGTACCTGATCAGATTTCATTAAGACGTTAACACACAGTAAAATCTTGTAATCTAACATAATTCATACAACCCAGTCTAACTAAAAAGAAGCTGCCATTTTTGCATTCAAATTCAAACACTTGAAGAGGAAGACATTAGGATTTTAAACAGGCCAAGATATATATAGAAATTTTAAAACACCTTTCAAATTTATACACACCCTCAGTTTCAGTTTAAGCTTATTGTTCTGGGGAGGGGAAATCAATTTTATTTGAAAATGTGTGTTCATTTCCTCTACCTAGTTTCTGCTTGCAATGCAGAATCTTTTTTCCTGCAGATATGAATGTGTGTTGCTTTCTACAATTCAGACATAGATCACAGAATTGTAGGGTTCTTATCTAAATGTTATTATCTAAAATACTAAAGAAAGAAGTTTCTCTCCCATCCGTCAATGAGGAGTGAATTCTGATGCTGTCATTTTAGAATACAACAGAAAACATTAACAGCCCAAACTGGCATTGGGGGTCTTCAAATGTCTAAGAACAGTGGACTTGACTACTGTCTCAGCCCAGCACTTACGCGTACACAGCTACCTCATATTCAGGATTACTATTGCACAAACAAAACCAGGAAAATAAAGAGAATATATCTAAGAAATGTAAGTCTAAGAGATACTTGTTCACTGTGCTAATAAAGCAATAAAAGGTTGTTGTTGTTTTTTAAATGAAAGACTAGAAGATTCTGCATATGCTTAAATTACCAGGTAAGCCCAGCTACAGAACCTGGGAAATCCTGACTGACTAGAAATGTAGTACAAAGCCCTGGGGGAATGGGCAAGGGAATGAGTTTTATTACAGGTCGCTCCCACAGGGATTTCAAATCGCATCTGACACTGCACAATTCACCTGACTTTGGAAGCACTATGGGAAACGCCTTACAAACTCTAGCTGTGTGTCACTTGGGCAGGGGTGGGGTTAAAGCTAGAGGAAGGGGCAAGAACAAAAGAGCTTCACAGGAGGATGGGGTAGTAAGCAAGCAGGCCTACAGGTACTTTATTTTCTTCAAAAATGGTCATTTGTAAGACCATTCATGAAGAGACATTCCTATTACTGTGAGGGTCTAGAGACTGGTCCCATAGACTTCTATGGGCAGAGGCCAACAGCATCTGTGGTTAATCCTGACAACACAAGGAATAATTTTATTCTCCTCAAGTTAAGTGCCTGCTCAAAAACCTGTTGTAAATTTGAGGTGGGATATTTGAAATGCAATCTGGGGGAAATGTATGGGTTAAGTTATTAAAGATCATACATATGTTTTGGAGGGGGGAAAAGAACAGTTTAAGTCTATCAGAAGGTTCTCCATCATTAAAAAAACAACCCTGCTGATTTGTATCTTTGTTGAGGAATCTCTTTACACACTGGCGATGTCAAGCAGAGCACAATTTGGGGACAGGATGGAAGGAGAGGTGTTTCCTTTGCTATAATCTCAATCACCTGGCTGTGTGTTGAAAATAAATATGTTAACACTTCAGGAACTCTGGCGAAAGACAGACAGTGAACATGGCCAACACTCCCTTTGCCCCCGTAATTCGGAGAAAACCAAGCATCAGTCCTACACCTGCGAATGAAAACAGATTCTAGGCTCAAGCATCTCTTTGACCAACTTCTGCCTAGGAGCAGGAATGGGTTTGTCGCTATTATCAACCTTTGTACCTGAATTGGCAGGATTTTCACTGTCAGCAAAGGTACCTTTCTGCCAAGGAGTTGGTCTGCGGGGAGCTGCAATAGGTTGTTTGAAGTGAGGAACAGAAGACGAGATGGAATCAAGAGAACTGTTCTTATGAGAATTATTCCAGATGTTTTCCTTGCCCAATTGATCTGACATTGTCTGTGCTCCTGTGGTATATGGCGGCTTATCAGATGGTGGAAGGGGTGCTCTTCTCTTCTTGCCCTTCCCTTCACTAGGGCTTATGGCCTCTTCTTTTGCTCCTGGAAGCAGGCTTTTCTGCACAAGCATGTGGTGAGAACCGTCAAACATGGCTGCCCATGAATGTGGCAAATGTTCTTGTTGGCCAATCGGCAACTCCCCATTGACTTCCTCAACTTTTCGTTGCACTGTATCAGGGAACGCTTCATGTTTTACTGGGGAATCAATGCCTATCACATTTTAAAAGACAACATAAAATTCTTATTACATTGATACTTAGCTGCATTGTTGAGCCCAGTGTTTAAACCTTACCATGACGTTATAAAAACATGCACACCTTTATGGAAAACAAGACCCTAAAATTGTCCTGGGCAGCAGAAAGTCCTGTACTTCTACACATCAACAAAACACACACCATAATATTATGAACGCAGCCAATTATGGCTTTACTGTCCACTGTACAGCAGGCTTCATTAGGTGGAATACTTTACCTTGTAAAATCAGCAGCAGGAGGTTAAACTATTGTGGATCTTCATTAATTTTTACTGAATTCTTAGCACTGTCCAGGGAGCAGGGAGATTATATTGAATGCCAGTGCCTACCAAGAACCTCCTTTCATTTTGAAGAGTATAAATGTGGTTTATTACTCATTTTCTTTGAAAACTACAATGCAACTTTCATGCTGTACCTCCATATTTGACTCTTGATTTACTTGTGGCCACTTAAAACACTGTTCAAATATTACTCTGCTTCTAGACTGTTACAATGCACAGCACAGTAATCAATATAACCATTTTTACAGCCTCAAGGGCAGGGGGTCAACAAACTGTTGCTGGGCTTGGGAGCAAACCATTATTTTCTACTGCTAGTCAGCTGCAAAGTCAATTTTATTCATAACATGTCCTAGAAGAGTAAGGTAATTTTAGACTGATCAGAAAGATGGTTCCAATCCCCTTACCAGCAGAGGCAAATGGGGTGTTCTTATAATACAGCTGGAATAGAAGCATCCAGAAACAATAATAATACTTCACACGTATATAACAACCCAAATGAGGGATCAGACAATGGGAGAGAATGCCTTGCCTACAACACCCCAGTGAGGATTCAAATGATAAGAAAGGAGATTCCAACTAAACATGAGGAAGAACTTTCTAGCATTAAGAGCTGTCCACCAGTGGAACAGTTTACCTTAGAAGGTGGTGGATCCTCCTTCACTGGAAGTTTTTAAACAGAGATTGGATGGCCATCTGTCTGGGATTCTTGACCTGTGATTTCTGCATTGCAGGAGTTTGGACCAGATGGCCCTTGGGATCACTTCCAACTCTATAACTCTATGATTGTATGAGTGAAGGCGGACATGGAATTCAAACCAGGAACCCCCAATTTATCGCACAGCATCTTAGCCACTCTGCTTCTCAGGTCTGTGCTCGGTCAAGATGGATCTAACCAGTTGCAACATTATACATAGTAAACTAGAGAACAAGAAATTTACCAAACTGCAGATATCATACAAAATTATCAGTTACTGCCAAATAGTTATCCAGCCTAAGAACAACAGGACTTACTATCAGTTAATTGTGCACAGGGTTGAACTGAGTGGGGCAGCCCTGTGTGCAGCCACAAAATCTGCTCCCGAGGTTTGGAGAACCCCATGAGAACAGATTTTGGAAACATGTAGAGGGCTCGGGTGGGGGAATAAGGTTGGATTCCCCCTGCACTGGGGGGTGGGGAATGAGAGTTATGCAAGAACAGAAATTGATTCAACCTCCACACAGATTATAAAACAGAGGCACAATAGGTTGTGTCCAGTGTTGCTTCAAATACCCTGCTATCTCCCACTTACTCATATCTTGGTAAACTGAAGTAGCCTCTTTCGTCAAGAACAATGGTGGTTTCCGTGGTGACATAATTTCAATTTTCATGAATTCTTCACAACAGTGTTTCCACTGGCCTAAAAGGAAATCAGAAAGCAATGAGAGGAAGTCAAAATACTCCACTTTTTGTAATTTTATCTGGTTAATAATGCCCCAAATCGGGAACTGTTTCATAAATGCTGAATTAACTCTTTTACAATTCCTCCAGATTGCTAGCTGACGAAGATCTGGATGCTTCCAATAATGCCATAATCTCTCAAGCAAGTGGCAAAGTAAGCTAGGATTTCTCAGGCTTCCAACATGGGAACAAGACAATCAATTCTCACAGCATGACCAAGTCCCAATCTTTACAATTTATACCTTAATACTGTTACTGTCAGATATTTCAGCTTGACATAAATATTCATTTATTTTATTGCAAATCACTGTGATGGAAGGGGAAGAAGAGGCGCACTGAAACCTCAGTAGAAGGCTCTGCTCAGCAGTATAAACAGTTATGAGATGTATTTGGGGAAGGGAGGAACACATAGGAAACTTTTATACCACCCCGCTGAAACATTTCCCCAATAGATGGTTTCCCAATCGTCTTCTTTCCAAGCCTCCAGAATATCAAGGGAATAAAGCAATGAAGGATCAGATTATCAAAGTTAAAAGATTTCCTGCTCTTCCTCTGAAGAACATACTACCTAATGTGCTGGAGAACAGAGAGCTTTTTTATTTTATTCTACTTGCAAATGACAGGATTGTTATGCAATGTGAGTTCAAAATGTTCAGTGCATTCTTTGAACATGCATAGGCACTCCTGTACAAAAGGAGACGGCGCTACTTACTGAAGTCATAGAAGTGCTGCCAGAAAGCTTCCATCCAGTTATAAAGGTCTTCCCGGCTTTCAACTGCAAAAATCTGAGTCACAGTTTCACCAGCCTCAGGGTTGATAACAGAAAAGTTATTGGAGTTTATCGGGGTATCTTTATCCACAGCACGAATTCTGGTTTCCTAAATGTTATATAAATACAGAGTGAAACTATAATGTTCTCTCTCTCTCTCTCTCTCTCTCTCTCTCTCACACACACACACACACTACAACTTTAATCAAATAGAAAAATCATAGGTTACTTGACAGTTGTTTAGTTCCATGACTGCAATTTTCAAGGTGATGTTATATGGACATTAATTCTGCTTAAAGAAGAACTCAAATTAAAAAGGTATGCATTAAAGTAAGCATATTTAGAACATATTTCATAATGGGCAGGAGGAGACATCATTTGGATGGTTCTAAACAGGATTGCTTTTTAGATTGCTCAGATTCAGAAAATTGAGGCATATTTCATATCAGTTAAATTAAGAGAGTAAGAGAAATCATTCGGTATCAATTAAAGTGATATCTGTTGCTGACCTGATTGAATTATCATATTGACAAACTTTCCCCAAGTAACCTGTACGATGTTCCTATCTACTCACTGGCATATCCTTGAACTACTCTGTCTTCATGTCTTGTACTTGTTAAGAACACCAATACCAGTTTCACCTCCTGAACTGGCTTCAGCGCTATTTTAAACATATATTGCAGCAACAATGGAGAAACTGGAGCTCTTTAAACTGGCCAATACACCTACAAGTCTAACTGCATTGTTGCAACCCAATTTTCTGTGATTTCCAAAAGTAGGTCTGTCAACCAAGAGATTTGAGATGTCAGTTAGAGCTCCTCTTCCCCCCTTCTTTGCAATCAGTTACATTTTGCAATGACAGGTTTATTCAAGAGAAACTGACTAAATCCAAAGAGGTACATAAACTGAGTAGTATCCAGAGAAGCATTGGGGGGGGGGGGGTTTCCATTTGCACAGTTAAGTTTATTGCTTAATCCATTTCTTCTGCAGCTCATTCCATCACCTGAAAAGCCACTCTTGAGGATGTGAGTGGAGCGGGGCAGCTCCGTTTGCACTCTGGATTTTAGTCACTGTTTAGAGCAGGAGTGGCTAACCTGTAGCCCTCCAGATGCTGCTGAACTACAACTCCTATCATCCCCAACCATTGCCCATACTGGAGTCCGACAACACTTGGAGAGTCACAGATTGTTTAAAGCTATAAAACATTTTCCCACAGAAGTTACCCTGCTTGCCTAGACACATTTTCCATTACCAGCTCCTTTACAACTGGAACACCATCTGTGATAATGCTCTTTACAATGTACTGCAAGAACTGTTTGCTCCCACTTGGACCTGCCCAGGTGTTCTCCAAGGGTTCCATTGTGAGTTCCCCTGCTGTCGGAGGCAAGGCAGGTGGGGCCTTTCAGTGATGAGGCCTCCATCTTCAGAGTGCCTCTCTTGGCATATTGCCTGGCAGTTCCTATTGCTCTTTCAGTGCCAGGTAAAATATCTTTTTATGTATGCAGGCTTTTTAGATGTTGTTTGAACTAGCAGCTTTTACTTTTACTTGGCTCTGGTTTTGCTATTTTACAATTAGTTAGCGTATTTCTGGTTACAATATTTTTAATCTTTGATCTGTGAGCTGCTCTGGGAATAGCTGTGTGGTGGCACAGATGAAGGCTAAAATAGAATTACCTGAATTAAAAAAAACAACCCACCACCCTAATCATGCAGGTGAGAGCTGATAATATGGACCCCAACCCTGGAGTCTGCATTGATTTTGTGGTTTGGGCCAACATGATCAGACCTTGCCCATGCAGCTGGGCCATTTAAACATTACCCAAGATTCTCACAGAAAGGCAGTGCTCTTATGCAGCCAGTGTGACCTTCACATACAGTTAAGAACACACCTTTGAAAGACAACTCCTGCAGCCAAGCTGGTGCCAAATATATTGCTCTACTTTCCTTTGGTCCACATCAGTAAGGGTGAGGGGTGGGTCTTGTCATCTGGACAGGCCAGGACCTCCAAGCACACTGCTCAGGCTTACACCCCAGGGAGTTCACTTCAGTGCTGCTAATGCATGGTTGGACTTCACCCCCAGGGGCACACTCCATTGTCTCTTGAGACACACGAATGCCTACAGTTATTCTGATTAAGTGATGCATGCTTTGAGGCCTATTTAAAATTAGGTTGCAATTCCACAAATGGTTTCACGTGCCCAATACCCCATTGATCGCAATCGAATTTACCACATTGAATTGAACAAGACTGCAACCTAATTATCTCAGCCACATACAATTTTTTTTTGGTAATTCATATCATCCAACTATCTCACCATTGCAAAACAAAAATAAACCTTCTTCACAAGAAGACAGACGTTAAACCCATCTCTTTATAAAGCCAAGAAACCTACTACTGTAGTTATATAGACAGGAGGACTTCTCTGTTCTTATTTAATCCCATTTCACTTCAAACACACATCCACACATCCCCTTTTCTGTGGAATGTCTGTCAGTTCACACCAGTAAAGATTAAATATGTAACTAGGAAAAGTAAGTCGCATATATTGTCATGGGGTGCGGAATTCCAGGGCTGACAAGTCTTTGAAAAATCTGCAAAATATTATTGATGGGGTAAATTTTAAAAAATACCGGAGGAGCTGTTTGAAATACAAACACAGCTGTTTGTAGCATATCTGATGAATTTGCTCATTTAAATTTTTCATTCTAAAAATAGGAGATTAAGTAATTCATCCATAAACGCTGTGTCCTATTAATGCAGGTAACCATAGATACCAGTATAAAATTAAGTCAAATAGATTTACATTTGACAGGTTAGAACTTGAAGTAACCCAGTGACATAAGTTCATTTAGTGTTTGCTATGTATCTTATGCCGCAAATGCATTTATAAAACAAAAGTGATTCTCAAGTAAGAGACATTTTATACTTCATTTGATTATTTAAGTGATGGAAGATGCTAACTTCAGCAGTAATAGGTCGGTATGTTTCTGAAGCGGTAATACATTATGCAACAGATGGGATGTATCCAAGGAACTGCATATTAAGCATGCTATTTAAAGTGCCCACAAGCTCTCTCCAGCATAACATGCAGGTCTAAATGTACTGTCAGTCCTTTGACACAGTACTGTCCCCACTTTTGAATAAGAAATAGTGAATACACTTGTCTCTCAGAGACTAAACAAACAGCTTAAGGTGTGGCAGTGTATGCTAGGTCTTTCAATTAAGTGGAGACTGAGGTTGCAATCCTAAACTCACTGACTGGGGAGTAAGCCCCATTGAACAAAGTGGACTTGCTTCTGAAGAAATGTGAATAGATTTGATCAACCAGTACTCTGCAAAATTTATGGAAGTCAATAACTTATTAGCTCCTTGGATTAAACATCTTGAAAGATGTTGCTCAATCTATAGTTTAGTTATCTGCCCTCACATGGTTCACTCAGGCAGGATATTCTAGCACAGAGGTTTCCAATTATACCACCTCAGTACTGGAAAGTTGCTGTGTTCAGGTCCTACCATTCACACTTACCTAGCAGTAGTATGGGTGCTGCTTCCCTGAAACCTCTTCCTATAGCACTTTAGGACAGGTTGAATATAGAAACCACACGAGTGAACCAACTGCACAGTTCTTTCCCACAATTAGTGAAGGAAGGAAGCATGTAGTCTGCCCCATTCCTATCTAAATCATCTCTCCTTAGATTCCTATCTAAATCATCTCTCCCACATGAATAGATATGTATGATGCCTTCCAGTATCCTGTTGGTTACTGGTATATGAGAAAAAGAAAGAAAGAAAGAAAGAAAGAAAGAAAGAAAGAAAGAAAGAAAGAAAGAAAGAAAGAAAGAACCGAGCCAAAAACTAGGTTTTAAATTCTGTACTTAAGCATATGTGACATGGAGACAGTAGAGAATCTTCCTCATTTGTCTTTTGCATATACTTTTATCAGTGGTTCCCAACCTTTTTTTGGCCATGCCCCACCTAAGCATCTCCAAAATCCTGACACCTGCCCCCCCCCCCCCCCGGGTGATATATAACTCTTATTATTCCAAAAGTGAACTCCTGTTCACGTGGAGGAAGCCTAAAAGGCCATTTAATGCTAATAACTCATTCTCAAATTGTCGCCCTTAAAAATCAAATTGCCGCCCCCCCGTGGGGCATGTTCCCTACATTGGGAACCATGGATTTATATAAAATATTTGGAGCCTTTATGACAGGGGGCACTCTCCCCATGGATCAAAAAAGCAAAACTTGTATATGGCTGTACTATCAACGACCTAAAAAGCATCTTTGCATTAGTAGCAGAAAAAACACAAAACGAACTGTCAAAAAGAGCTGCAGTTATTGGTAACTGAGGTTCCAATTAGAGACTCAGAAACTGTGCCCCTGAAGCTTTCATGCAATGCTACCCTTCGCTCCCACACCTGGTATGGAAGGAACTCCATCACCTGAGACACAAATAGCATTTCCAGTTCAGCTTAACAACATACAAAAGGAGCACTGTAACTTAGCTTGAGTAGCAGATGTTATATTTTACCTTGTTGACAGAAACTGTCAAAGTCGGCTCCACTTTAGCTTCTATTTCTTCTGGTGTACAATAACAAAGGAGTTTGCCACCTCTCAGTACACAGTATAGTTTTCTCCATCCAGTCACATTCCCTATCTTTTGCTGTAAGAAAGCAAACACGTTTAGCATAAGTTTTACTTCCCAACGAACTATATTTTCTTGGGGGAATAATGAATGGTACACAATATGCATTAAGAAGAGACCTCTCAGCTGCTCAGATTGCGGAGTTGTCCGTATAATAATTTGAGAAGAAAATTTCACACAAGGGCTAAAGCAAATATCACTAAAGACTTATCTGGTCATCTTGTGATATTTCGTAATGATCTCAACAGTATCAATTATGCAAATAACTGTTTAGATGCAAATCTACCATTGTTAATGACATGATTTAGCTTTCTCTGGACTCAGCTAGAGTGGTAACAAAAAAGTGATTTATATGCATTGTATATGCAATATAACGTGCCACCTGATGGCGAAGTGGAGTCCTGTTTTTCTCTACCTGTTTTCCCTGTTTAAATTTACAACGCTTTAAACTGAAACACTTCTTTGATGTGTCTAGATGCAGCTTCTTTCTATAAATAAATTATATATACACATTTCCATTTTATGTTATTTATCAATCAATCCAGTCTGCTCTTCTGCATTGTGTATCTAAGTTCCAACATCCATTCACAAGGCATTTTAACAGCTGGAGATTACTCATTAGCTTATGTTTTAATAATTTAGGTAAAATAGCTTGTTTGAAAAAAACGGGCAACTAGGAATTTTCACAGACAATACTGAATGGCAATAAAGATGCAACATCTTTTATTCCATTAAGAGATCTTCAGAATTGAGAAGCAGTAATATCCCCCCTAAACAAAGTTAGTATAAAAACATGAGAGAGGGAAGTAAACACAAATGTTACTTGTGGCAACAAGAAGTCGTAAAAGGAACAGACACTTCTGTAAATAAGCCCATGAAACATCCATTAATTGGACATATTTAAGATTCCCAAATGATTAAATGCCCTTGCCTACCCAGTAATGGTGGGCAGCAAATTGATTCTGGGTAGAATAGGCCGCTGTTTTTATAGTCACAGATATCCCTTCCTCAATTTGCCAGTCACATTTCTGCTCTATTGATTATTAAGATCAGAGAATAATCTATCTTCCCCAGTCTCCATGGGCTCCCAAAATTATTTGCAAAATATAACAACAACAACAACAACAACAACAACAACAACAACAACAACAACAACAACAACACACTCCACTGTGCAGGGGGTGAGTACAGCCGCTTCTGGGGCTAACTATATTTTTATGCATTACCTATAGGAAGGGTAATTCCATAGTGATCACTGTAATGATTGTAAGCTTCTTTACATAGTATTTTGCGTTTTAGTCAATATTATTTAACTCTTGGTAACATTAAACTATTTGTTAGTTAACTGCCTTGATCTTCCCTACAAAAGTGCTGTAATCAAGGTGCATGTTTAAATGCTTTTTTGTTATTGCATTTCAAAACATGTAACAGTTTTGCAACCTCAAGAATTTATCTGTAACTCGTGTAAATGTTTTCTTTAAAAGTATGTATCAAAACATTTTTCCATCTACAGCAATACACATAAAGAGCTAACATTTTATGTGCAAGTGTCAAACTTATGGTGATGTTTATTGCAAACGGTGAAGAAAAGGGAAATGACCTGTGGCCAACATAACGTGGCACATGTAGCATGTAACAATTCATTGATATACACACACACATAAATTCCTCCAAAGTAAGACCCTGTGCATGTGATACTGGTCAGCATCAAGTCCACGTGGGAAGCTGTATTATTCAAGGTAATGTACACTTAGCTATGGCAACACCCTAATGATTTGTTTCTTTTCAACCCAGTGTTTATCATTGTAGTTATCATGTCACAGAAGTCCCCATTTTTTTTAAAAAAAGAGGATTTCACATCAATGAATATAATACTGCATCACCTGGCTAACAAATTTTCCTTTCAATCTTCCAGTCTCAACCTCAACAATGACACAATTGCCAACTGACACCAGTAAGTCAGGGGCCATTTTTGCTTCTGCATTTTATTTCAGCATAATCATTTTCCTATAGGGATATTATTGCCCATGCTTGTGGTGTTTATTTTAAATCATGCTAAAATTCATTTACATTTTGTGTTCAAGGCTGCCTTCAACATTTTACAGGGTTGTACTGTTCCCTAGGGCGATACAAGAGACCTTTAGCTCTTGAGGTGAATTTTTGTATCTGTGCATGTTCTAACCAATATTTTATGGCGGGGGGAATGCAGCTTCAACTTAAAAGACTGATACAATGCATTACAAGTTTGCCTAGCTAAAACTGAACATTACAATTCAATTTTTAACCTTATGTATGTTTACATCAACCATATGTTTGTGTGTGTGTGTGTGTGTGTGTGTGTGTGTGTAAAATAAAAATACAATTTACCTGTTGACTAAGAAATCCAGTCATCATATCCTTGGTCATGCAGTATGGTTGGGCAATTAGACGACAACACAGGCTGCCATACAATGGAAGCCAAAAGGAAGATTCCTCTAAAAAGAAAGTCATGACCATTGCATATTGTTAGATTAGTCATTACTCAATAGGAATTATTTTTTTACCAATAGTTGATTACAAGACATGGAACAAAGACTGGAGCCAGCATTTGAATTTATTACACTACAGGATGAGATCTCCATCGCACAGGACTAGAGAGAACCAAAGAACAGTAGACCGCTTTGGATAACAAAGATTTCTTTGCCAAAAACAGCAAAGAGAAGGTCAATTGCCTAGTGCATCCAACAACATGACAAAAACAGCACAGCTGAATCCACCCTCAGTTTATACTCTTGTTTCTTCAAGATGATCTTAAGTGATCATCACCTCATCATACATTTCATTTACCAAACAAATTCTCATTCCTTCCACCTCCTCATACAAAAGTTAGCTCGAGAGAGTTGCTGGTCAGCTGCTGAATGTAGAAGCTGCTGAATGTAGAAGCTGACTTAGGCATCCAAAATAAAAAACAGAAGGAAAAATGGAAGAATTTTGCGGCTTAATAAGTGTGTTAGATTGCAAGGGCACTGTTCTGCTGTACAGGAATCCGGAGTAATTTGTTATGCATGTCCACAATTGTTCTAAGACTGTGAACCAGAACTCACATGGGTTATATTTTCAGTGGCACTTTCATCCAGTATACATGACTAGAAATGCCAATATATTTTTTTAAAAACACACACCATGTAAACAGGCTTCATCTACTGCAGGAGAATTATATACATAAAAACACGGGGGGGGGGTGGCATGGGCATTTATCTCACCTTTCCTAGTAGCATCTGTCTGCCCCATACAAATGCTGCTTTTACAACTCGTTCCAGGTTCTGGACCTCCTACTCACTTGCCTCCAACTGCAACACTGTCTACTTAGCAAAGTGGGTCTTAGTTTTGAGTGAATGTGCATTGGACAGAGATTTGGGAAAATTACAAGAGGTAGTTCGGGAGGCAGGGGGGACTATCCATCAAAAGTGTGAATTCTTTCCTTCCAAATGCTGTTAAGATAGCAGGGAGAAAAGCTATCTTCATACAGTTTGTAAGGTTTGGCAGAACATGAGGCAAGGAAAACAATCGCTACATTTGAGTACTTTGAAATCAAGTTGGAATATTCTACTCATACATCATTTATCTTGTTGACTCTGAACTTACCATCTCCCACGGCAGTAAGGTTGTGGGTCCTGAAATTGTTGTTGACACTCTCCAATCCCAAAGATGTATGTGCCAGCAAATTGTATTTTGCACCCCTGGTAAAGATAGGCTTATTTCAGTATTGTGCACAAAACATCAAAGTTCAGTTAATTCAAAAGCAGCTGTATTTTTGATCTTTGCTCCTTATTATATTTAAAGTACATTTTTGAAACTGTGCTCACTAGACTTGGGTGCATACATGTAGTAACATTGCTCCATTGTGTGAACTGGGAGCCCCCTTTCTGGAATGGAGTTTGGTTTCTTTAACTTCTGAAGGCCCCTGGGCCCACCACTATTTCAATTAGAAATGTATTTCTTACAGCTATAAACACTGATTGCCTTACAAGAAACCTGTTTTTTCCTTTCACTTTGGCTGCTGTTTGAGCCCATTATACACTCCAGCTCTCCCTATATGCTGCTGCAAGGTTATAGGTTTCATCCTACTTTGCTCTGAAGGGGATTCCCCTTTTAGGAACACACTAGACATGGCTTTCAGCACATATATTTGTGTGGCATATCTGTTTTTTGATTAATAAATAGCTGGCTTGTCCGGGGATGGGGGGCAGAGATGGGGGGCAATCAAGGCTGGAACTGTGGTGTAGGGTGGGAATCAAGGGGCCTCACACCTTCTGGTTCATTGAGAGAAAAGCTCCTGGTTACACCCAAAGGAGTTCAGACCTTCCAAGTATCTCTATTTTCCAGGGACATCCCTGATTTAGAGACGCCGTCCAGGTTTCTGATTTAATCCCGGAATGTCCAACTTTTCCTTAGGATGTCCCTATTTTCACTGGAGAAATGTTGGAGGATATGCAGTTATCCAACCCCCAAGCCGTCTGAAGGCAATCCTGTATAGGGAAGTTTTTATGTTTAACTATGGCTTTATCTATGTTGGAAGCTGCCCAGAGCGGCTGGGGCAACCCAGTAAGATGTGTGGGGTATAAACAGTAAAATTATCATTATGGAATGGGATGTCCCTGTTTTCATTGGAGAAATGTTGGAGGGTATGGGAGTTTTCCTTCCATTGTAAATACTGGGCATGGAAAAAATTCTGACCAGGACTGCAGCAGGGCAAGTGTTAAAGCCCTCGCCCATGAGACAGTCACACACTCACACACTATTTGTCAAACAAAAAATAACTACACAACATAAACCTATTTAATAAAATAGTTTGGCCCTTGGCACCTATACATACTCCACAAATATCAGGTGGCAGCCATAGTGAATGTACAGCTTTTGGAGGTAGCTGCAGATAACAATATTATTTTTAAATAATAATAGTTAGTTAATTGACGTGTACCCCACCCTTCGTCCCAAAGGAGCCCAGGGTGGCAATCACCTTTCTATCATTGTCTAATTTTAGGTAATTGTATTTGCTAACCCAATGAACATTAAAATTTCATTGCCTCCTCTCATCTATCCATACAAAGAGGCTGCTTTAAGTTTTAAAGTGCTTTGTGGTTTGTCTTAGCAACAGTATAATTTGGGTAACAGCTGAAAAAGCTCCACTTCCTCTGAACAGCTCAGTAATCTGTTTTTGCACCTCTAAGGTCTCCCCCTCCCACCCCAAGAGTTGTTGTCATAGGATAATGATTACATTTGTTTCACTCATTACACAGGATAAATACCATTGCAGTACAATTTCCATTAGCACATCAAGGGGAAAAATCTTTGAACAGCTGAAAACAAGGTGCTGGTTATAAATGGATTCCAACCAAAAGATTCTCAATCACTAGGCAAACACATAAAAGCCATCTGTAATTGAACATTTTTGTTCCATTTTAAATAGCTGAGTTTCTTATTACAGATGAAAATCTTTTTGTGCTGAATGTTCAAGTTAGAGATCCTTACTATTTATAGTACAAGGTTTGCCAAAGAAAACAGACTACTTCACTATTGAAATATGTTTCATAGTAACATTTTCCATCTAAAACATGAGATTCTGTCTTGTTTTGGCTAACTTCATTGTCTCATTTCCAAAATTGTTATCAGTTGCCAATTTCTTCATCTTTCAAATTTTTATCAGTTTTCAAATTTAACAGGCTAATTAACACTGCTAGCAATGTTTTGCCTAAATGTTTGAATTAGATTATTGCCTTAAATGGAAGTATCTTTGCAGAAACTAGCCAACCACACTTGCTTGCATTATAATATTTTGCACTTCCAAAGCTCTTTCTACAAGATGTTTTCAAAGCGTTTCGCTATCTATACATTAAAACTTATGATTTTTTTTCCTGGCTCTGTCTTCAGTAGAATGGCAGCCTGTTCTTATCAGCACATTTGATACAAAACCTCAACCAGACTTACTAACAATACCATCTGCAGCATATATGTAAGTTGCTCAGTTATTCCTGCTACAAAAAAGTGTGTTCCAGAATATTCCTTTAATGTAATACATCTGTCTTATCAGCTGATTCATTTGACCCACTTTTCCTAAATTTGAAAGCATTTTGCATATCCATTAATGCTACTCATTCAGCATACAAATGCTTTCATTCATTAGGTCATTAAAAAAAAATCATATATCACGATCTGATGCTGCGATTGCAACTATTTATTGTTATTGACATCCCTCTGTCTTGAGAGACAATGGCGTGCGCCTCTGGGGGTGAAGTCAAATAACTGTGATAGCAGCACCGAAGTGAGATTCCACAGTACATGTCTGGACAGTGTGTATGGGGGTCCTGGGCTGCCCAGATGACAAGCCCCTACTCTTGGTCTTGCTGATGTGGTCCAAAGGAAAGCAGAGCAATACATTTGGCACCAGCTTGGCTGCAGGAGTTGCTGGAAGGAGGTGTATAAGGTGCTATCCAACTGTCTTAGAGACTCCATTTTGGATTTGTGTAGGATTTAGTCCTTAGCCTTTTCTTCTAAAAGTATCCCTCAAAGCAGTGGAGGTTTAGGATCAGAGGTTTCCTTCTCCTAGCTGGACTACCTTCCCAGGTTGCTGAGCCCCATCTGCCCCTCACTTCCCTCTACAGCATTTGCAGAAACCGCCTTCTTGACTGTTGGACCCCCTATTGGTCTCATCCACTCAATCTGCTAAAGCCATGCAGAGGTAGTCCCTAACTCACTGAAGGCTTGAGAACTCACTATATTATACAACTATACCAGACATATAAACGTGTATAAGAATAGAGTGGCAGGATGTACAGTGGTGCCTCGCAAGACGAAAAGAATCCATTCCGCGATTCTCTTCGTCTAGCGGTTTTTTCGTCTTGCGAAGCAAGCCCATTGACAGCTTAGCGGATTAGCGCTACAGCGGTCTAGCGGCTTTTCGCGATCAGCTGTTAAGCGGGTTATCAGCGGAACAGCTGATAGGGGACTTAGCGGCTTAGGAAAAGGGGGGGGGAGCGAAAAAAACCCGCGGGGACGCGCAATATTTTTTCGTCTTGCGAAGCAACCCCATAGGGAAATTCGTTTTGCGAAGCACCTCCAAAACGGAAAACCCTTTCGTCTAGCGGGTTTTCCGCCTTGCGAGACGTTCGTCTTGCGGGGCACCACTGTACCACAGAAACACCACACAATGATACAATGAACATATCAGGATAATAGATGTCTACTAAAAGGCATAACTTTAGTTTATCCTGGTGTAGGAAACACAGGAAGCTTCCTTATACCAAGTCAGAAAATGGGTCCCTCTAATTCAGTGTTGTCTACTCTCCAGGGTTTCATAGCTACCTGCCCTACCTGGAGCTGTCAGAGATTGAACCTGGGACCTTCTGCATGCAAAGGAGACACTATCACTCCACTCCTGATGTAGTAATATTAGCATGAGTATCTGGAATGTCTGAGACTCCCCTGCACTTCCCTTTTGCTGCTCTTAGCCTCCTCTGGTGGAGATACAGGGGAACCAGCTGTGAACTATCTAGCCTGGTGAAGAGACCCTGTGTTCTCTGATTTATATTTAAGCCAGGCTGCTGTGGACCTTGAAGTGCTGCAATACCAGCACTTAAAGTGTAGATTAGCTGTTCTTTTTTGCCCCTTAATATACGTAAAGACCAAAATCAAAGTCTTTGTAACTGTGCTTGTTGACATTTGTCTTATTTGAACTTGATGATGTGCTTGGTAACAAACTATCCCCCCCCCCCCCATGTTACATGTAATTGTAAACTGATTTGGGCACAGCTTATGATGGAAAAGCAGTGTATAAATAATCAAAAAAATTCCATGACAATATTTTTGGCCTCATTAGTCCCTCCTCTTCCATCCTTTGGAGGAGGGAACCATAACTTAGTGGCAAAGCACAGGTTCTGAATGCAGAAGCTCCTAGGTTCAGTCCCTGGTATTCCCACTTAAAAGGATCAGGTACTGTAGTAGGTAATGTGAAACACTTTCTTTCCAGAGGTCCGAGAGATCTGCTGCCAGCCAAGAAGAGACAAGATTGGACTAGATGGTCAGATAATTTGACCTAGCATAAGGTATTTGTATGTGTCCCTATTCATTCACCCTTCTCAGCCCAACATTCTGATTGAGGTGAGAAAGCAGCTCTGATACACTGGCACAAATCAATCCCTTACTCACATCCCAGACAAATATAGGGAAAACGTGTCTTGGCTAATGGAAACAGGCATCCTGTGGACAAACTGACAGCCCCTGGCACTTTCCTCTTTTCTAATTCGGGAAGGTGGCTGCAGCTACAGAGCTGCACATACCACTCCCCCCAGGCTGGAAGAAAGGTCAGACCAAACAATTGCAAAGATCTGATTGAACAATTGCCAAGATGTATCTTCTGCTGCTGAGAGATAGGCAGTCCAGATGCATTATGTGCTGCATTACACTAGAGTAGCCAAATTGCCTTATCCTGTGGCTCAGGGGACAGGCAGGAGCAGGAAAGGAAACTCCCAGGAAATTCAGATTTTTAGGAGCTGTTAAGATGTCAGTCTCTTAGCACTTGGTACATAGGCATGGATTCTATTCCCATACACTTTTAAATAAAGACCAACTGCTCCCAACCCCAACCCCCCCAATCCTAGGTTTAAATTAAAGAACAATTCACTCACACTACAGCTGCATCAGCAAGCAACAAGGATTCAGGGTTGCTGTCATCCAACACAGGACTGAGTTTTTTCCCAGCAGCTTTCCCAATTGAGGTTTTCAACTTCTTTACTAGCTTCTTAGGAGTGTTTGTTATAGTTGAAGATTCTTCAGTACAGCAGCAACTGTAGACTTCAATCTTCAGCTGGAAGGCTGGGCCAGCTTCCTCACTAGAAACAATTGTTTCACAGCTTTTAGGAGAAGTACAATGTTCAAACAAAAATTTAGAATACTGTAAAATAAAATTACGGCTATTTATTTATTTTATGTCTCAGCTACTCTCCAGTGAATGCCTCCCATGCCAGAGTGAAATTTAAAACGAAACAATAAATCAAAGTACAGTCACAAAACCAGATTCTAAAAACTGTTATAAAACATGTTAAAAATGCCCAGGTATATAAAATAATTAATTGCCTAGCACTGAAAAGGCATAAGCACTGGGGGCAAGCAAACGTCTCTGGGGAAGAAATCACAACAAGAAAAAGAAACCCTCTTTGGTGACCCTGCGTCTAACCTCAGATGGCTTTTTCATAATGGGGAAAGGGTTCGTGAAGGCTTGTGGGGGAAAAGACAACCCTTCAACCAGCATCAGCTAATAACAAAATCAAGTGGTTTTGAACACATTCAGCAATCTGATGCTCTCCAATGGAAAAAAAAATACTTTGTACAGCTAAAGAGGACAAGAATAGATGTCTAAAAATTGAACCCATTGTATGTACCCAAGTTTTCAGGCTTCAATACAAGGTCATTTGCTGAGACAATGGACACTGAATCAGGATTTTTAAACCAATGGAATTAATTAACAGCTAGAGTGATAGTTTCAATAGGAATCTGCAATGCTTTTTGCCTCCCTGAACAGATGCAGCTGAACACCTGTGCATATTCATGTAAACACATGTATATAAGCATGTATATACACAGGCTACAAGCTCTAACTAAGCAGCACCGTGGGGAGAGGGGAGAGCACCAGCAGCTCCTCACCAAATGGCAAGTTCAGATCAGGTCAGTTACCCACATTTGATCACCTGAAGGCATAGCATCCAGGACCCTGTTCTGGTTTTGGCCAATCTTCCATCCTTCTATTTCCTCAAGTCTTTCAGCAATGCACAGAATTTCAAATTTTCAAATATTTTCAAATATTCCAAGCAGTATTCATAATGCAATTTCTTTAAGCCTTTGATTTGACAAGTTGAATGTTCTACTTTTCCCATTTTGCCTTCGGTGTAATAGAAGGGTTGTGTGATTGTTTTTGGATTTTTGTCTTCAGAAGAGTCTTTCATTCTTTTTAAACTTGCAACTTGGTGAGGCCCTGCAACTCTACATTGATCCAGAGATACTTACAATATGGTTGCACCTTCAAAACATATATCTGTGATTGCTTTATCTACAATAAGCAAGTCTGTATCAAAAACCTGAGTTCCTGCTTTGAGTAAGCAAAATACTGAGTAACGTTGGGTTCCTGAAAAAAGAAAATCCAAAAATACTTTTAAAAGACTTGCTATATTTATTTATTTTTTAAAATTGTTTATTGCAATTAAATAAAGAATTGAAGGTGTTTACGACAACTATAATACAATAAAAATCACACAAAAACTAAAACACTTCAGCAGCTAAATATTACAGAAAATGTTTTTCCTTAGTTGTCTGCATATGCCTGGCAGGCATATTGCACAATATCAAATTATTTCTATTAAAAAAAGATAGACCAGTACAAGATGAAAATTTTATGAGGGGGGGGGTTATTTATTTTTTTGCATGCAGCAGAAAGATGCAAAGGAGGGGAAGATTCAGCAGGTCACTGGATCTCGTCTTTAGTGTCCATATCTATATATTCAGCAGAACCTTTGCAGGTAAACCTTTAAGAATTTACACAATATAGCAGTTTCTATAACAAAAATGTTTATACCTGGACCAACACATTATCTTTGTTTCTTTAAAACTCATGGAAGTTATTTTTTTCTGATAAACCTACTTCTTTTTTTCTTTCTTTTACAAACTCGCATTAAAGAACTTGCATTAAAGAATGCACAATGAAGGATAAGAGTATTTTGCCATACTGAGCCTCTCTGACCTTACGGAAATTCAAAGTGAAATCTTTGGGGATGGTGGGGGAAGAGACAGTTTGAAAAGACTCAGGAGTTAATCTCCATGACACAGCAAACTGCATGCCTGCACGAAGCCAAGTCAATAATCCATCCAACAGGAGACAAAGTTTCATTTAGATACATTTCAATGTTTCAACTAGCAGGATTACTTTCTGTATCTTTATCAGATATTTCAGCTCTCCTACTACTGAATATGTGATAGCATCATACACTTCTGTCACTCTACACTCTTCCAAGCACTGCATATTTTAAGAACTATAGATTTCAAGTCAGCCTATTTCAAATAACTATGTTAGGTCTATTGCGAGGTCACATTACATGCCAAGTAAGAAGTAAATGCTGCACAATGCCCTCTTGCTCAATAAGAGATTGAGCCCTCCTGTTTAGTTGTACAAAACCATTTTACAAAACAAACATACTTACTGTCTCTGCTGCTGAAGTGATCAGAGCCTTTCCACATTAATGGAATTCGGAGATCTAAAAACAAGCAGGAAAAATTAAAGGTGGGGACATCATGATGCTATCCCAATACAATCCAAAAATTCAGAATTGTTTCTTTTAAGCCTTATCTGCGGCAAAAGTCAAGCACACTGTATCCAGCAGCCTGCCTAATCAATCATCAATGATACTGTTCAAATATCATAGACTTCCCTTTGGCAGAATTTCAGAAGAACATCAACTGAAAGGGCATTTTCAGTTAAGAAAAGTTTAGAATTTTACCCAAATGTACCTAAAAATACAGTGGTACCTTGGTTCTTGAACTTAATCTGTTCCGGGAGTCCACTCAACTCCCGAAACCATTCAAAAACCAAGGCGTGACTTCCAATTGGCTTCCAGCACTCAACCGGAAGCCATGGAAGCCACATCAGACGCTCGACTTCCAAAAAACATTCGCAAACCGGAACACTCACTTCCGGGTTTGCGGCTTTTGGGAGCCAATTTGTTCGGGAGGTACCACTTTACTTGGAAGTTAGGAGCTTTTATTTATTTAAGTTAGTCCATTATTCAGTCAATAGTGCTGATTTAGCTTGGGAATATCTCGGTGACAGATTGTTATTTCAGTGTGCCAGGTTCTTCTAAAGGACCATGGGCATCAGTGACGCAGAAGAACTTTGTCCAAAAGCTTGGTGAGCTACTGCCACAGAGAGTAAACAGCCCTAGGCTGGAAGAAACAGCAGTCTGATTCTGTAAGAACAAGTCCATAAAGGCACTTGGCTAGCTCAACGTAAGAAAGCACTTTTATTCAGAATCTCCCACTCCTTCCACCACGTCTCAAGGATGCTTGCAAAACAGTGAAATCATTCATTCGGCTAGATTTGGTTTGGTTTGGATAGAGCTCAAGAAGATTCTTCCATTCTTCTCCCAAGTCTCAAAAAGGGGGGGGGGGTTCCCTTTAGCCAGTGTGGTGTAGTGGTTAAGAGTGGTAGACTTCTAATCTGGTGAACCAGGTTCAATTCCCCACTCCTCCACATGCAGCTGCTGGGTGACTTTGGGCTAGTCACACTTCTCTGAAGTCTCTCAGCCTCACTCACCTCACAGACTGTTTGTTGTGGGGGAGGAAGGGAAAGGAGATTGTTAGCCACTTTGAGACTCCTTAGGGTAGTGATAAAGCGGGATATCAAATACAAACTCTCCTTCTTCTTCCAGAGAAGCTTGCAAAGTCACAAGAGCCTAGCCACTTTGCAAACATCTCCACAGCTCAGCACTTACAGCTTAGAGGTAGGGGATTTGGTCAGAGGTTTGCTGCCACAGTTGTGGTGCGCTTCAGAGGCACAGGAGTGGATCTGAAATCTAACACGGCATCATCACATGGTTAGCGGCAGCCACAAATTTTGACTGGATACCAAGGCCAAATTATGTGGACCCTTGAATATGACAGTTCCTGTTATCTTCGAGGAAGATGCACCACACTATATTTTGAAATCACAGAAAAATATTGTATGGAATATTTTACCTTTGTGTTGCCAACTAATAAGCAAAATGATTTGAACACCACAAGAGGTAGAAATTAGGAGACACTGACAAGCTGCATGTTTTTCCAACACCTTTGGAAAAAATTAGGATAAATTTGGCTTTAAAAGGAAGAGAAGCATCCAATAATCACAGGAAAAGAGTTGAGATGTAATGTTTTACACTGTTTACTAAAACTGGAACGGCAATTTATTAGAATAATTCATTTCCAGTTATGAGTAAAAATCAAAGTAACTTGGCTTTCAAATGATGCTTCATAAAGAGTTTGCAACATGCAGGGAAATGTGGAATGGCAGAAGTGAACAGCTTCATGTCAAAGAAGATTACATCTCAATCAATTTCATAAGCAGACATTCTTTGGCCTATGGTGCACATTATCGAAGCCTGCTATTTCAGCAATAAATCCCACTGGCAATGTATTCTCATGAGACTCTGCTTCAAAGCTTTCATAGCGTTTAATTGGCTATCCGTTTCTTGGAGTCACATTAATGTAACAAAATCCAACACTGAGGCAAGAATAAAATAGAACTTAAACTAAACAGATAAAAAGCTGGCAATAATAGATTTATTTTTAATAAAGGCAGAAGGTTATTTTCTTCAGAGCTTCACCAGAAAAAAATCACTTTATATAATTATATTCTGGCACACAGGCAAAGGTTTTGTAGTTTAGCCTGGCAAGTTGGAAAATTAGTGCTGCTGCTGTTATTTCCCCTCTACACAATTCACTTTTATGTTCTGGGTCTCCATAATTTTGCCTTTCACTGATTCTATTTCAATATTTCCATAGGTGAAAGCTCTTCTTTTGCTTTTCCTCTATTGGGGATCTGTTATTGGCTCCCTCAGTGATCTGTTCCTGGAGATCCCTGTTGTTGGCAAGGTGATGTCTCTGCTTTTTAAGATGCTGTCTAGGTTTGCTATCGCCTTTCTCCCAAGGACCTATCCTTCTGTAATCGGTAAAATGCCATGCACCATGGTGGTGTTATGTAAATAACAACAAGGAACAACAAGGTCCCTGTCCAACTGAGTTAACAATCTAGATTTAGACACTAGGACAGGTGTCTACAACAAAGATGCGGCAAACATAATTGGAACAATCTTTGAAGATACAAATACATATATTTAGGCTTTGAATTTGGAACTAAGGAGGTAAGCCAAAGGAGTCATGGATGAAGTAGGCCTTGAGAAGGTCTTCAATGACTAAAGCTGTTTGGGGAGCATATTCAAGGCATAGGCCGTAGTGAGGGGCAAGTCATTAAAACAGGAGGCCTTCAGATGGGTGAGGATGATCAATTTAAAAGAGAGAACGTCACAGACCCCCTCTCCCCACTCACCTTTTTGAAAAACTAAGACTGTGATCCTACTCGCCAGTTAAATGCACCTTGCATTCTGTTTAAATTAATGAGCCTTATTTTCGGAGTATGCCAGTTTAGGACCAAGACATAGAAGTACAATTTAGAATGCAATACTTGTAATTTCACTGCTTATGCCGCATCAGAAGTAATTTTCAAAACTACTCCTGCTTGGTTCTTATGCAGTTATATCCTCCAGTGATGAAGCTGGAAATGTATCCTTTATACAAGACAGTTACACAGTAAGGGTGATAAGGCCTTGAATATTATCTTAAATGCAATGAATGCATTTACTTTCCAAATGGATTTAGTTACAGAGTTACCCAAGGCTAGCCATTTCACACAGAGAGCATGCATTTCAGTGAAAAGACACTGCATTGCAATTTATATTGCATCAGCAAATTTTCAAGCACACCAACTGAAGGCTTTCAGAACATAATAATACCTGATATGGCAAGTCTCCCTCCACAAGCTTCACGGTCTTTAGCTGCAAAATCTGAACATCTGACAAAACAAAATAAAGATTATAATTAGATAAAGAAATGAATTTCTATCCACTTCTTTTCTTTCAAAATAAATTTGTCTGAGGTCAGATTATTGTGTATTCAGTTATGCTCAAGAGGGATCCGCACATCAAAGTATTGTAACTCTAACCAACCCATTAAAATTAAGCCACTTAGGGTTCAAAAATGACACATTTTTTTGCATTTTCTAGGACACTGTAGCACATTCATAACTGTGCACATTAACACCCTCCCCCCCTCCAAAATAGTTCTATCATATAAAATCTACTGGAACTTCTAAGTCTGGTTGAAACCAAACAAGTCTGGCAAACCACATTTGTGCTCTTCTGCAACTTCCCATCTTTCAATGACATTTGAACATAACTAGTACCTTGTGTCTTGGGCAAATTTCTCTAGGTATCCTCTTTTCTCATAACAGGAACTGGTGCAAGATGGACAGAGCAACAAAGTAAAACAATTTACTTCCTCCTTTGCTTCTGTACTGGACACACAGGAAAAGTCCTTGCAGAGGCATGATCACTCGGTCCTTTTGCCATGAACCCACTACGTCTCTTCACTAGATGTGCAAGAGACAATGCCCTGTCCAGCATAAAAACAAAGTAGAATAGTGCTGGAGTTACAGATTGCACAATTCCTCTGCCATCAGCCTGATGAGTTTGTATGCTAGACAAGCAGGTGCTTGGTCTGCTGCATGTCTAGCACAAACACACAACAGGCTGGTGATAGAAGGAAGGAGCAGCTGCTGCCAACCCCTTCATTTCTATGTGGGACGTTAAATAGGAAGCTTCACCTCCTGGATGTCCAGTAAGAAAATGTAATAGGCTGCTGGAGGAGAGATGGAAGTGTTCTGAGCCATCAGTGGCAACCTCTTTTGGTTTCTGTGGTAGGCAGGGAGAAGGTAGTATATACATGCTGCCTAGCACAGAAACATAGGCTGTCCCTACCCCAGCTGCAAAATACCCTTTTCTACACCCAGCATAGAAATTCAGTGGTACCCTGTCCTCCTTTTGGCAGACTACTTCCTCTTTTGTGCTCATCCTTTTAGTGGAATATATATATATATATATATATATATATATACACACACACACACACACACACACACACACACACACACACACACATTTGTGGATTAGTGTTTTAGATTCTGTTCATATATTTGGTTTTCATATTTCTTGTTTTTCTAAGTTATTTTGACAATTTTGTGTAAAAAGCAATGAATGAATGAATACATTAAAAATGTAATACAAAAATAAGCAAGTGGCCCAAGCTACAGTGAAGCATAATAATAATTAAAATCAGTATTTTAAAATCCTAAACCCTCTTTTTCTAGTTGGCCTGAGGACAGGTATTTTATTTCTTTTCTTGGTTGATGTAGTTATCAACATTGACCAGCAGATGGCACCAATTAATCATTTTATTTTATTTTATGGGGGGGGGGGAATGTACAGGGAAGATATTGTAAATATATGCTCAAGCTTTTCTGTGTCATCTAACATTTGATATGGCATCTTTAGATAAGAAATGTAACTGTAAAGCTCAAAACACTTTAAAGGTCACACCTGCCCTGAGAATACTTTGCTTCTGAGGGTCAAAGAGCTGGTTCCCAATGTTTACAGAAAATTTACACATTATCACCTGCTCCTTCCTGTGTTTCTTGAGACCAGGTTATCCTAGCCATGTGGGAGTCACTCCTCCAAACCCAAAGTGTTCCCACACAGGATGGTGTTTCTTGTCACTAGACCAATCTCAAGATCTCCATGACTCCTGGATCTCCTTCATAAGAATTCTCTGCTCTTTCAACCCTCTACTTTTCTTCCCACCAAGAGCAGCAGCTGAAACTGTTCTTAGTCCCTGAATGAGACTAAGGCCAACCGATCATCTGCTGCTTGCAGAAGTTGCACCTGTCTTTCAACTTCAGCAGCAGACACATTTGTGAGCATCTGTTGCATCACAGCAATTAAGTCAGTAATATTTTCATTAAAAACCCAATGTCTGAAGAACATTGGTTGGTGAGTAGTTACCCCATGCTGAATTACAGGCCATTACTGTAATAGTGAGTGATTAGCGGGGAATGCTTGCTAGAAAACTCTTGAGATTACTACTGACCGCACTGTGGTTCTCTTCATGGTTGATTCTCCTGTCTGTTTCTGTAATTCTGTCCTGTAGGCAAGGATGCGAGCATTGCAAACCATCAGATTCTTAACTGCATGCAATATTTGGTCCTTTTGTGTGCTCACAGCAAGCAGCTTACAAATTCCTTCTCGCATTCTCGTTTCAAAGTCAATTTTCTCTTGAATGCTGCCACCCTAAACACCAAAACACAATGGAGTTGTCAGATAAATCTCAAATGACATAATTATGATTTATTGGAGGGGAATAAAGTGGCTAAACCAGGAACAACAGATGACAGGAACTACAACCCTCATCAGCCTCCTTAGCCAACAGTAAAGTATGGTGGGAACTAGTGTAGTTCATCAACACCTGTAGGGTATCAAGTTAACTTATCCTTACACTAGGAGGTGTAGATTTTTATTTCATATTCAGTTCTGCAATGGGGTTAGAGAAAGATGTTTCAATCTACATTCCAAGGATCCTGAAGAAGATGAGGGGACATACTTCTCTAAAAGGCAATTTGCCCACTGCCCATTGGCTGCGTTAAGACTCTCAGCCCAAAAGGCCTGGCTAGAGTGCAAGGGGTGACCAGAGTCCTACAACCAGAGAGCCAGCATCACACAGGGAGCCTATGCCATGGCTCAAGGGATCCTTTGAGGACTACTTGGGTGCAGTAAATTCTGAGGGGCAGGTGCCCTTCCTGACAACCCTTCTAAGACTGTACCCTGCAAACAAAGGGGGCCTTCATTTCATCGATGAGAGTTTCAGCGCTAAGTAAGGCAGCTTTGCTTAAGGTGCAGCCTGCCGAAGAGTAAAACGATGGGACTGCTCACTATTGGGTGGCATTCTGGTCGGTCTAAACGGAGGGGCTTTCCTTTATCTGGCCGGCAAAAAAAAAAGAGGGTGGCAGGAGGGGACCCTTCATCCCTTCCCCGTCCCTGCTCCGCTACACCACTGAAAGGGGGCAAAAAGTGGTGTGGGGGTGTCCTTGAAGAAAACCCGCCCAAGCCAAAATCCGAGAGAGTCTCCAAAGCGGGGAGAGTTGAACTTTAATACCTCATCCCTAGTCCGTTTCCAAATGTTTAGCTTCTGGGGCTAAAAGGGCGATGGGCGCCCGGTTCCTGCCTTCTCCTGGCGCTTTAGAGACGAAGTCCATGTCGCCTTCTTCTCTCCTCCCCTGCTTAGTATTTACAGTGGTACCTCGGGTTACATACGCTTCAGGTTTCATACGCTTCAGGTTACAGACTCCACTAACCCAGAAATAGTGCTTCAGGTTAAGAACTTTGCTTCAGGATGAGGACAGAAATCGTGCAGCAGCGGCGCAGCAGCAGCAGGAGGCCCCATTAGCTAAAGTGGTGCTTCAGGTTAAGAACAGTTTCAGGTTAAGAACGGACCTCCGGAACGAATTAAGTCCTTAACCCGAGGTACCACTGTACTTGATACAGCATGCAAGGAGGACGGGAAGGAGAGAGAAAGAGAGACAAACCTCCCAAATAACAGCAACGCGCGTTTGCTCTCCGCCCCCCCAAAAAGGCGGGGAGGCGAACGGCCTCTGCTGCTCACCTGGCCCTCCTTCACCTGCTGCTCGTCGGCAGCGCGGCCTGCTCCGCACCGCCTCATCGCCTTTCCCGCCTCGGCTATGGCCACCGCCGCCGCCGCCTCCTCAGAGCCGCCGCAGTTCAAACTTCCCGCTCCGCCTCCTTCGCCGCTGCTCCGGCCCAACGGCAGCGCGGGGCCCGCCTTTTCCTCCGCCTCCTTCTCCTCGTCCCGCCTCGGCCGCGGCTCCTCGTCAGAAGGCTGCGCTCGCCTGGCGGCCCTTGAGGCGAATGGCTGCCTAGCGTCGCGTTGTTGTTCAGGCGCCTGTTCAGCCAACAGCCCCCGCTTTGCTTTATAGCCAGGACTGACCTCCGTAGATAGAAGCCCTGTTCGCTCACGTTCAGCTCTCTTGACTGAAATAGGTTGTGGGAAACAATGAAGAGAGGGCGCCGCGGAGCATGTGCAGAATGTTCTTCCTCCAACCAGCGCCACGAAGTAGCCGCCGTGCCACTGCTAGCTATAATCATAATCATTTTAAATTATGTTTTCCTCGTCCACTTCACTGGGTTGCCCCAGCCACTCTGGGCGGCTTATACAGTATAAAAGCATAATAAAACATCACACATTAAAAAGCTATACGGGGCTGCCTTCAGCTCGGCTAGTACTGCCTGGGACTTCGCTTCAGGAGCACAACTTGCCAGGGCTCAATGAATGGCACTGTGTTGCCTGGTGCCCTCCAGATGTTGTGAACTATAGTTTCCAAAAGTCCCAGCCAGCATTGCCAGTGATCAGGGGTGGGTGGGAGTTGTCCAAAACATCTGGAGGGCCCCCAGACCTATCTCCCAGGATGTGTGGATAAAAGGGAGAGCCAGGTACACTGCTTTGGACTCCTTCGAAGGCAGGTTATAAATGTAGCCAATGCCCACATACTGGTTTTCATTCTCTTTTCTGAGTGCAATTCACAGTGCCAATCCTTGTTTTTAAAGCCCCTAAAGGGCTTGGGACCTGAGGAACTGCTTATATACACATATGCCTGTGTGCAGCCGTGCACTGCTATCATCCAGAGACCCTTCTAGTCCCTTTGGCATCTGAAATGAGACAAGTTAGTCTTCTAGGTTCCTGTTTGTGCAGTGCTCCCCTGAGGCCAGTTTGGCCACCAATCTGATGTCTTTTAGGGGCTGGGCGAATAACTTTTTCATTTCGCCAGATTTTATCACCACTTACCATCTGATGGAGTTTTAGCTTCTACAAGGATTCCATTGGGATTGCCTTTGGATGTTACCTCACCGATCTTTGTCGTTTTATTACTACATGCTTAATGCAATTTGTTATGCAATGTTTTTGAGGGGTTTTTTTTTGCTGAAGGGCAGTACAGAAAACATATTTTAACTGTGAGTGTGCTGCCCTGTACCACAGATTTTCCTTGACCCATTGCACCTTCGGAGACCCCCAAATACAGTTGTGAGGTGTATCTGGTTTAGGAGGTATTGCAATGAGAAAAGGCTCGTCTGCCTAATATATACTTCTCCATAGAGCTGTTTGACACACTAAAGCCTTGTCACAAAAAATAGCCACTTTGGCTGTCATCCTATGCACATTTACACAGGAGTAAGACCAATAGAACACAGTTGCACTTTTCAGCAATCTTAACCGTGCCATCTTTTTTATTAGAAATACAATATGAAGATATTGAGAGGGCTTGAATGTTTTTAGGACTGCAGTTCTAAACTTCCCTAAGCTGGGAGCTATGCTTACTGAAGTCAGTGTGACCTATTTGCAAATAAACGTATAGGAGCAAGTGAAACATAGTAAATCATTTGACTAAAGTTTTGGCCAGGTACTACCGGTATATAGCAAACTGATATTCTTACACACACACACAGCAGCAGCCACACATACTGCGTTGTTGGAGCTGGAAGCAAACATCTGTAATAAAAAAAGATCCTGGGAAATAAGCCTGGGAAACCTGGTACATCTAATAAGGCAAATTATGAGAAGGCAGTTTATTAACCGCACCAAACAGAAGAGAGAAAAGGCACTGAAACTGAAAAATCACAACCTGTTTGTCCATAACACTCTGTAAAATTTGTTACGGTATATAGAACTGTGGGTGCTGTGTGGGTCACAAAGGTAAATATTGTTCAAACGTTTCTGTGTCATATTAACTTTTCTGATCTTTAAACATTTAGCTTGATTAAAAATTGAGCTCAGTTAAACAGAGCAGTCAAATCTATATATATATTTCCAGGGCAACAAATCTATATACTGTGATGGCAACCATCTTCAGTGGCTTTAAGAGGGAATGGCTACTAGTCATTATGGTGAGGGACCTCCATACACACTGCCCAGGCTTCAGTGCTGGATTTATGTATAGGCTAAGTAGGCTGAAGTCTAGGGCCTCTAAATCTAGGTGGCCTTGCCAGCCAGCCCGCTCCCCAGCGGGCAGTCTCCCCTCTCCCAAAATTGCAAACCCAAGACTTCATGTGAGGGCAGGGCAACTCGGGCCTGTCAGGCTTGCGCCCTAGATCTCTGCAGCTACAGCAGGCACTGTCTCTCAAACACCAACAAACACCCCCTTTCTCTTTGATGGGAGGTGTAGCGCCTCTGAATAAAAGACATTGGGGAACAATGGCGGGAAAGGGCAGTTGCCCCATGTCCTGCTTGTGCGCTTCCCAGAGGCATCTAATTGGCCACTAGAAGAAGCAGGAGGCTGGACTGGATAGGCCTCAGGTCTCATCCTGTAGGACACTTCTGAGTTCTTATGACTGCTCCAGAAAACTAATTTCAGCCTCCTGAGGATTAGACGCAAAAAGACCAGCCCTTTTTGATGGGAAAGATGGAACACGGAGAGAGCAGAAATAGACAAGCATAACTCTGTGGGCGTTATCAAAAATTTGTCAAAAGAGAGTAATAAATCATTACTAAAGAATTTTTTAAATTGTAATGACAGCCATATGTACATGGAAATTTATTTTCTCATTATTAATCCATCAGTACTCAATCAGGCAAACTTTCATTGCTTTGTATTTTCCCCAGGGTACATTTATCTGGAAGCTGTTGAGAAGCTGTCAGAAGATAGGAACAGTATAGAGAAAACCAGTATTAAAATTTACAACCGTTTATTTTGTTGCTGAAAAACTCCAGGTTTTTTTGAGTTTTGTTTTTGCTTCCTGCCTTATTAAAATGCCACAGGACTGTTCTTTGGCTGCTTCTATAAACTGATGTGTGTTGTGAATAAAGGCATAATACGATGCTTTGTACATTTGTGTAATGGGAATGCCATAACGAGACAAAATACACCCCAAAGTGAACATGCAATGCCAGGCCTTCATTAAGGAGACATTGCTAGTGCAGTTGTATGCATGTCTACTCAAAAGTACATCTCACTGAGTTCAATGGTGTTTACCATTAAGTGGGGTACATGATTGCAGACTCACCTGACCTGTGGATGACTCCCATTGAATTCAGTGTGGGTTTACTGATTGCACTGTAAGCCTATAATACTTTATTCCAAGTAGATGGATTCTGAATCATAAAAATAACTGGCATTTTTTAAGAATGGCATTTCTGGACATCTTGATTTCTGCATAATAAAAACATTTGCTGTGATATTGATGCCCAAATGTTAGTCTTATTTACAATCTGTGGTTTGTGTTTACTCATTCTGAACGCAGATACATCACTAGTTACTTTAATGATGTCTCTGTGCTTGCCCTATGGGAGAAGAGTCCCCTGCTCTTCCCTCCAAACTACTGCTTTTAATGCATAATATTTTCCTGCGCTGGAGCTGCTGAAGTCACCATTGTTCAGGAGCTGGCAACCCCAGTGATCTGCACACATAAGAGCAAAAAAACAACAGTACAAAAACATTTGAAAATCCTTCATTCTCCTCACACCTGCCCCAATTGATAATGTATATTTTATAAGTTAGTTAGATAATTACTTATTATTTATTGTATAACCTGCATCATGTCAAGGGCCCAGGGTGGATAACAATATTAATTTTTGAAGTCCAATTACAAAATATTAAGCATTGTCTCAAGGGCCTAGGGTGGATAACAATATTAATTTTAAAAACTCCAGTTACAAAATATTAAGCACCATCTCAATGGCCCAGGGTGGATAACAATATTAATGCTTAAAAGTCCAATTACAAAATATTAATCCCACTTGTTGCTTTATTCTTCTACAGATGTGAAGGCCTGGGGGGGGAATTGAAAAATAGGTGAGGAAACCACTGCCTCCCCCATGTTTCTTCTCTCCCTATTTGTTTCTGAAAAGATGTGGGTGGAGTGGAGCTGTTCCCCCACCCATCCATTGAATCTTCCCAATCCCCAGGTCTTCACATCTCTGTTCCTCCCTAATCTCCAGCCACCCAAACCCAATCTGAACAAAGGTGACCTACACCACTTTTAGTACAGTAGATGGCCACATTCCGCTTTTGATGAATCAGAGGAGCAGAATTGTGAAGCTGAGGGGCAATCACCAAAGATGATTGAAATATACTCGGAGTCGAGTGTGAATTTCATGCTCTTTATTCAGCTCGTAGTAGCAATGAATAAAACTTTCCCCAAAACATCTAGCTATATATACATTATTTACACAATGGGCCCTGCGTGATTGGCTAATTCTGGGCTGCTCCTGCAGGCCAATCAGGTTGCTGATTCACTTCCACCTGGAGCTGGATTGGGTGGCTCCTGCAGACCAATCAGACTGCTGCATTCTGGATCCTATTGTTCTAAGATTCAGCTCAGTACATAACAATACAGTGGTACCTCTGGTTGCGAATAGGATCCATTCCAGAGCCCCCTTCGCATCCAGAAGCGAACGCAACCCGCGTCCATGGGTCACAATTTCCCGCTTCTGCGCATGCGCGTGACGCCATTTTGACCGTCTTCGCATGCGCAAGCGGCAAAACCCGGAAGTAACGTGTTCCGTTACTTCCGGGTCGCTGCAGCGCGCAATCCGAAAATACTTATCCCGAAGCTGCTTCAACCCGAGGTATGACTGTAATATATTTTCCCTTGTGGTCTTGGCTCAGAGCACAGATGGCAGACATGATGAGACAACATTCTTGATTGATCTTGGGAGCAGGAGTGAAATTAGGCTTTATTTCACCTGGGTCCAAGACCAAGTTTGACACCCCCACACCCTCCCACACACATTTGCGTTCACACACACACAGTCTGAGAGCCTCAATGGCGCCCGTCTGGAGGCTTCACCCAGGGCGGAAAAACCCCTGGTTGGCTCCCCCATAGCTACGGCACTCTTCATGGGTCATCATACTGGGGGGCATAGAAGTTCTAACTACAGATTTAAGCCCATCCCCAACTCTTTATTATGGGCCGAAACCAGCAGGGCTAGTTTAGTCTAACTAGCTGGTTGTAATCATCCTTTCTGTTCATGATCCAGTCATATACATCAGAATGGTACTTACAATGGAGCCTCTTTTGTTTCTGAGGCATCTAGCATTTAAAGGGGAGAGAAGTCCACCCCCAGCAGGTACCCTCTATCCCTAAAGATTCTGGCCAAGGTGTGTGACATTGTCCTGCCACCTGTTTCTGGGGAGACAGCCTCTTCTTTCTCCTTCCTTCTATGCATCTTGATCGTTTCCTCTCTCCCAGTGCACACTAATAGAGGGAGGAAGAAGAGACTGGAAATCCAGAAAGGGCGGGGGGCGGGAAAGGGCCTGGGCTTTAAATTTCCAAATCCCAGATATTTCTGAATTTCCACACTACTAGTATAATCAAGTTGGATATGAGCATAATAATGTTTTCCTGCTTGTGAGCGCAAGTGACAGCAGACAGTCCTGCCAAGCAGCAAATTCACTCCCATGCATCAGATTCCCAGAGCAAGAGCGCTCATCATTTGTTCCCTCTCCACTCCCTGGTTTGAAGAATAGGATTGACACAGTTATTCTGTAGGGTGGAGCTGGCCTCAATCACCAGGCCCATTGGGAGACCAACTCTGTGTTCCAAAGATGTCTGCAAACATGAGATGGAGGCAGGCAACATTATCAACCACGCCATGTGGGAATCTCTTGCTGATGACCACAGTGCCCAGAGACTGCAGGGAGTCAGGTTGTGCCTCCATACCAGAGGAGGAATGACCACTGAGAGGAGTGTAGAGAGAAGAAAAGCCATGGTGCATCTACAGCAGCACAACCAGACGCTTTCACCTGCCCCAGCTGCAACAAAACATGTCTCTCCCGCATCGGTCTCCACAGCTGCTGCAACTTCCAACAGTTTGACTTCACCCCCAAAGGGACAAAACTGCTGTGTTTACATTGAATAGGATGCTAGAGTATCCCTGCCTGCTCATGTCACTCTGCCTGTGCCCTGTCAGAATTAGGATTAAATCCAAACGCCAACTGGTTTGTGGCATAGCTGTCAACCATCCCTTATTTGGCGGGAAACTCCCTTATCCCAGCGCTGTGTCCCGCTGCTGTCCCTTATTGATGATGTCCCTTAAATTTCCCGGGTTTCAAAGGAAGCAGCTCCTCTCCCTTCCTCCTTGCCAGCCAGGGAGGAGGGAGGCTCCAACTGTGTTGCTTGGCTGCGTTGCTCACCCAATAAGGAGTCTAAGAACAACTGGGGGGTGGAGCTTGCATGCCTTGTGCTGATCAAATCAGCCGCGTTGCCTGGGGACTCGCCTTTGCTCAGCGCTTCCCAGCGGAGAGGTGACGGTGGTTTTCCTTGCTGCATCCCCTTTGCCGGGTTGGTGCTCTGTGGGAACCACCGCTTGAGGCTTCGTTTGGCTGCTAGCCGGGGTTTCTGCCTTTGGCTCGAAGGGGCTCAGAAGTTGAACATACCTGTGCCCCTTGGAAAATCCCTTATTTTGGCTACTGATTCCTTATTTTCGAGGCTGCTGGTCCCTTATTTTCAAATCTGTAAGTTGACAGCTATGGTTTGTGGCTGCGGCAGTTAATCATCCATTGTGAAGACGCAGCTATGAGAGCAAAGCACATTTTGATGCAATCTTTCCATTTTGTTTTTCTCCCCCTTGGTTCTCAAGGGAGCCTAGATTACAGCAAAGGCAACAAGCT
This sequence comes from Podarcis muralis, assembly GCF_964188315.1. Classification (NCBI taxonomy): domain Eukaryota; kingdom Metazoa; phylum Chordata; class Lepidosauria; order Squamata; family Lacertidae; genus Podarcis; species Podarcis muralis. The sequence goes on along the minus strand of NC_135660.1, from coordinate 73,150,989 downwards.
TTGAGTTGTGAGGAAATACAGGAGGAAATAGTGCCAAACCAGCAGACCATCGGGTATATGGAGTTCTTAATCTCCCAAGTCTCATGAGCAGCCAGATGTGGCTAATCAAACGTGTCTTCCTTTGAATTTCTGTGTCCCCCCACCCACCACCCACTTTTTTTTTTACTTTCCCCACCTGGCACACTGCAAAATACACAAAAGTTAGCTGCCCAAACATCTCTGTTTATTGTGGAAATGAATCTGGCGACATACGGACTTGATTGCGGAGCAGAAAATTCTGCGCTCCAGTATCCTCACTAGAGAGCAAGGGACAGAGAAGAAGCAAAATGACCGTCCCTGATCAGAACAAATATTTCTTCAGAAATTCCTGTTCAATTAACTGGCTGAAATGTGGACTTCACTTGAATTCAAGTCAGATTTTCGTGTTGGGGGGGGGGGAATCGCCTCCTGCTTTTAGTGGGTGTTTTTTAATGGTATTTGAAGTCTTTAATATTTAATTGCATCACTACGCCTTTCTAAGCAGGAATGCATTTCTAGCTCTTTGAACCTTTTTTTGGAAAGGAATTTGCTCTGCACATTAAAAGGAGAGATGCCAGTTGACAGCGTCTGCTGATGTTTTCCCAGGACATATTTTCACATGAAACTGTAAGAGTGAATCAGATCAAACGGCAGCAAAGCAGATGCCAGAAAAAGGAATGCTAATGAAAGCCACCACTTCAGGATGCGTTGACGTTGCACTGTGAGGGCAAACGCTTGGGTACCTCTATAGTACTCGCATAGTTTTCCCACTAAACTTGCACGGTGCTGCTTTCGTATATCGATTGCTTTCAGTGCTTATGGATGATTATTTTATTGATTTTTCCATTATAACTGCCTAAAGGGACCCAGTTGATTGCATGCAAATGCCTAAAAGTGTAGAAGCAAAAATATTTGGCATCATTGTTCAGAGGCGTTTTATCAGAAGCCATTCGTCAATGGAAGTCAATAAATAAAGAGGAACGAGTGCTGAAAAACTGGAGGTGGCTAACAGCGCAACCTTAAGCTCCTAAAATCCACATTGCTGGAGGGAATTAGGATGAGGCAGAAGTATCTCTTCATCCGGCTCTGTTGGTGGGGTGCTTCCGCCAGTAGTGGCCAGCATATGAACCCAAAATGAGGCAAGGGGAAGCCATTTGCCTCAGGCGGCAGGTTTGACCCCCTCCCCACCTTGGTGCTGCCACCACTGCCACAGCACCATTGCCCTCAGTGTTATGTACTGAAGTTCTCACCCTGGGCCAGCAGGGGGATACTGTAGATAGTTTTCACACAGGTCCGCATATGCAAATAAGGAATTGAAAGTGACGTTCAGTGATTGGATAGTTACAGAAAGTTGTTACTGTTGTTTTGTAGTTGAGCTCTATATAAGCAGGTTGGCTATATAAGCAGGTCCAGTTCTGTTCTGGCCTGTGAATAAACAAGAGCTGTTTGAAGAATCGCTGTGTCATCTGATATGTTCACCCACAACTTAACACTCACCACTGTGCCAGCTGCGCCCTTGTGGTGGAAGTGTAGCCGCAGCTGCAGGTAAGCGGGCAGTTGTGGTGGCAAGGCTGGTGGCAGCAGAGGTGTGACAGCAGGGGCAGGAAGGGGGACACATTGTGAGGACAGGGGTAGTATCAGAGTGTTTTGCCTACAGTGGCAAAGCATCTCAGGCTGGCTCTGAGGAGGAGGAACAAGGGTGACCATGAATGCACTGGATCCTCTTTTTAAAAAATAAAATTATATTAAAGCTTTTCCATACTTGAATGAAATAAAAGAAACTCATCTAAATAAAAATAAAAGCAAAGGGATAAAGAGAAACAGTCACAGAAAAGAAACTATTCACTCTAAAACGATTCTCAACTCATCTACTTTCCATTAGGCAATATTTCCCCAATCTTCGGACTGAAATGGGTTAATTCAGTTTTCTTTTGGCCCAGAAATGGAAACAAGAGGAGATACCGACAATAGAAGACTGGAGACTGAAGCTGACTGACTATGCAGAATTGGACAGATTAACCGGAAAAATTAGATATCTTCAAGACCAAAAGTTCATCGAGGACTGGGGGAAATTTGTTGAATATCTGAAAAGAACATGTGAAGTGCAAACAACACTGGTGGGATTTGAAGAAGCACTGTGAAAACAGAGATATATTGTTAAAAAAACAAATAGGAGTGGGAGGGAAGTTTAATGGCAATATAAACAGAGAAATGTGTAAACTGAGAAATAATTATGGATGATTGTCAGAGAAGCCGAAGGAAGTCTAAAAAGAATCAAATTTGTGAAAATTTGGCATAATTGTATTTTTGTGTTGGAAAATAATAAAAATTATTTATAAATAATGGGGGGGGGGGAATTCAATTTTCTTTTTACAGAAAAAGTCCAAAGGGAGTTTTCTCATTATTATTATTACCGGTAACAAATGTCAGCAATAGTTATCCTCTCATCGAACATATCAGCTTCGTCTCCAGTTTCTTCAGCAACCATTCCTCCATATTAAACCATAATAAGACTTTCCACTAGATCCTGAGTTGATCCTTTTCCTGGTAAGGGGTGAAACCTGGTCTCCTCTGCTGTGCCAGCCTCCCATGCCTCCCTGGGCCCTCTTTGCATTGCTTTGCCAGGCTGAAGTCCTGCACCCACTTAGTCAGGAATAATTCCCACAGATCTGAATGGGGCTTGCTTTTGAGCGGACTCATAGAACTTTGGTCTCCAGTTGGTGAGTCCAGACCCACTAGCAGGTAGTGCCTTCGATTTCTTTCACTCACCATACAAATACATGGTTAGAAAAAGAGAAAAGAAGCGAGTCCCTCAGCGCATGCTTGGGTTAAAGGTTGATCCTGGTTCTGAATATGTTGAAGGCTCCTGGTGTAGAGATTGCACTGTAAGAGATCAATCCTGCATGAATTTATCCGCAAGTAACTTCTCAGCAACACAGAATTTTGTTGTCGTATTGAGGTTTCGGGGTTGCAGTGCTATAAATCTTACACTAGCAATCCTGTTGGAATCAGAGAACTGCCTGAAGACTGCAAGTTTGCGTGCAGGGCGTGTATGGCAGGGGGAGATACAGGAACAGGCTGTCAAAAAGAAATATTGTTCAGTGGGTAATTGGGTGAAATGTATGCCAGGGCAGAGAATCAATGCAAGGCTCACACACCACTTTTTAGATCTCCTTTAAGCTTTTGGGAGGCTTAAGTCAGATATATGTTGTATGTGTGGACCTGTAATTGACCCCTGCCTAGACAGAAGTAAATTCCACCCTCCTGCCCTTCAGTTGTTTTGATTCTGTCTGCCGTGATCTTTATGCATCATAAATAACGGTCCTGATTTCACGGGAAAGAATGGAAGTTTTTATTCACTGCAGAGGAAGCTTCCTGTTCCCTTGGCCTAACTTTTTTCCTCGGTTGCATGTACTCTTAAATGTTGAGCACTAATGCCAGTCTCAGCCAGCTCCGCAGCATTAAAAAGTTGCACCAGCAACAACAACCAAACAGCAGAGCTGAAGACACAGTTAAGAGCTGTTTGACAGTGCAATGGACTCCCTTGGGAGGTGGCAGAGGTTGGATGGCCATCTGTCATGGATGCTTTAGTTGAGATTCCTTCATTGCAGGGGGTTGGACTAGATGACCCTCAGGGTCCTTTCCAATTCTATGATCCTATGATGTGTGTGTGTGTTTTAGGGTATTGTGTTGTATGTCCATCTCATTGCCTGTGATCTGAAAGAGGTCCCCTCCCCACTGACCTACAACCTAACATAATTAATATAAAACTTAAAAATCAAATCAAATTTAAATTAATATGCTTTGAGGCAAAATGAATAGCCTTTCATATCAAAAGGCAGGATTTCTTCTTTTTTTATATTCTTTATTGAAATATAAAAAGTACAAAATTACAAGTGAACTGAGTAAGGTAAGACACAAAAAAAGAAAAGAAAAGAAATGGTACCCATGTGGAAAACAAAACAGAACAGCAAAAAAAAGGATGCATTACAAAAAAAAATGTTATTGTAGTTCACCAGTCCTTAACCTAATATTGTATTTATAAAAACGCAGGCCTTCCGAGGAAAGAGATAGAGAAAATGGGAGAAAATGGTGTGTGGCACCTGTGACTTTTCTGGAGCTGATACATAGTAGTCCCTCTGTTTTTCTCACCTGAAAGTAATTTCTATAATTTTTGGGTGAACTGAATGGTGGAACTTTGTGAAGTTTTAAAAATTTAATTCCATTTTAGTTATAAATTATATATGCATTCAGGGGTTTCATCACACTCAACTCTGTGTTTGATTGTGGCCATTGCATTTATCGTTTTTAGCTATCTGGAACGTGAAGTTGCTGTTTAAGCTTAAATAATGGTATGGGTCTTAAATTAGACTTACTAGTCAAAGAAATAGGCAAAATCGTAACATGATCAAAGGAAAGAATAAGATTAATGGATCTGTCAGGCTGTGAGCTTTATCTCTTGGCTGATACGAGGGAAATGGAACAAAGGAAAGGTTCTGTGGATAGCCAAGGTTTTACACAAGCTACAGTATGGTACAAAAAATAATAATACTGGTAGGACTTCTCTGCTTTTTTATTATTGTATGACATGCATAAATTCAGTAGGTGAAGCATTTTGTGGTATGCAGATACAGTGGTACCTCGGGTTACATATGCTTCAGGTTACATATGCTTCAGGTTACAGACTCCGCTAACCCAGAAATAGTGCTTCAGGTTAAGAACTTTGCTTCAGGATAAGAACAGAAATCGTGTGGAAGCGGGACAGCGGCAGCAGGAGGCCCCATTAGCTAAAGTGGTGCTTCAGGTTAAGAACAGTTTCAGCTTAAGTACGGACCTCCAGAACGAATTAAGTACTTAACCCGAGGTACCACTGTACAGTGGTGAAGAAAACTCCTGTGCTGAATTTCCTGCTGCTTTGCAGCCATTAAGTTAACAGTACAGGTGCCCTTCTAGGGAAAAAGTTGACAATCCCAACTGCTAGTACTAATGACAACATGCCACATATATCACAGGATATTAGAACCTCAGCTCCAGAATGAGTGCTATGTAAAAATGAATTCCAAGCAGCCAAATTATTTCTGGACCTAAATTGTCAGAATATATGAAACTTCTGGAGTCAGACCATTGGCCCATCCAGCTCTGTATTGTCTGCACTGACTGCCAGCCACTCTCAAGGGTTTCAGGCCTGGGTTTCTCCCAGCCCAACTTGGAGATGATGAGCATTGAACCTGTAATCAAATGCAGGATAAAGCTGTAACAGTGCAACCATATGCATGTCTACACAGATGTAGTCCCTACTGAGCTCAATGGGACTTAATCTTAGGTAAGTGTGTATATGATCACAGGCTAAAGGGCCTAATTATACCAGGAAACATGGCGGGCTTAGAGGACACAACAGCCAGGAACCTTAACAAGAACTTTACCATCCCTCTTAGACAAGAGCAGAAGAGAAGAAACAGCTAACTCTGCCCTAAGTCCATGGCCACCTCAGGTCCAGCCCATATAATGACAGTAGTGGCACCTTGGATTAAGAACTTAATTCGTTCTGGAGGTCCGTTCTTAACCTGAAACTGTTCTTAACCTGAGATACCACTTTAGCTAATGGGCCCTCCCGCTGCGTGATTTCTGTTCTCATCCTGAAGCAAAGTTCTTAACCCGAGGTACTATTTCTGGGTTAGTGGAGTATGTAACCTGAAGTGTCTGTAACCTGAAGCGTCTGTAACCTGAGGTACCACTGTATCCAAATAATATTCCAGAGGGGGCCTCATTGCAGTAAGATCTGCAAGAGAGGCCACGCATTGAAATGTTATCTCACATGGAGGCCAGATTTGCCTCTGTGAGAAGCAGGGCCTTTTCATCATGGCCCCAAGCTTTAGAATGTCAGCAGAAGAGGAGTTTGTTTTCATAGCCAGGTCAAGGCTTCTGCTTTCCAAATGACCTTTGATTAAGAGGTCAACTATCCTCAAACATTTGAAGGGCAGTTGCATAGATGACAGACCAATTTTATTTTCTATTGCTTGAGAGGACAGGGTGCAAACCACTGAGGTCAAATGACAAGGGGCGGGGGGGGGGAGGACTGGACATTGAGAAGAGTTTCTTGAAGGTTGATTGACAGTGGAACAGATTGTTTGACAGTAATGGGTGGGGGTTGCTCTGTGGAGAACAGCCTGGCGGGTTGTCTAGCCAACACCGCCATATTTAGAGGGGACCCACCAAAACCAGCAGGTGCAATTTGTCCCGATCTCCATTGACTTTGATGGGTCTGCTCCCAGTATGACTTCGCTAGATACAACTCAACGACTATGAACTCTTTACAAACACCACACAATATATCGAGCTGGGTGATGCTAGTCAGACAGACCAGGATATAGTACAGTGATACCTCGGGTTACATACGCTTCAGGTTACATAGGCTTCAGGTTACAGACTCCGCTAGCCCCGAAATAGTACCTCAGGTTAAGAACTTTGCTTCAGGATGAGAACAGAAATCGTGCTCCGGCGACGCAGCGGCAGCAGGAGGCCCCATTAGCTAAAGTGGTGCTTCAGGTTAAGAACAGTTTCAGGTTAAGAATGGACCTGCGGAACGAATTAAGTACTTAACCCAAGGTACCACTGTATGTGGAACCATCTAGTGGAGGAAAACTGTTTGTTTGTTTGTTTAAACTTGCAGCTCCGTTCTCAAGGTTAACCCGATCAGCTGAGATCTCTCCGGATTCAGCTGGGGGTAGGTGGGTTGAAAATTACTTTTAAATGGTTGAGAATGCGAGTAAAAGGGGAGTGTTGAGGGCTGGGTAACTACTCTGCATTGCCAGTTCTGTTTTGAGGGTGTTCTGTGCTCTTTCCTCAGCCACAGCCTCCATCAACCGTAGCAAGCTTTTCTATATCCCAACTCTAGTACAGCTTGGTAAATATGCCAAAGAAGTAACGAAACATTTAAACAAGGCCTTCATAAATGGTTTGTTCTTGGCACCCACTCCCCCCCCTTTACTATTTTGTTGTTGTTGTTGTTGTTGTTAAAAAGGATATTAAATGTCTGTAACAAAGCAGTTTTACTGTGGCAAACAGTTACCTATGAGAAGTCATTGTTATTCCTAGTTGGCGAAGAAAGACTGAATGCTGCTGATGTACTTGAACCGACATAACGCCACTAGATTAATAATGCTCTTTCCGTGTGCTACATTTTTGTTGTCTTGACAACAGAAATAATTCAGAAAAGAAGCCTGCTTCTTCCTCTGCTCCCCCCATCCCCATCCCCATTTAGTAAATTGGCTTGAAAATTGAGACGTACTATATGAGCTTTTATAGGTATATAAACACTTAATGCAAATCCACAACAGTTCCCTCTCCTTTGATATAAAAAAAAAAACGGGCCACGTTTAGCCAAACAGCTCTGAATGACAGGAGGGATCCAAACACATACAAGTATATTCCCACCTGTAGTTATTCAAGCTGATTCTCACCTTTATTCGAACTATTTTGAGAGGGAAAGTACTGTGAAAAAAACGAACGCATAAGAGCAGCAATTCTGAAACTTTGTTTCCTTCTGGTTGGTTTGGCCGTTGTGGACCATCACATTTTCTCCTTGTGGCTATCACATGGGAAAGTGATTGAAGGCTTAAAAAAAATTAGACAGCTGCCTCCCCCTCCTCCTCCCCTTTCTGCTGTGGGAGAGAACTGTCCATTATGGCAATTTGTGTTGCTGAAAAGTCAAGATGGTATTCAGTTGAACTTCCAAAAGCAAAACTGTCAAGTGGATAGCCTCTTCAGCATGAAAGGGAAACATCAAGTAAACATTTGGCTCTCCAGCAATCCTCACTATTGTCTTCACCACGGTCTCTGGAATCACCTGGAGCACCAGAAAACCACTCAGACCATGCTAAGAATGACTGCAAGACATATTCCATGCACAGGAAAGGGTGTATCAGCAAGCATCTAATCATACACAATCCAAATTTCACAGATAGAGCTCAGGAAGGTGTTTTAAACTTATACAACCAATTGTATAGATGCATCAGAGTTTTTCTCTATGCTTTGTGACCTCCAACACTTCGTGATTCCCAGCTGGTTTTGCCTCCATCTTCGCACAGGCCTGGCCTAGGACATTTGCCCATTGGCAGCAGCTGAATTTAGCCACCACTAGCTTGCTTTCTGTAATTGATTCACATGAAAGCAGCTGGATAAAAGTGCCCCCTCCCCTGAGATTTGAACCCTGGTTTCTCCCAGGTGCTAATCTGACACTCAAACCACAATACAGCACACCGGCTATTTTGATCTTTTTTTTTTTTTACAGAGATGTGCATAAAGAGTTAATCAGTACCTTATTAGATGTCCAACCTATTATTTATTTCTTTGCCTTATCAGCAGTACACTGAGGTGATTCATCTGAAAGATGGCTCATAGCTCCCTACACTTGAGAGATTAGAGTAGGTTCTAAGATGAAGTCCAAACCTCTTCCTTTGATGTGGCTTTCTGGTGAATCATTTATTGGAGGTAGCCTTAATCACATCAAAGGCCCCTTTATCAGCATCTTCCTGTTTTTCAGCCAAGGTATGCGGCCTATATATGTTGCTCACGAGATATACTACAGCACTCTTAAAAAAACTTTTCAATAGTTCTCTCCCCCGTTGTCTGATGTAAAGTAGCATACAGTTTTGGAGCAACTGCCCCTAGCTATTCACTTTGTTCGGTGCCACTCCACTACCATGATGTTAAATTAAGTTGCAGTTCTGGAGTTATCCCGTGGACCCAGTTTATGGATTTGACTACTGAGGCCATCCCCAGAGAGATGAGGATTTGGCAAAGCTCTCCCCCGCTTTTCCAGGCTTGACTGCTGATGAGCTCCATGGGGGACCTTACCTACGGCAAGTAGGAAAAAAACCACCTCCAAAACCATAATCTTGCGATTCACACAAGCTACCAGAGTCACATTGCACTGAACTGCAAGTACAACACTGCCTGCTGGATTCCATTTAAGGTGATGGTTGGTTGGTTGGTTTTTAACGTTTTAAGCCATACACAGTCTGGGATCAGCCAACATTAGGAAGCATCTCCTTCCCCATAGCCCTGAATGATTGTTAAGATGAAGCATAGAAAACCTGCTGTGTATTCCCTTCCTATGATACATTTCATCTGCACGACAGGACTTTTTCTTCTGTTATGATGCCCGTTTATTGTTGGAGAAGGCAAAGCCCTTTGATAGCCAGGAAGGCGGACACACCAGCAGTCTGGGGTGAATGGTGAGCACAAGAAAACTTTTTTTTAACATACAGCCATAAATACATTTTTAAATATATATATATAAGCTTTAAATCACAGACAAATATATACAGTATAAGCTTTAAATCACAGACAGTCATTCTCTCATTTAGACACCTCTCCTTCTCTTTCTGCAGTTCCTTGTTTATATTTTAATTTACTGCATATCCAAACTACACCAATTTGTTATTTACCCTCTATGTTACTTATATGTTGTTGCTGTTGTTGTTTTTTCTTACTGCAAGTTGTTTACATTAACCCTGCTAACATCTTAATTTGTTTATAATAACTTTGGAAATATACTATAAATGAGTTCCATTCTTTCTTAAAAACTTGATCTTCTTGATTTCTTATTCTTCTTTTGATTTTGCCATTTCTGCATAGTCCATTAATTTCTTTAACCATGCTTCTTTTGTTGGGACATTTTCTTCTTTCCATCCTTGGGCGTATAACATTCTAGCAGCAGGGGTCACATACATAAATACGTTTTTATATTGCTTGGGTAACTCTAATCCAATTATTCCTAAAACCATAAATACAAAATAGGTAAATAAACAATTACTACATAATAATACAATGGAGTGTAAAAGAGTTCACAACCAGTTATACTTGAGCACTTTTCAGTTACCAGACCGAAATATAAATCAGCTTGTGAATATTGTAATATCACACAGTGGTTTTGAAGGAGAGAGGGAGAAAACTGGTCTTGCAGCCAGTTGACAATAACTACCAAAGTCAGTTACCACGAACACCTTAATGCCAGCTAATACTATTGATTACTTATCATGGCTGGGTACTTCACTGAGTGGCACAACTAAAAACCCAAAGTGACTGCTTCAGAACATACCTGGGCACATTTCTGTCAAAGCACATGTTCCTTAAATTAAAATGACAAAATTGATTATCATCTACTTTATTAAATAATAAAAAGCTCCCCTTTAAAAGAAATTTCCTTGAGGATATTTTGCTCAGGTAGAACTACCCCAAGGATCTTGGGCTCTAAATCAGGCTTCCCCAACCTGGAGCCTTCTAGATATTTTAGACTACATCTCCCACTAGCAAAACATCTGGAGGAGGGCACCAGGTTGAGGAAGACGGCTCTAAAAGCTCCCAGCTCCATGCTGTTTTGGGTCCCACACCTCGGCAGGTGACAGCAGCCACTCGGGTCTGGGACCAGCTTTCCTCTCCTCCGTGTCTGAATCCTGACTGCTGTTAATTTCCACAACAGCATCCACTCTGCTTCATTGGCAAGAGTTATTTTATTTGCAGAATGCTTTTCCATTAAAAGATCAAGGTGGCATCCTAGGAAGTTCAAGAAAGCGATGATCGAAAATATTTAGAACAATAAAAATTTTCTCTTAAAAAAAAAACAAAAAAATGAGCAGCTATAAAGCAACAATATAAATAACGGACCTGCATTAAAAGCAGCAAATGAGCTTTCAAGAACTAAAAATACTTTGTATTATTATTATTTTTTAAAATATCATAATCTAGTGGAAAGATTCATGCGCTGGTAGACTTCTGCAGTGAGGCAAATTCTTACGCCAGGTGGTGCCACAGCAGAAAGGTTATTGACACAGCAGAAAGGCTGACACAGAGAATAGCTGGGTCATACGATCATGTTAAATATATTCTGTGGCATTTTCAGTTCCCAAAGTTTTATAGACCCTTTCTCTTGCTCACATTTCAGAATTTCATCACACCAGCCATCAGACTGTCAAGAATTACTGTTTTAACACTTAAGTGTACAAAGTGTTTTAAAATTCCTATCCGCATGATAAAACTGAGCGTGTACCCGAGCGGCCACTGAGTGAACTGCACTGGGAGAAGAGATAGAAGTGTTCCAGCCCCAGGCCTTAATTTGGAAGTGGGCTCATCCCTGGGTTTTGGGTTTCAGCGCCAAGGCTCAAACCTTGGGAATTACAAAGCAAGAAGAGATGAAAGGGCCACTGAGCATGAGCGGAGTGCATTAAGTCACTTAGGCTGCTAATTAATGTGTGTGTGTGCACGCACAGAGGGGGTCTTGTTTTCCATTTGTTGCTATGTTATGTAATGTTGGGTTTTTACATTTTAAACTGCCTTGCAGTCCTCGGATGGTGGGTGGCATAGAAATTTAGTAGGATAAAACAAAAAAATAAAATAAAAATAATCCTAAACTCATTACTGAGCACTAAGCCCCTCTGAGCACAGCAGGACTTATAAGTGACATGCATAAGCTTCTCCTGTGATCCTAGTCCCTTTTACTCCGCCTTTTAAGGGGAAAATAACCAAGGCAGACGATCTGCTCTCATCGGCGTCCCCCCCCCCCCTTGCTTTCCTCTCCCTTCCTCCTCCAGTGGGATATTTCAGGATCCCTCCCTCCCTCTCTCCCCGTGGATCTCTGCGCTGCTCTCCAGCCTCTACCCAGGCAGGCCTCTCTCCTCGCCATCCTCCTCCTCGGTGGGTGCGAATGAGTGGGCGAGGGGTGTGACCGCGCCGGCTTCGGCGTGATTTACGGCTTTGCTGAAAACGGCTTTTCCCCGCAGCATCAGCACCGCTGGCAGCCGCCGCCGCCGCCGCCGCCACAGCAACAAGTCAGGTAAGCGCTGCGCTCTGCGCCACTGCCTGGAGCCCGGGGAGAGCCGGGGGCGCACGGGGGGGGGGAGGGCGCAAGGGGGCCGGGAAGGATCCCGATCCAGGTGGCTCAAGATGCATTGGAGACCTGGGCCAGAGAGAGGCAAGGAGGCAAGCAGGCAGGCATCCCCGGCCAGGCGCCCTGCCAGGCTGCAACCCCCCCTAAATCGTGCAGGAACCGCTGGCTGTGGCTTTCAGCAAACCCGCTTCGCTGCAGACATCTTTCTGCATAGTGGCCAGCGCTTCTCCGTCCTCCACAGATGCGGGTCCCCTTCTTCCCACCCGCTCCTCTGTATCAGGCTGCATCTCTGCCGTCCTCTCCCCCCTGTTCCCAATGCCAGCATCCCTTTTGATCTTCACTGTAAAGCAAACGCGTGCACATCCAGACTTCCCACATCTCTCTCTCTCTCTCTCCATCCCCCTATCTGCAGATTGCCGGAGCTCAGCTTCCTTTCACCTTGCTGTGTGCTCTGTGCTGTGGTGTGCGGTGTTGACTTGCCAAAGATAAGGAGGAGGTGGAATGGAATATTTCGCTGTCTGCTGCCCAACTTGACTAATATAGAAAGCCTCGGCGTTTGACCCAGATATATCAATATCACAATGCTTACGAAAGGACACATCCAATAGAAAGCAAGCTTGCGAGGAAGATTTGTAAATCTAGGATTTTATCTTTTCCCAAAATTCTCCAGCATCCCTCGCAGGCCCTAGTTTTCTAGGTACTCGATAATTATGAGTATTTCATGAACAGGGTTTGTGGTTTTGATGTAGAGGAGGCCTCAAAATGACTTGCAAATCAGATATTCGATGACTTTGTGCTGCTGGGCTGAAATCTGAAGGCGACCAGTTTAATTTCCCAAACCTATTTTGACACTGAGCTTGATTTGCATGTCTCACACAAGGCTTGGTTTGTGTTTGCAGAAATGCACAAGTAAGTAAATGGCACCATCCAAAGTTAAGCACCTTTCAGTCCCATTTATTTCTATGGGTATGTCGGGATATCCGAAGCTGCCTTATATTGAATCAGACAATCAGTCCATCTAGCTTGCTGTTGTCTACTTTGACTGACAGCAGTTCTTCATGGTTTCATAGAGGAGACACCAGAGATCGAACCTGCGACCTTCTGAATCCAAGACAGTTGTTCTGTCCCACTGAGCTAAGGCCCTTCCTCCTCACCTATGACAAATCAGCACAGTACACCAGTAAAGAGCACAGCAAAGTGGAAGCATTAAGCAGATGCTTAACTCTCCCACCAAAATCAATGAGGCTTGAAAAGTGCTTAACTTTAAGTGAGTCATGCCCACATCCCGGAAACGCACTGACAGCTGAAGGTCTATGAATGCACACTGCCATGTGACCAAGTTGCCTAGCATGAAATTGCTTCTGTTATGTTCATCCAAGGCTCAGGGTGGCTGACACTAAAAAAAACCCCAATCATTCAGGTCCCATAATAAAAACAAAACCCCATAAAACCATCCTGAAATGTGGTAACATTATTCAGGATCTTGAAAGGTTGTCATCCTTATTGCACTCATTTCCTGCTAGTCTTTTGGGAAGCTCAGAGACCTTACCCTGGGCTGCTATTTTCCTTTTAAAAAAAATTAAGGGTACCATGTCTTTTAATGGAGAAAGGCTCCAAAATGCAGGAAGGTGCTGCAAGGAATTTCCAGGAGTCTCAGAAGTGTCCTCTCCTGTTCCCTAACATTTCTTGAGCTCCTTCAGGGTGCTTATCTCTATAAAGAACCTACTCTCTCTTGAGAGAGCATGCAACTCTCCTTCCAGTCCATTAGAGATCTTGAAAAGCGCCTTACGCTGAGTTATGCAATTGCAGCTCGAACCTATGCACGTTTACTCAGAAGTAAGTCCCAATGAGCTTGATGAAGCTTACTGTAAGTAAGTGTACATTGGACTGGGCCTGAGTCCATCTGGTTCAATCTTCTCTACTTTGAGGAGCAGATGCCTCTTAGGTGTTGCTCCAGTGCTACTTCCTGAGATGCTTGTAGCCAGCAGTTGAGCCTGGGACCTTCTGCATGCCCAGCAGATGTGCTCCCACTGTGCTGTGCTGATTCCACCACTACCATTGTCTCTTCCTGCACTCCCTTCTCTTTCTCAAGCCTCATTCTAGCCCCCAAATCCTGAAAATAAGCTCAAATCTTAGTGCTGACTTCAGCTAGGGAGAGAAAATAAATGTATGCAAATATCATGGATCTGCATAACTGATTCCCTCTAGCTCAGTTGCAGAGCATGTGCTTTGCATGCAGAAGGAGGCATGCTCAATCCCTGTTTGAATGGAGGGCTGGGAAAGGGTTCTGCCCAAAACTGCTGCTGGTTGGTGTAGTCTATACTGAGCTGGAATGGTAGAAGGCAGCTTCTTCAGTTTCCTCCCCTGAAATGGGAGTTTCCCAGATGCAGAATTCAGAAATGTTCCATGCAGAGTTCCAAACCCTTTTAACTTACAGCTATATTGGGATGCAGACCTATATTTATACCCTGCCCATCTGGCTGGGTTTCTCCAGCCACTCTGGGTGACTCCCAACAGAATATTAAAAACACGGTAAAGCATCAAGCATTAAAAACTTCCCTAAACAGGGCTGCCTTCAGATGTCTTCTAAAAGTCAGATAGTTGTTTATTTCCTTGACATCTGATGGGAGGGCGTTCCACAGGGTGGGCACCACTACCAAGAAGGCCCTCGGCCTGGTTCTCTGTAACCTCACTTCTTGCAGCGAGGGAACCTCCAGAAGGCCCTCAGAGCTGGACCTCAGTGTCCGGGCAGAACGATGGGAGTTGAGACTAAGAAACCTGGTACGATGCAGAGGGATGGACTAGATGATGCTCAGGGTCCCTTCCAGATTCTACGATTCTATGATTCTACGATTCTCTTTCTTTTAGGATCTGGAAAGTAATGCAACAGAACACTTTTGAAGAAAGCAGATACCCCTGGCAGGAGTCGTTTGAAAATGTCAGCGTCTGCATGCCGTTCCGTTGCCCACGATGCGGGGACCGCACCAGATTCAGGACCCTGTCATCCTTGAGAGCCCATCTGGAATACAGCCACAGTTACGAAGATCGGAGCCTTCTGACAAAATGCAACCTCTTTTCTTCCCTCAGAGACGCAGACCTGATCTCTGCTTCCGAGCCCCTGACGCCAGGGATGCTTGGCGATGGCACCGGTGTCATGAAACCAAAGACGTCCTATCTCAACTTCTGCGACACGGCCCGGGAGAACACCAGGAACAGGAAGCCGCTGGAGGCGGAAGCGGAAAGGCCTGCGTCTCTGGGGTCAAATTACACATCAGGGGAATCCGTCGACGAGCCGATTTCTAAGCCAGGGTTGGCGACAAGTGACTCGAAAGCCTCGTTCGAGGCCCACGTGAGAGAGAAGTTCAACCGGATGGTGGAGGCGGTGGACAAAACGATCGAGAAGAGGATCGACAAGCTTACCAAAGAGCTGTCTCAAAAGACAGCCGAGCTCTTGGAGGTTCGGGCAGCTTTTGTGCAGCTTTCTCAGAAGAAGCAGGAAGTCCAGAGGCGGGAGAGGGCCCTCAACAGGCAAGTGGACGTGGCGGTTGAGATGATCGCGGTGCTGAAGCAGCGGCTTACGGAGTCAGAGGAGGAGCTCCACAGGAAGGAAGAGTAAGTGGGAGGATGGGGAGAAGGACGACGGGGAGGGGGAACCGCAGGCCTAGGAGGTCAAATGTGGCCTTACTAGCTGGCCCTCAGAATCCTCCTCAAGCCACACACCCTCCTGAGCCACACCCTTCGCTGGCCATGGTTTGCAAACTCCTCCAATGTTTTCGTTTGGCTAGATTGGGTCCTTGAACTCTGATAATGCTTCTTGTGTGTCTGGATTGAGGATAGGGAGGGCTGTGTGAATGTGTGTGGAAAGTAACCCAGACCCTCCAAGTGCCCCTATTTTACAGGAACAGCCCCAGATTTACAGAATCCACCCCGGTTTCTGATTTGATCCCAGAATGCCCTGCTTTTCCTTAGGATTTCCCTAGTTTCATTGGAGAAATGTTGGAGGGTATGGAGTTATCGGACCACTGAGCCATCTGAAGGCAGCCCTGTATAGGGAAGTTTTTTAATGCTTCATGTTTTATTATATTTTTATATATGTTGGAAGCCGCCCAGGGTGTCTGGGGCAATCCCGTCAGATGGGTGGGGTATAAATAGTAAAAGATTAATAATAATAGGGTTGTCCTATTATTATTATTATTATTATTATTATTATTATTATTAAATAGGACATCCCTATTTTCATTGGAGGAATGTTGGAGGGTATGGTCACCTATTGTTCAGTGGTAGAATATGCATTTATTGCTTTGCCCACTTTTGCTCTGGGCGCCACAGTGTGGCCCCTGACCTCTGAAGTAGCATAATGCGTGTCTTTCCTTTCTGTCACAGGAGTTTGGGGTGAGGTTGTTGTAGGAAGACATGCAAGGCAAGGTATGGTAGAGGAAGGCCAGTATTCACTGGTGTCTGTTCCATTAGGGTGAGTGAGGCACTGGCCCACGGACCTCCATCTGCCCTCAGACAGCTCCCACTTCCCTGCCTTCTTACCAACAACCAAGAAATTCTACACACATAATCTTTTGCGACACAGATGAGAGCAAGAACCTTCCTGTGTAGGTTGTGCTTCACATATGCATGAGAGCCCTTAGGGGAGTGCAGATCACACCTGGACTTCTTTATGCACAGAATTTGGCTGTTTACATGTCTATCGTCTAATCCATTTATTCTTTTCGTCATGGATAGGGAACCTGTGGCTCTCCTGAAATTGCTGGCATTTCCAACTCTTCGTTATCCCCGACCATTGGCCATTCGGGCTGGGGCTGATGGGAACGGAAGTCCAAAAACTTCAGGAGGGCCACAGGTTTCCCACCAATGTTTCACTATATGTCTGCTTCCCATCTCTTTCACACCTGTGTCTTCTTTTCTCCACAACCCAGTGGGCACCTAGCTTCTTTAGAAAGCATATGATTTCTGCCTTGAAGCATAGACCCATTGATTTGAGATGTGAAGAAGGCACGCATCAGGGTATACTAATTCATGCATCATTCAAGCAATCCAAATTTATTAGATGGATCTTTTAAACAAGCTGTGCAATAAGGGTAACGACATTTATGCTCTCATGGCATCCGGTAAGATTACTTATACAGGAAGGTGCTACTCTATAAATAAGGGTACGTGCTTTAGCTTCAGAACTGGAGGTAAAGACATAAATGTCTTGTTTTCAAGTACCCCCTTCCCACCCTCAGTTCATTGGAAAGTAAGTGGTGCAAACAGCATTAGATGGGATCGTCTCTTGGAAGGAGTCATAATCTGGTTTCCTGCTGGCTTTCATAGCAGATACCGAAGATATTTTGGCAGTTCCAGCTCTTCTAAAAATACTTTCATGTTGCATTCATTAAAAATGTAGTAATTGCCAATACATTATTTATATGTGAACTACTTAAGACTGCAGTCCTCAGATTGCCCACTCTCTGATGTTCCTCATCAACACCAGTAGAAGGAATATGGAGCAAATGGTTGAAAGACTGCGGTCTCGGTTAGCACTCTTAGGCACCCTTCAAGCAATTCAAAATACCTGAATATTTTCAAATTAAATGTACGGTGCTGCTGTTGTTAAAATTAGCTAGCCCTATAGCTCAGACATTTAAGGCAGCAATCCTAAACGTGCCAACTAGTAAGTTAGGCTGCAGTTCTGTACGCAATACTAGGGACGTTCACGGTCTCCAAGATACCTGTGCTATTTTAAAAATCCCAATATACTTCCAAGTCACACTGTGCTCTCTGTGCTTTGATTTATTCTTCATGCTCTGAGCCATTCTGTAAAACGAAGCTGTATGTGCCCCATTCACTATAATGGGGGAATCTAAAAATGTCCATAAATTCCCCCTCTTTTGGCCAAAGTGGATGGAATCCACCGGTGTCTCTTCAGAGTGGATAAGCCTAACAAATTGCAGAAAAATAGGTTAGGGAGCTTTTTGCTGGGAAGGTAAAAGGATTCACGTTTCTAATACTTATTATGCCAATTAAAGCTCAAAAATCTGTATTGGTTTCCTTTTTTTTTTTTTAGGGGGTGTTCTTTATTCATTTTAAAAATTCCTAGCTTGCCCTCCATTAGTACCAATACCACCACAGGGTACGACATAAGATATCTTATATAGCATCATGAAAAATTCTTAGAAACAGCTAGCAACCAACCAACCAACCAGAATGAGTTTCCACGCACACCTAGAGCCAACCTGATTTTTTAATCTTATATTGGAGTTCTCCATCCTCTTCCCAGTTTGCCTCAACTGAAGATGTGGGCCTTCAGATGTTGCTGGACTCCAATTCCCATCAGGCCTAGTCAGCATGGCCAACTGTCAGGGATGATGGAAATTGTAGTCCAAGAACATCAGGAGGGCCAGAGGTTCCCCCACACTTAACATGTTAAAGAATGGCCTTGTTTTTCAGACAAAGTCCTGCAGGGGACAAGAGAAGAAGAAGTCAATATGTTTCTCTTCTCAGGGAATGCTGCAAACTCATTAAGCTGAGCAAACTCTGTACCATGAAGGTTATTTATTCCCTTTTGGACTTTGGTTGCCTGCCTTGTGCTTGCACTGCGCTGGTGTTTTGGGACTGCCCTTTGTGAGGAAACCCATGGAGAATCCAAAACCCATGCAGCTCCGCTCCCAACAGCTTGTTGTGTGGATACGACATCCCAGAATGCATTGCATGAGGCTGGAGCCACATTCATCTTCTGTCACAGGCCTTGAAAAGAGCAAGAGGGAGTTGAAACCAACAGCCTAAGATAGATAGAGTGCAGCTGAGATAAGAAGAAAGAACGGCAACAAATGGGAATGCTAGCGAAGCCCTTTATATTGTGTCAGCAACATGTGTGGGCCTTTGGACAGATAAATAATAATAATTATCACTGTTATTGTATTTACATGCCATTTCCCCGCCACTCGCTCAGCCACTCTCAAAGCAGCTTACAGTCAGCAAAATACATTCCCAACCTTTGGAGAGATTACGGTTCAACACAGGACAGGAGGGAGAAAGGCAGGAAAAAAGAGTTGCACATTCAGTTGTATATGCACGGCTTGGCTGTCTCTGAACAACTGGCATATTTACTGGCATATTTGCCCAGTGAGGGTACAGAGAAGTCAGTTCTGCTCCAAGCAAATTGGTCTCTTGGGTGTCTGTGCGTGCATTCTGGGATCGCTACAAAACAATTCACTTTTTCTTCCATATATCACTGCAAAGATCAGTATTAACACACACACAAACACATCAATCAATCAATCAATCAATCAATCAATCACCAGCCCCCTTTTTAAAAGGAGGCATCTCTTCTACCATACTGAGGCCGCATTCCCACAACACATTTAAAGCACTGTGATACCACTTTAAGCAGCCTTCCCCACAAAGAATTTTGGGAACTGTAGTATGTTAAAGGTGCTGAGAGTTGTTAGGAACCCCTGTTCCCTTCCCAGAACTACAGTTCCCAGAGTTCCCTAGGAAGAGGGATCGATTGTTAAACCGCTCATGAGAATTACAACTCTAGGGGCTGAATAGGAGTCTCCTAACAGTTCTCAGTATAACAGCCTACAGCTCCCAGAATTCTTTGGGGGAATCATCCATGAGTGTTTCAAGTGGTATCACAGTGCTTTAAATGTATAGTGCAAATGTGGCTTGAGTACGTTCTTGGTTATGTTCTTCAAGACATAATGGGGTTTTTGTTCGGTTTTGCATTCTAGTGGGAATGCTTATTAACTTCAGCTGGATTTTGTTGCTGAACCTCCTGCTAATTCTCTAGAAGAGGAATCAAGATATTGCTGAACACTTGGAATGGATTTTGTTGATTAATTGGGTTCTCATTGTTGCACCTCTTACTTGGTTCAGCTTTTGCTAATGATGCTCACACGCTAAACAGCTGCATAATGTCATCATAAAATCCTTTGAAACCATCTTTCACTTCAAGAAAGGCCCCATTCTAGAGGAATGCCTGGGTCCTATTAAGGAGGCTTTCCGTGCACATTTAAGCATTCAGATTCCACAGAATTCAGCAGGAAAAGCAAAGAGAAGCTCCTCTGGAATGGGAAAACTCTCATTGCAGGCTTAAGATGCCTCTCAGGTGCCAGAGGTTGTATTTCCCATTTTCAAACAGGGGGCAAATTATTGTGGCACAAAATAAATAAGCTTCTTATTGTCTGAAAAGGCCCTTCAATTTATTGTTATTTCTAGGAGCATTAAGGTGATCACTTATTCATCGCCCCCCGCCAAAGGAAATGCCTCTCACACTCAAAAGAACAGATATTTGCATATTATTTGCATATGTCACTGTATCTGTATGGATGCGTATTTAGAAACAGTGACTATAATTGAAATAAAAACATGACAGAAGTGCCTGGCGTGCTCTGGTCCATGGGGTCACGAAGAGTCAGACACAACTAAACGACTAAACAACAACAAGTTTCACCATACTGGAGAGGACTGAGACCAGGTGAGCTTGTGTGTCTGCTCGATCTGTGGCCCAGTTGCTTACTGTTGATGGCAACTTCAAGGCTTTTATCTTTAAACCAGACAGCCCTTCAAACATCTAAAGGATGCTCCCCAGCACCAGTGATGTCCATTTATTTGGCTGTGTGCAGGTGGTTCTGAGAAGGTCAGCAGTGCACCTGGGACTGAATATATTCACAGCACAGGCAAGAGTGTCCCTAAATTAAAAAGTAGCACCCGTCCGTTCTTTCCTTCTGCTCTCTAGCAAAAAGGAGGAAACGCCAGTGTTCTTCCAAATTCCAGCAGAGCTGCACTTTTGTCGTTTCAGAGAAGTCGTTACGTTTAATCACTTCCTGGAGGAAGCTGCTGAGAAGGAGCTTCGCGGCAAAGCCAGGCTCCAGCGTTTCATTGAGAATCTCCTGCAGCGGGTGGATCTGGCAGAAAAGCAACTGGAGTACTACCAGAATCAGCAGATCGTGGGCAGCTACAGCGATGTCCATGAATATGTGGTAGGCAAAAAATGAGGGGGGTGTTCTTTCATTAGACCTGAACAGGAAGTGGAACTGATGGGAATTGTAGTCCACAGCATCTAGGGTGCACCGGGGTGGGGTGGGGAGGCTGATCCAAGCGCTATTTCTAGTGGAGCAGGGGTTGCAGTGGCAATTTCTGCTCTATTGTTTGTTCAGTTTGGCATCTGTCTCGAGAGACAATGAAGTGTGCTTCTGGGGGTCAGACCTCTGCCCAGTTGACAAGACCCCCCTCTCAGCTTTGCTAATGTGGTCCAAAGGAAAACGAAGCTATACTTTGGGCACCAGTTTGGCTGCAAGAGTTGCTGGAAAGAGGCGTACAAGGTGCCATCTTAGGGACTCCACTGCAGATCTGTGTAGGGTTTACTCCTTAGCCTTTGAAAGTACATCTTTCATCCTTGGGTTGCAATTCAAGATAGAGCTATTGTTGCCTATGTTGCCAAATGCCTAAGTAGCTTAGAGTCATGTTTTCCACATTCAGGGCCGGCCCTGCCATTAGGAAAAGTGGTGCCTCAGGCGGCAGGTGTTGAGGGATTGACAGCAGCAATGAGGTGTTGGTGTGCCCTGAAACCTTAAGCTAAGTCAGGTGTATTCAGGTGCAGTGGAGGATGCTGTCCTGGTGATGAAGTAAGATTAAACTACCAGGCGAATCAGCTTTGGTACATGGAATGCAGGGAGGCACCATCTTGTCTTTCACCTCAGGCGGCAAAATGCCTTGGTCTGCCCCTGCCCACAGTGGCCAACCAGATGCCCCTGGGAAGCCCACAAACAGGGCATGAGGGCAGTAGCCCTTCCCAGTTCATTATCTGTAGCAACTGGTATTCAGGGGCATGTGCTGTGAAACTGAAGGTGGCATATAGCCATCATGACTTGCAGACGTTGATAGCTTTATCCTCCATGAATTTGTCCAGCCGTCTTAGAAAGCCATCTAAGCTCCCATCATGGTTTCTGGTTAAAAAAAGGTAATGCTTCAAATATGAGAAAAGTCTGTTTAATTAGAGACAACTGTGGGACTGCATGTGTACCTGCAGGCAATGATAACTCTTATCATACCTCCATTGAGTCTCTGAAAAAAGTCAGTTCACAGCTTGAATTTCTTCTTGAGCATCAGACACACACACCCTTTTTTATTAAAAAAAGGTAGCAGTAAACAAGCATAAACAAGGAAACGTGATAATTGAGGGTGCACATGCGTTCTGCTGGTATAGTCACACGGCTGCAAATGAGCCGTGACTGCTAATTTGTTCAGGAGACGCAAAATAGCAAATGAAAAGCTTGTCAGAGGTAAATGTCCTGAAAGCTGCTATTGAAATAAGAAAAGTGATATATTTATTGGACTAGTTGTACAACACATCTAAAAGGCATGCCAGAAAATTAAAATTCATGACCTTGTGGCAGGCAAAGGACTGGATTGAACAGAGACTATGGGTTAAAACTGTTTGTAGCTTCCTTCTGGCCATCCCCCCCTCCATTGCAACATATAAGCTTTGAGTACAGACAGGTTGTGTGTGTTTATTTGTGTATGTGTGAGGGAGAGAGAGAGAGAGAAAGAGAGAGAGAATTTCTTGGAAGGACAGAAAATAGTCAGTCCCCACCATTGTGAGAATCCCAGTTTTTATTTTTATTTTTTTAAAAAGAGTTTCTAGTTCTTATGGTTTCAAATATAAGTTTGGACAAACATGGGTTATGTCTGCACAGAAGTAGCTGCGAGAGAGTTCCAGAAATCAAGAGTTTTCCGCTTCAGGCCCCATATAACTTTTTGACTCTGCCACAGGAATAGGAAGACCTGGATAGATTATGCAAAATAGGAAACATCACAGGTGCAAAATAACTAATGTTTGCTCATTTTGTATAGTTTGGGATGAAATGCAGTGCTTTCATTCCTGGAAGCAAGCCCCATTGAACTTCTAAGTAAAGATTCAGGTTGCAAGACAAAAGCTGCAGAGTTCAGCCAGTCAGTGCAAAATCTGAATAGCAGAATATACATTTATTATTATTATTTTAACACAAAGCTGCACACATTCCTGATTATAGGCCTCTATATGATGATGTGCACAGGTTGGGGGACTGCCAGACCCAGAACCAAAGAGACCTGGGTTGTCTTTGCTGTTAGGAAGATCTTGTTTGTTTTTTGCATTTGTCTATGTATGTAACTTTGGTAAGTCAGCAAATAAATGAATAAAAACGAGCTATTTCCATATGTCACGTCAATCTGAATAACAAGTGTGTATGTTTTAGTTTACAGATATATCATCCAGCAAGAAACCCAGATGCCTGTATGTATGTTATTTCATACTCTTAATACAAAATATTTTGTACAAATGTGTTGCTGTTAAAATTGTGCATCTCTTGTTCCTGGGCTCTGACCCCTTTTCTTCGCCTCAGCAGCAGCCGAGGAAACCAACACGGTTACTATAACACCCCTGATGTGAAACCTCACTCTCTTCAGAAAGGACGGATGCACTTGAAGAAAGCCAAGGAGGACAAATCCTGCGCCCACCCAGTTAAATTGTTTTATGAACCTGTTGACTGCGCGAGGGACGTTTGGAGACCTCAGAAGAAAGGGGACGCCGTCGGTGCCTCCCGCAAGGTTAACCCGAAATCAAAGATCAGTAAAAAAAGCAAACAGCTCTACTAAGAGCCCATATACGATATAGAGATATATGTATGTATCTAACCTAATCTATTTATAAATGCATAATGCAAGATCTGGCAGCTTTGGGCTACTACAGATAGAGATTAATAGCACAATCATTCGCCTGTCTGCTCAAAATTCAGTCCCCTGAGTTTGACAGGACTTGCTCCCAGGTCAGTGGGCCTAGGATTGCAGGCTTAATTCTGTCGACCTTGGAGGGGTTTCCTTCTGAACAGACAAGCCTAGGATTGCGCCGTTGGTCCCACCCATCGCTTAAATCACAATATATTTCCCTATTCATTTGGGCAAGGATATATTTAATAGATGATATAAATACGTAAATATATAGAATAATTTAACTGCCTCATTTCCAGGACTTTGATTGTAGATGTGGCACTTTATTTTTCCCAAGAGCATCTTTTCAATTAAGTCCGGCATTTCACTCATCCTAAGTCTGTTTTGCTTACTTACGTTTGGAAGAATTCCTTCTGCCTGGCACCTTAATAAATCCCTTTATCTAGTGAGAGTGAAGGGTCGGGAATAGAATTAGAAAACGGTTTGTGGAAGCCCTAAAGGCACTGAGCCGAGTGTTCTTCCTTTGATGCCAGGGCACAAACTTCACCATGCCACTTCTGCAAGGACTAAGCAGCTGGGAGGAATCTGATTGGATGACTACCTCCCTCTCCTGCCTACAACCACCTAGAACAGGAAGTAGGGAGGAGCGATCTGGAGGTCTCTGTAAGCTGCGTTCTGCTGGTGGCCTAGACGGGCAGCTGTTGGGATTGGTTCCTGCACTTGCCTTCTGGGAGAAGACAGTGCAGATGCCCTCCAGCTGCGGGGGTGGGGGGAGGAATGGGAGGTTATCAGCACTGCCTTTTCTGGGTAGCTAAGGCAGGATGGAGGCTCAGGGCTCACCCCTCGACTTCCTATTCCATGCAGCTGAATGGCTACTTTAGAGGTGCAGAAAGCGCTGCAGCAAGGCACCACAGTGACTTAGTTTTGTGCCTTGAAGGTCAGCACATCTGCAGCCATTTACCTATATTGTATCTGCGCCTCACTTTTCCTTCAAGGAGCTCCGGACAGCGTACGGGAGGGTTGTTCTGTTTTGCCCTCCTGGTTTGGGCTGAGGGAGAGTGGCTCAAGTTCATGCCACGAGCTTTACACATGAGTAAGGGGTTCAAACTCATGTCTGTCTGGTCCAGGCCAGGGAAACCGTGGCCACCGCTAGGCCCATAACGCTCCTAGTGGCTTTTCTTACCCTTGAGCAATAATACAATACAGCAATTGAGCCCCTGCATGACATAGAGTGGCTTGTTTTGCCGTTCTTGATCCAAGCTCAAACGCTTGCTTCACGTAACTTGCTCTTTCCTGAAGCAGCCCTGTGTGTGGTCAAGCCCCCCACCATCTGAGGCCGCACGATGCCATTACACTGTTAAGGCAAAGCAGCGGGTCTCAGTCTGGACAGTGACTGGAGCCATAGGTAAGCTGCTCTTAGCTTTCTTAAGGAAGGCCGGGCTAAGGAAGGGTGATAATAAGCTGCCATACTTCTTCCATAGAGTAACAGCCCTCCCTTAATGGTAGCACTCACAGGACTTCCAAATAAGTGGGGTGGGTTGTGTTTGGCCAAAATAGTCAGTTAATTCATCCACTATGACTTTCTGGAAGAGGTGTGGGCAACATAAGACTCACAAGCCAAAAATGGCCTGTAATTCTGTTTTGCAGAATCTGACATGAGTTACAGTCGGCCCAAAGTTTGTTTTGGGGGCCTGTGGCAGTTTATTTCCTGGAGTAAAATCCTAAAAAAAACCTTGACACCTTAAAAAAAGCTCAACAAGTTTGGTTGGCCCTTTGGGCGGCCCTCACAGCCCTTTATTTCATCACATCTGGCCCTTTTTGAAAAAAGTTTGGACACCACTGGTAGTGGAAGGCTTAGAGCAGGCATAGGCAAACTCGGCCCTCCAGATGTTTTGGGACTACAACTTCCATAATCCCTAGCTAACAGGACCAGTGGTCAGGGATGATGGGAGTCATAGTCTCAACATCTTGAGGGCCGAGTTTGCCTATGCATGGCTTAAGACAGGGGTCTGCAACCTGCGACTCCGGAGCCACATGTGGCTCTTTTACACCTTTGCCGCGGCTCCGGGGCGGATACTAGCGAGGGGAGGAGGCGCATTGTGCGCCCCGACACTCCCCACTGTGGCGGGCACTGTACTGGCTGTGACGTCGCATGGGGGCGGTGCGTGCGTTAGTCACGCACCGTCCCGACGTCACCTTCCCGCCCGCCCGCTACATTGTAAGGGGCATGTACACTGGTCACTGTTTTGAAGGGGAGTGAAGACCACACACACAAAAAAGGTAACTTGTTAATTTAACGTTTATTTCTATGAGGAGGAGTAATTCTGAGGGGTCAAACAAAGAAATAATAATAAAAAGTGACAAAAAAGTTATTTTTATAATGACGAGTTTTGCGGCTCCCAGTTTTTTTTTCTTCAGAAACGGGTCCAAGTGGCTCTTTTTGTCTTAAAGGTTGCAGACCCCTGGCTTAAGAGACACATCAGCCCCTGAAGCTAGATGGGGAGGGGGGCATTGTTATCTCTCTTCAAGGAGAACAGAGCAATAGCAGGAAACTCCTGACTTTGCTAAGTCCACTGCCACCTAGTGACTTGACCATATAATGGCACCATCCACATGCTTGGCTTGCAACATTTGATGGCGTTCCTTGCTCATTCTGAGTGCTGTGGGGCCTCAGGGTCTTCACGACTTTGTGCGTGGCTCAGTGAATGAAGTTCGCCAGCAGCAGAATCCAAAGGTGACAGCAGCCTTCCTCAACTTGGGGAACTTGGCACTTTCCAGATGTGTTGGGAAAGTCATGTGGGCATTGCTGTCTGAAACTTCTGGAGAGCATCAGATTGCAGAAGGCTTGGCTACACAGTTGTTAGTGTGGCCTAGTTCTCCCTGAGGTGGTAGACTTATGCCCAGGCTGTACCATTTTATAACTGTAGGTGGGAGCTCATGTGATGGAATGGTCCTCTACAGATTTAAAGGAAAGAAAAGATTTCTCACATAGAAAACTGGCATGTGTGAGACAAAGCAAGGCTAGATCCCTTCTTTCTGACACCTGCTTTCTATGAGGAGGGAGTTTTTGTTTGGGGTAGAATGTAATCAGTCTGGAGTGGTACAGTCCAAGCACAGGTTAACCACCCCATGCCTATGTTTCATTTACCCCCCTGCGGTATCTGCAGTTGCTGTTGGCTGCTATTCTATGAACTCTCATTAAATGGAATACCAAAACCCGGTGGAGATTTTTAAAAGTTTGTATTTGGCCCTCTTCAGCCACGAACAGTTCCGATTCCTCCTCAGAAGAGTTGGCAATACATGAAATCTTAGCAAAGCAACCCCGAATACGGTGCTTAAATTTGTAGTTCAAAACTATACTTTTAAATAGCAAACTACAGAAAGAGGCAATCCATAATAAATTGGGCTGTCAACTGATACAACAGGCATAGGCAAACTCGGCCCTCCAGATGTTTTGAGACTACAATTCACATCATCCCTGACCACTGGTCCTGTTGGCTAGAGATGATGGGAGTTGTAGTCCCAAAACATCAGGAGGACTGAGTTTGCCTATGCCTGGGATACAACCTGGGGTTGGATCCAAACCAGCTCCAAGAAAGGGGCACTTCTATTTCCTCTCCTCTCTGCATGCGGTCCCTGCCCCAGTCTTCTCCAGATTGTCCCCAAAAAGCCTCTGCCTTTTAATCCATCTGTGGATTAAATGTAAATAAATGTGCATATTACCAAAGCTTCGCTATAGGTGTCTTGCTTGAAGTAAGTGAGGAATCATAAACGATGAGGAAAGCTTACAATTTGATAAAAGCCAACGTAACATATTTTGTGCTCCTCGCAATTCCTATGGCAATAGTTAACACACCAGAACCAAAATACCCTCAAAAAATAAATTTGCCCATAATTCTCAGATTAATTAAAAATTGCCCTCTCCTATTACAACTGACACCATACCACCCCCCTACCACTGTGGCAATAGGTATATTGGGACCCCGCTAATTGATTTATTGGTCCTCAATTAGCTATTTATGGCAGCCCGGTCCGGCGCGCTTCCCTCAGCTGCGCCACTCAGCTCCGTCGTCCGGTAGCTCTCAGTCACACCTTAGCAGAGATAAACACAGCGGTGAAAAACTGTCACGTCCTTTGTCAAGCACACACAGAGTCCAGGTTTGTCCAATTTCAGTTCTTTATTCCGACATTCCTCAGAAATTTCCAGGACTCACAGCAGCCATTACAGGCTACGTCTTTCCCCCTCAAAGACCCAGGAGGAAGAGACAGAAACTCCTCCCAGCTCCTCCCAGCTTCTAAAAGCTGATGTCAGAATGTTGAGGCATCATGGGAACTTCTTAACCAGTTAAGTTCCAAACCTGACACCCCCTCTTGCCGAAACCATTCTGACAAGACCCTTTGAGTTCAACACCTTTCCCGTTGCCTTGTGCCCCTTCCCGGCATCTTTCCCAGGCACCTGTTGAACCCCTTCAACATTCCCAGAATCACACTGTGCGACACTTTTCCACGCACCTGTGACCTGATACCCTACTGACTCATTAGGGCCAGCAGTTGTGTCTTCTCCGTCAGACTCTTCCCCCTCTGACTTGACAACCCGTCCGTGAGCTTTCTCCATTACGCTTACCGGAGATGAAGCCTCACACCTGGACACTCCTTTTACAACCCTTGGAGATGCCCAAACCTGCCCTGAACCCTGACCCTGGACTTGGTCCCCATCACCGGGTTTTGAACCCTGATTCTGGACCTGATCCCCATCACCGGGTTCAGCAACAGCCTCCCTTCTCCCTTGAGAAGACTTTGCACCCGTCACCTGGTGACGTATTCCCTTTTCCTTGAAAAACTCCTCCAGAGCAGACCCAGTAAACTGTGACCCTCGGTCGCTCTTGAACCCTTGCACCCTGGTGGAAAACCTTAGTTCCACCTCCGCAACCCAATCCTTGATCAGTTGCGCCGCCTCCCCCTGTGATTTGAGAGAGAGACACCAGCCAACCTGGCTGTGGTCATCTGTCAGCGATGGCACATACCTGGCCCCACCCAGACTCTCACACCTCATGGGTCCTGACAGATCTGTGTGAACAAGCTCAAAAGCCTCCTTGGCTACCCTCCCAAACCCGGGAAAACCAAGTATCTTTGCACCTTTGCATGCCCTGCACCCTTGGGACTTCCCACATTTCGTGATTTTACACCCTTTTGTGCACCTGTGCAACTTTTGCACATGACCGGGAACCTTAGCACACTGCACCTGTGCTTTCCCAGCATTCCCACCACCCTCCAGAGGTGTCTCCAGAACAAAGAAATTATCCTTGCTCTCTTAGTTCCACCTCCGCAACCCAATCCTTGATCAGTTGCGCCGCCTCCCCCTGTGATTTGAGAGAGAGACACCAGCCAACCTGGCTGTGGTCATCTGTCAGCGATGGCACATACCTGGCCCCACCCAGACTCTCACAGGTGCACAAAAGGGTGTAACCACTACTAAATCAATTTAGGGAACTATCCTAATTCCCTTCTGGGTGTGACGGGGCTGATCAGGGTGGCACAAATCTCACCACATCCCAAGCCCTGCTGCTCATGTTAGCCAAAGAGGAAGCAGAAGGGTGGTTTCATCCCGTGTTTTGTGGCGCCAGCTGCAGTCTGGGATAGCAGAGAGGCCCAGATTAGACCCATTGCCAGTAGGGAAGTTTAGGAGGGGAGGGGCTTGATGTGGTCTCTGAGCTGCCAATTGGCCATCCCTTGGATCCTTTCATATACAAAGCCCGCAGAGCTCAGTACAGCACACCCAACGGGGATATTATTGGCCAAGGAGGTTAGTCACGATATTCCACTAGGTTCTGCCAAGTAGAAGGATTCTGCTTCCATTGCAATATTCTTCTCCATCACTTCTTATGGACATGTTTTGGTGCCGCTAACCTTCACGCCTCATTTGCAGGAATCTTCGCATCCTAGCGATGTTGAGAGGCAAAACTAGTTTTCTCCAGAGAAAGGAAGAAAATAGCTCAGCCGTGTCTACATGTAATTTATTTCAAAATGCTCCTTATAAGAGATGTACAATGTATTTCCGTGAAGTGGGTTTACAGTAAGTGTGTTAAGACTTGTGGACGATGTTTTGCTTTTTATTTTTTTTATTTTTTAAAACCACAGTGAATATTTGATTTGAAAAACACACGTATGATTGTGGCAATAAAAACAGGGTTTACAATATATTTAACTGAGGTGAAATACAGGTAAGAATATTTGCTGTTGTATAAATAGCTCCAGATGGAAGTTGGTGATTAATCCATCTGTTAAATTATTGTTTTATTTATATAATGTATATGGAACTGTTTTTTGTATATGTCCAACTTTCCCAATGCTGTTTGAGTTGTTAGTCCTATGCTTCAAGGCTGGTTCATCCAACCTTATTTATTTCAACTGATAACTGCAACATCAAGTGATGACTTCCATGGGTGGGTAGGTTATCACAGATCTAACACTATAGACCAGAGCTTTCAAATCACCTCACATCTGCTCTGGGCTAATGCTCGTCAGTGAAATAAATTCATACAGATTGCAAGGGATGTGGGTCTGCCTCCATAATATGGTGCAGCCAACATGGCACCCGCAAAATGTTTTGGACTGCAATTCCCATCAGCCCCAACCAGCATGGCCTATGCTCAGGGATGATAGGCATTGTAGTCCACCATATCTAGAGGGCACCCATTCTCCCCCCCCCAACTATATCCTAGGCTGTTTCTTGACATTATTATAGGATGTGTGTCTCCATCTTGCACCCCATATCATTAGTTGACTCTGGCAGGAACAGAGGAGTGTTTAGCACAATGATGTCAGGACATGGGGCACATTTACTTGATTGAAATATTTCTTTCCTGCCTGACAACAGGACTCCATGGCAGCACAACCAAGGAAAATGAGGACCACACAACATAGGGGTTGTATCCAACTTAGTCATAATCAGAGTGCCCCCCCTGTAATCGACTTACTTAAGTTTAGTCGCGATTAACTTAAGTCCATTGATTTTCGCACATCTATTTGGTGTATGGCTTGCTTTTTTAAAAAATATTGGATTTCTTACCTGCTCTTCAGCAGAAGGCTCCAAGGCAGGCTGCAATAATAGTTGGATACAGCCCAATGGGTGGTATTCACCTAAGTTTACTCAGAGTAAACCCACAGAAATGAATGAACATAACTAAGGCTGCAGAACATGGCAGTTCATTCTGTTTCCCCAACATGTCCTTAAATGGTTAAATTCCACATTATAGTTGAGCTTCCACATGTCGCATAAACCACCTCCAGGAACATAGTGCCTGCTTAGTGTTCACTTCCATGTTCTTTGCTTCTGTTTGCAGATAACATGGGAATGAGCAACCAAACCTGTGCGACGCTCTACTGCATGTCCATTTTATGTCGTGTGAAAGCTCAAATATCAAGTGGAAATCAACAGCTTAGGGGAACGTCAGGAAAATGAAACCGACTGCTGTGAGGGGGCAGCCTAAACTAAGTCCAGGCACTTCTGTGGGTCTCCTCTAAGTAAAACTTGAATACTGCCCAATATAAAAACTTAAGACGAGCCTGCTGGATCAGGCCGAGGGCCCATCTAGTCCAGCAATCTGTTACCACACTGAGTGACCAGATGCCTGTGGGAAGCCTTCAAGCAGGCTGTGAGCGCAATACACACCCAGCATGCTTTGGGGTCCTGTTCACTTTCCCTTGGGCTGTTTGTGACTCCTGGCTTTTCCTAGCAGCTGTGGTGAAAGGAGCAGGAAGTGATGTCAGCTACCCAGTCCCCAGCAGATGTTCCTGTTTGTTGCTCTAGCTGTGTACACTGCATCTGGGAGGACCTGTCACGTGGATCCTTCTTTCAACAGCAGCTCTGTGTTCCTGATAATGCATCCATCTGCCCTCACCCATTTCAAGGGATTTGCACAGGGGCCATCACACGGCTGAGCCACAGCCCTCAGTTGCCATTAGATTTTACTATCTGTTTAGGTACCTCATTTTGTACAGGATGCTTTGCCAGAGCACACATTAACGTGCTGACGAAGAGAGGTGTTTTGGTGTTCTTATTTTGTCAGGTGCTGTGTGGCGAGAGATACTTCCTTTGCCATCCTAACAGCCTCAAACTCTAGACGAGTGTTTCTTTGGCTTTGTGCGTCGCTCGCATTCTTGAAAGGTGTGTGGGAAATTATCACCTGAAATGGTCAAAGAAAATGACAATGCCACCACCGGACGAGGGGTGTTTGTTTGTGTGTGTGGGGGGGGATATTCTATCATTGATACAATAATAGTGTGTTAGTGGTGCTTTCATACTGGAATGCCCACATATTGTTCCATGCTTTTTCAATATGTATGGCATTCTTGCTGTCCGGAGGGGTGCTATAGTGCAACAGAAGTGGGACAACCCCCTGCCCCGAAACATTTGCGGCATGTAAAGTTACAGGACTGCAGCAGGAAGCGAGGAGACATGTGATTATTGGAAACAAAGCAGGGTGTTCTCAGGCAGAGGGGAAACCTCCCTGATAACCACCATGAGCACAAATAATCATGAATGCACATGAAAAAGGATGTCTGGAGGGGCCCTAAGGGTGTGACGCAGGGATGCTGTAGAAACAGTTCCCCCTTCCCCAATTGTGACTTCTAGATGAACTTGGAGTGTGTCCTGACATCCTTACAATCTCTTGTTTCTGTGCCCCTGCTTTGCCTCACTGGTTGGCAAGGGAGGAAAATATACATCGTAATGACATCAGGACACAGGACGAGTTGAAGCAGATGTTTCAAATAGTAATTGGGAGCTTGAAAAGGGGCTGCTGACCTGTGCTTTTGACAACGTGCCCTCGGTACAGTTACCTGCCTCTTTCCTGAGCTGAGACTGTAGCAGCTTCCTCTTTCTTAACTACTTCAGCTACACTTTACTTAATGGCCGTTAGTCACCGAGAAGAAGCAGAAAAAGAGGGTTGGCATTATGGATAGGATTCGTTCCCATCTCATTTTAAGTTGTTTTTCATTGAAGAAAATAAAATTTTAAAAAAAGAAAAGCACTGTAGGCTGCATGTTTTCATTTCCCCCTGATCCTGAATAGGCCAAGTCATCATATGCTGAATCAATCAGTTACAAAGCAGTTGGAATGCACTGTAACTCCGGAAACAAAAGACATTTTAGTCTACTGTTAAAAAAAGAGAAATCTAATAAAGACTATATTTCTGAATCATTGTATTGGTGGACTATGTAATGGTTGAATGTAGTCTAGTCCTTTTTAAGCAGCATGGCTCCTGTGTGCTATTTGCATGGCAGTTACATTTACTGCAGTCCCAGTGCAATGAGAGAGGCAGATGGGGATGAATCTCTCTGGGTGGTTGTCACTCCACTTGCCCCTCTTGCTGCTCAGAGATGGGGGGCTCCTGCTTCGGCTGCCTCTTGTAACCTAGCCAGCTCCACAAGTAGAATTACAGCTTCATCTAGGGACTCAGCTACATTA
Source organism: Podarcis muralis (assembly GCF_964188315.1). NCBI lineage: Eukaryota > Metazoa > Chordata > Lepidosauria > Squamata > Lacertidae > Podarcis > Podarcis muralis. The sequence continues at coordinate 73,117,909 of NC_135660.1, read as the reverse complement.
GTTTAAAAAAGGTGAAGTTATGAATGTGTTTAAAACTGACACCAGATGTCACTGTAGAGCTAAAATCTGAACTCTATGAGATTTCCCATTGTGAGCTTTAAAACCTCCCCCCCCCCGTGTTTTTTTATAGCTGTATAAAGGTAAAGGGACCCCTGACCATTAGGTCCAGTCGTGACCGACTCTGGGGTTGCGGCGCTCATCTCGCTTTATTGGCGGAGGGAGCTGGCGTACAGCTTCTAGGTCATGTGGCCAGCATGACTAAGCCGCTTCTGGCGAACCAGAGCAGCGCACGGAAATGCCGTTTACCTTCCCGCCAGAGCTGTACCTATTTATCTACTTGCACTTTGACGTGCTTTCGAACTGCTAGGTTGGCAGGAGCAGGGACCGAGCAACGGGAGCTCACCCCGTTATGGGGATTCGAAACACCAACCTTCTGATCAGCAAGTCCTAGGCTCTGTGGTTTAACCCACAGCGCCACCCATGTCCCTTATAGCTGTAATAATAATAATAATAATAATTTATTATTTATACCCCGCCCATCTGGCTGAGTTTCCCCAGCCACTCTGGGCGGCTCCCAATCAGTGTTAAAAACAGTACAGCATAGATGCAGCCTAATGCAAGTGTCCTGTGATGTATAGACATGATCCCCGGGTGTACCCAAAAGGAAGTGGTGCCAATGGGTACTGCTAAGCAAGCAAGAGAGGTGAGGAGGAGATGGATGAGCTTCCCTTTCACTCAGTCACCTTCCCTTCCTTGCCAGCTTCCCAGCCTCTATGCACAAACAATCTGCCCCACGTGAACAGAGGGGCTGAGGCATGGAAAAGAAGAAACTTTGGGTGAGAGTTATCACAAGTAACTGCATCCAGGTGGGGCCACTTAGCCTACCTGGACATCACACACAAGCTCCAAAGAAGCCCAACCTAAAAATGGTTACATCAGGATGGTGGCCCTGCATTTATTTTAATGATTATATCACGATATTTCTCCATACCTTAGGACTGGAAAGTAGCCAATGTAACACCAATTTTTAAAGAGAGATTCTGGCAATTAAAGGCCCATTAGCTTAATGTCTGTACTTGCAAAACTGGTGGAAAGTATTGTTAAAGATGAAATAAGCATATAGAACAGTGTTTCCCAAACTTGGGTCTCCAGCTGTTTTTGAACTACAATTCCCATCATTCTTGGCCACCGATCCTGCTAGCTAGGGATGATGGGAGTTGTAGTCCAAAAACCGCTGGAGACCCAAGTTTGGGAAACACTGATATAGAAGAACAAATAGAGCCAGCGTGCTGAAGTTGAGCCAGGATGGCTTCTACAAGGGCAAGCCCTGTCTCATGAACCTATTGGAGTTCTTTGAGGGTGTTCACAAGCACAAAGATAGAAGTGATCCAGTTGACATCATGCACTTGGGCTTTCAAAAAGCTTTCAATGAGGTACCTCACCAAACACTTCGTAGTAAACTTTGCAGTCATGGAATAAGAGCAGAATCCTTTTATGGGTCAGGAATTGGTTAAGTAGCTGGAAGGAGAGAGTAGGAATAAATGGATGGTGCTCCAGACAGAGATATAGAAAGTAAAGTCGTCACAACGATTAACCTGTGGGTTTTTAAAAACTTTTTCACATATGATCCAGAGTTGAGGGTGAGCAGTGAGGTGGCCAAGTTTGCTGACGGTACTAAATTCTTCAGGGTTAAAACAAAGAGAGACCGTGGAGAGCTCCAAAAGGACCTCTCCAAACTGAGTAAATGGGCAGTAATAAAATGGCAAATACAATTCAATGTAAGCCAGTGCAGATTGATGTGCCAAAAATACTAATTCCACATATACACCCCTGGGCACAGTCAGCCCACTGGCCCATATAGAGTCACTCTGCAACTGCTATGTGTGAAAATTTGCACTACAGCCTTTGAAATGGAACTTGGAGGAGCATTTTCTTCAGTAAAAGGTAAAGGGAACCCTGACCATTAGGTCCAGTCGTGACCGACTCTGGGGTTGCGGCGCTCATCTCGCTTTATTGGCTGAGGGAGCCAGCGTACAGCTTCTAGGTCATGTGGCCAGCATGACTACGCCGATTCTGGCGAACCAGAGCAGCACATGAAACGCCGTTTACCTTCCCGCCGGAACGGTACCTACCGTATTTATCTACTTGCACTTTGACGTGCTTTCGAACTGCTAGGTTGGCAGGAGCTGGGACCGAGCAACGGGAGCTCACCCCATCGTGGGGATTTGAACCACCGACCTTCTGATCGGCAAGTCCTAGGCTCTGTGGTTTAACCCACAGCGCCACCCGCGTCCCTTTTTTCTTCAGTAAAATCCAGCAGGACCAAGCTTTGAATGGCTTGTCTTGCCATAAAAGGGAAGCAGCCAGCACTGGTGAGTCTGCAACACATCCGCCATAGCTGTCAATGTTTCCCTTTTTTTAAAGGGAAATTCCCTTATTCCGAATAGGATTCCTCTCAAGAAAAGGGAAAAGTTGACAGCTATGACATCCGCTTAAGCATCCTTCTTGTTCCTGCCCATTTGTCCAATCAGGAGTTAGGGTTTCTTTAGGGGCACAATGAAATCTGCCAATAACTAAAGGTGTGTGTGTGAAAGAGAGAGAGAGAGAGAGAGAGAGAGAGAGAGCACATTCCACAGGATTGTGGCCTAGACTGAAAAGCAGCAATTACAAATGCCTTCACGATGACATTCAGAATGATTTGTGGAAGTTCATCTCGCACGCAGCAAATTGGAACGTTAACGTACAATGTTATGTCAGCAGCTAAACCCAGATATTTCAAGTAAAGGAAATGGGTCACAATAAGAGCCCTTACTATCTTCTAACAAACAAATTGCCAATTTGGCTGCTATAATCACCCACTTCATAGCAGTGAACTCCTTGAGTCTACTCAAGCCAGAGCCCTTCTCATTTCTCTCTTTGCATCACCAAATATTGACTGCCATTTGTTCTTGCATCAGTCTAACGCTGATTATTTCTGAACTTCCTGTCTTGAGTGCCTGGATTAGTATTTATTTTAGACCGTACATATGTGGTGGCAGCAGCTTTAAAAATAAAGACTCAGAAATTACCTTGTATAAAGACAATCAGGCTCTTATTTTACAAGCTGTTATGATATGAACACTATGTTCACATTTCATTGCTGATCAATGTCCTCTGTCCCCTACACTCCCAGTTGCCTTAGTTGGTTCCTCCCTTTTAAATAAAGTTATTAGAAATGTGCAGCTATAGAAATATACAAATCACATAGACTATCTTCCTATAGACATAAAAATGTAAGGCTGCCATCGCACGGACCTCATTGGAGGATTTGTAGTGCCTCATCACAATCCTGGATTTGAATGAAACAAGGGTGGAATAGAGGAGCGAGTGAAGGCAGGTTGCACAACACCAGTGGCCCTGGGAGGAGAAGGGAGGTGCATGGACAGGTGGAAAGTGAAGGTTTAATACAATGGAGGAAGTGTGAGTAAGCAGGGATGGAGGGAACAATGAGGGAAAATGTGGCTTTTAACAATAGCAGAAGTAGAGTACCTCCATGCAATGGAATATCTGAGGGCTCTGCATCCTTCTATCTCTTTCACACAAGGCAGCTAAGGAGTGGAAGAGGGAGACATTTGAGTATAGTGAAAAGGAAGAGGCACTTAAAGGGGGGGAAGTGGCTATTTTAAACAACGGTAGAAGTTTAAGTGGTTGAGGAAGGACACTGAGAGGGAAAAAGTAGTTTTAAAGAACAGTAGAACTTAGAATAAAGCAGGGATGAGAGGAGAAAAGTGGCAGAAATGTGAATAGAATGAGCAGGGTGCAGGAACACAGCTTGAGTACAGCAGGAATCGGGAAAGGCTTTGTTGTGTTAGCTTTACAGTGTTAGCTTCTGGGTTGTACTCATCTCTGCTGTTTGTCCTTGTTAAAACTGGTTTGCTTTTTAAAAACAGCCCCTCCATCCCTGCTTTACACAAATGTCTGCTGTAGTTTTAAACAAACAATAAACCATCTCAGTGTCTCTCCACCCTTGCTTTGCTCAAACATCTACCTTTTTTCAGTAGAGTGAGAAGCGATAGACACTGAAAGGAAAAAGAAATGGGCTGTTTTAAACTCCCCCCCTTCCATTCTTCAGCTGGCTCATGCGTGAAAGATAAAGGATGGGGAACCATCAAATATTTCATAGTACCTTTCTGCAATATATTTCACTCCTGGTACCATATGTTGTCTTCAACATAAAGGAGAACGCACAGGGGGAGTTTTGTACTGCACGTGTAGCTCTTGGCGCTAATAGGACGAGCGCACTGGATATCACCCTATGTGACTAAATTCACCCACATTGAACTTCTTACTAATCACCACTTAGAACTTTGTGTTTTCCTATTTTATCTCTAATATTGGTGGAGCCAGGAAGAAAGAATAAACAAAGCTTTTGTATATTAGTAAAAATGGCATTCGAAAATGCGAATGTTGGGGAAAACGTTGCCTAAAATGCCGACAGATTCTCATGAGGAGGAAGAGGAAGAGGAAGAGGAAGAGGAGGAAGAAGAAGAAGAAGAAGAAGAAGAAGAAGAAGAAGAAGAAGAAGAAGAAGAAGAAGAAGAAGAAGAAGAAGAAGAAAGAAGAAGAAGAAGAAGAGGCAAACTGATGGGGAGATGAACCTAAAATTGGAAAAAGGAGAAAGTGAAATGGACAGATTTATCCATCCTTAATCCTTTGGGCTTCACTATCACCTGCACCTTCCCAATGTACCCGACACTCTCTCTGAATGTGCATTGTAAGGGAAGATCAGTAACTGATAAAGTCTGGCCATCTTTCAGTTCCCTCACTGAGGAGCTCCTCAATTCACAAGCACAGCACAGCTTGAAAACCACTGCTCTCAAAAGTAGTACAAATTAAAAGAGTAATTAAAATAAATTTAATGCATTTGAATTTAGGTTAGAAAGGTAAAGCTCTCCAGTTTTTAGATCAGTTCTGCATCTGTTTTATCCCTATGTTCAGCCTCTGCTTAATGCCTATTTGTAAGAGTAATCAGGACTGGTGAACCAAGTTGTAATTAAAAACACATAACGGGTCTCTGAAAGGTCATACCAAATCCACATCAGCTTCACTGATATGAAATGGGAGGTATACCTTTCTCAGATCATTTCCACTCACAATCAGATGCAAAGCAACTAACTTGAAGAGAATCGATATCAAGCGACCCTTGCTAACAATCAATAATCCAACACATTATGAACAGTTGTAAAGATTATGTTACTGGAAATTCTGGGATTCCCCCACCCTGCCATACTAATACAAAATTAATTGTAATACAAGGTAGCAGCAGCGTATTTGTTTAGCTCTTTCTCTCTTTCCCCCACTAGGGGATGATAAAACATAATGAACTGTTACAAAATTTAGATCAGCCTTCTGCTTCCTTTTGGTACATTCTCTGGGGGCTTTTCTTGTGACTGTTAACAACGTGATTTTATTGAGATCACCTTTAAAATATGCTCCACATCCTCAGCAAAAATTACGTTTCATATTAATTCAGTTTATATTCAATCAGGGCAATTATTTTAATTTTGCAAACGTGATGGTGGGGGGGGGGAGAGATCCAGCTTTGTGAGTGATTGTATAATATGATTTATGTTTGTAGATATGAATGCTTTCAAATGCTGCTATACCAAAGTTTAGATTCTGCCCCCTTGCTTACTTGTTCTTCCATCTGCAATATGGGAGACGATATTGTTTTTTAATGTATTACAATTATATTCCATCTTTCCTCCAAAGAGCTCCACATACCATACCTGGTTCTCTTCCCTCCTGCCATTTTACCTTCAAAACAACCCTTTGAGGTAGGTTAGGATGAAGGATATTGACTGAGACACAGCTACGAAGTGAGCATCATGGCTAGGTTTGGACTAAGGAGTTTCTGCTACTACCCTGAGGTTCTAACCACCACATGGCTTATCTACAGACATGACTTGAACTGCCATACTGACTTTGCTTAGTTTAAATGCTGTATGTCATGTCAAAACATTGCTGGAGCAAATGGTTGCCAGATTTATGAAAGCAAAGCCACTTTCTCTGGCATTAGAGGAAACAAACAGAACCTGAATCCCTCAAACTTGCCAGTTAAGAATCACATTTACAAAATTAGCCCAGTTGCCTGGAGATCGACATTGATGACAGAAAGGAAGGCCTGGAGTGGTGGTTCAAAGAGTGAGGTTTGACATGTACATGAACTCCATATTTTGAGATGTATCTTAAGAGTAAAATATGGACTTGGCTAGACTGGTAAAGAAAAAGGGATTTATTTGTGTTGTATATGCGATATAACATTGTGCCCCCAGATGGCGACGTGGAGTCCTGTTTTTCTCTACCTGTTTTCCCTGTTCAAATTTACAACGCTTTAAACTAAAACGCTTCTTTGATGTGTCTAGATCCAGCCATTGAGTACAGAATCCACAAGTGCTTGATCTTTCGAAATCCTTCCTTAAAGGCTTTTTTTGCAAGCAAGACAGCAACACAATTAATCTACTGTGGAGGCATATTTCAGTCCCTCCTACATTGATGTTCTTGTACTTGACAATCTCTTATCTTGCTCATTCCACTACAACCCTGTGGGACGGGCACTGTTGCCGCTGCTAGTACGTTTTCTTTTTGACTGCATTGATTTATTTGGATATTTAGATTCCACTTGTCTCTGATAAAATGAAACGCAAGGTGGCTTGCGATGAAAATATAAACCCCAAGGAAATCAAGAGCACCCAAGACATCTGTTCCCTGGTCATGGCAACTGAACCATCTGACTCGTTTGCCATAAGCCGAGCTTTTGATTTCACATATCACCAAGGCAGGTTTAGGGACGCGTGTGGCGCTGTGGGTTAAACCACAGAGCCTAGGGCTTGCCAATCAGGAGGTCGGCGGTTTGAATCCCCGCGACGGGGTGAGCTCCCATTGCTTGGTCCCTGCTCCTGCCAACCTAGCAGTTCGAAAGCACGTCAAAGTGCAAGTGGATAAATAGGTACCGCTCCGGCGGGAAGGTAAACGGTGTTTCCGTGCGCTGCTCTGGTTCGCCAGAAGCAGCTTAGTCATGCTGGCCACATGACCCGGAAGCTGTATGCCGGCTCCCTCGGCCAATAAAGCGAGATGAGCGCCGCAACCCCAGAGTCAGCCACGACTGGACATAATGGTCAGGGGTCCCTTTACCTTTACCTTTACCTTTACCTTTAAGTGGCAGATGAGGTGGTTGATCAGCAGCAGCTGATACCCATTTGGGTTGGTAAGGTGGAAAGCAGGAAGCCCAGAGTGTATGCAGAGGCGGAGCCTATGGCAAACAGAGCCAACTAATTCTAATTTTGTCTCCCGTTCTCTTCTCTGTTGAGTTCTTCATGGGCAACACTGAGACTAAGGAAGAGGAGGAAGCTGATACTCAGGGCTACCTGAGTGACTAAGAAGGCAGGTAAGCGGGGGCTGGCAGACTGAAGTTGGGGGGAAAGTGTCCCATTTGCCCTAACACACCACCCTCCACTACAGCCGATCACTAAATCACATAACCCAGCTCTTAAAACTGAATGTTGACATTCCTAAGCCAACGTTCCATCCACAGAACCATTCACACTCTCTAAAATGCTCCTCAACTCCACTGCAACATCCAATAAGATCCTACCTATAAACCTTTTTAGTAAATTGGTGTCAGCTTGGCTGAACAATAGAGGAAGCAGCAATCATCGCAAAACAAGTCACAGCAACGAAAAACATATATGTGTTTAAATAGTTGACTTACAAGGAAGGAAAGGTGGATTACTGCAACACGTTATACGTGGGGCTGCCTCTGAAGACGGTTCGGAAACTTCAGCTGCTGCAGAGTTTGGCGGCCACGTCATTCACCAGTTTCAAGATGGTTTGAGCATACAATACCAATCCTGGCATGACTGAACTGGCTGCCCATTCGTTTTTGGGCCCAATTCAAAGTGCCGGTTTTACCTATAAAACCTTAGACGGCCCAAGACCACAATACCTCAAGGACTGCCTCTCCCCAATGAACTGACTCAGACCCTGTGATCAACATCTGAGGCCCTTCTTCTTGTACTTCCTTCATGAGAGGTCTGGAGGGTGGCAACATGAGAACGGGTCTTTTCCAAAGTGGCTCCCCATTCGTGGAATGCTCTCCCCAGGGAGGCTCGCCTGGTACCTTTGTTGCATATCTTTAGGTGTGAGGCAAATATGTTCCTCTTCTTATCATTCTACGTCCTTTTAAGATGTATTTGTGGAAGGAGGGGTTATGGGTTTGTTTCGTTTTTGTTTTTATTGTGCATTTTGTATTTTGATGCTGTGAACCGCCCTGAGATCTTCAGAAGAAGGGCGGTATGCAAATTTAACAAACAAGCAAACAATAAAGTTCAATGCATAATTCCGCCAGTGACTAAAATGCCCCTCACTTTCCCTGTTTAGATAGCTTTTCCTTTAACCACGCATTGAAGGAAATGATGTTGACACTCCCCTCTACAGCCAATATGGCAGTGTCCGGAGAACTTTGCTGTGTGTGGAGTATACTTCTCACTTGGCTGGGGGAATCTTTAAATAGCAAAGAACAGCAGCTCAAAGCTTCTTGAAGTACTTCAGCCTTGATTCCCCATGACAACAGCGACTTTGATTATGTACCAACAGCATGGGAGAGAACTATTAAAATGGTACGTTGAGAATCTGCAGTCAATTCAGAACTGCCAGAAGACTCTTATGAATGCCAGACTAATTAGATGGCTTGCATTTTCAAATCCCTGAGGAGCAGGACCCATACCAGACGTATGTTAAGTGGCTGCAACATGTTTCATAACTTGTGCTTTGCTACTGGGCTAGCATGGACTAAGAATCTGGATCGCCTGAACAATAAATTCCTACATCAGAAAGAAAATGGGGTGGGGGTGGGGAGCTGTTTCATGATATAAATATAGTGGATAATTGCTTCTAATCTTTCTCTTATAAATATGCCATCCTTCTGTGAATCTGTTTGTCCACCTTCTCCTCCTGAATTTGCCAGTGCAGCTTGCCTTCTGATCAAGACTGAAATGAGAAATGACTAGAGATAGAAGGATCTCTCAATTTAGGTTCTCTCAGTTCCTCATTTTTCCAGTTTTGGATTCGATTCTTCACATTTCTGCAGCAATTTGTGACTAAAAAAAAAACACCTCATGAAAATCCTTCAGCATCTTAGTGCAAATTTCTTTTAATAAACGCACTTCTGTACACAGCTCTCTCTCTCTCTCTCTCTCTCTCTCTCTCTCTCTCTCTCTCTCTCACACACACACACACACACACACACACTGCAAGCAATTTCTCCTAACATGATATATTTGCCTTTAAATGAGAACGGAATTGAATTCCTCCCCATCCCCTAAAAATTACATCTCTTGCTTTCCAAAGGTATTAGCGCATGACTAGTTGTGTCAAAATATTGATGGAAATGCAAGTTTTAAACAATGGAGTGCAGAAAGGCAGCATCCACACTTTCGTGTATATCTGATTTGTGCCCGTATATGTTCCTGATCGAGCAAGATTGCCTTAGCTGGAGCAGGAACTAGGCATTTAAGATTCCCATCCCAGTCGTAAATCAAGTGTGAATCTTGAATGGTCAAGTGTTTCCCAGAGTTTTTTCTCGATATGTTTTTTGCTATAGGCTTTAGCAGCAAATGAAGAAGTGTGCCATGCATTTCCCCAGTGAAAGAGCAAGTACAGATCACCACGATGGAACATCCATGCAGGACTGGATGGGTTTGTAAGAGACACATCAGGGAGGCAGTCTGGTCCACTGGTGAGATGAGAGCTGAAGTCCCTCTCAAAACAACAGTCCTGTGGCATTTAACACAAGTCTTCTACCACATCTACTATGCAACCAACATATTGATAAAATATCACCCCATCCCTGTTTTGCCAAATGCAAAGCTTCTTCTTGGATTTAATGGCCGCAACACAAGTGGAGGAGAAGTTCCCTCCTGTTCATGGAGTCTAGCTATAGAGTTCAAAGTTCATTTATGGTACTGAATTCTAAACAGCAAATATCCACAGCATGAATATTACATACTAGGATTTAAAACACCATACTAACTAGTTTGTTACTGTTAAATATACCAAATATTATTAATCTATATTTTGGGCATAATTTTGCAAAGCAAAACAATTTACAGCTTATTAACTGCAGTGGTTATTCCATGTCTGCAGAGCATTCCATGTCAAGATGGAGGGCAAGTGGGCACCCTATCAAACGACAGGGCAGGAGCTACACAGAGCAGGGCCTTTTCACTGGTGGTGCCCATTGTATGGCTTGTTCTTCCCAGACCTGCTCTCTTTTGGCCTGTATTTTGGAGCTTTATAAATTAGGAAGACTTTGGAAGAACTGGTTGACAAGTCTTATCAGTCGCTGACGTATGAGCGGATTTAATTTGCTGCTATTCTGGGCTTCTGCTGCACCAGGGTTCACACCAGTGTGATAGAGTTATAGCCAAATGCAGACAGTAACAGCTGTCAGGACATAGCAGCACCAACAGCCACTCCCATAGCACCCTTCAAAATTCTGCCATTACCTACTCACTACGATGAGGCACATTGATGAGGCACATTCGCCAGGCACCAACCAACAACTGCCGCAGCCATGCTGACGTGGCCTTGCACGGTTCACACCCCTTGACACATACCGTATTTTTCGCTCTATAGGACACACATTTTCCCCTCCAAAAATGAAGGGGAAATGTGTGTGCGTCCTATGGAGGGAATGCAGGCTTTCGCTGAAGCCTGGAAAGCGAGAGGGGTCGGTGAGTTCCCGCTGGGCTCCGAAGGCTTGTGGGTAGCAGCCTGCAGCCTGAAGCCTGGGGAGCGCAGCGCCAACTCCCGCTGCGCTCCCCGGGCTTCAGGCAGCTATTCGCAAGCCTTTGGGCTCCGAAGGTTTGAGGACAGCAGCCTGTTCTGGGGGCTGGGGTCGGGGGAAGAGCTTCCCCTGTCCCCAGCCCCGCAAGCTCCGGGAGCGGCGGCGAGGTTGTGCGCAATCTTGCTGCCGTTCCTGGACCTGTTTTGGGGGCTGGGGTCGGGGGATGCTCGGGCTTCCCCCAGCCCAGCCCCACGACTGGGGAAATTTCCCCCCCCCTTTATTCCCCCCCCCTAAAAACTAGGTGCGCCCTATGGTCCGGTGTGCCCTATGGAGCGAAAAATACGGTAATTTGCCAGCCTGCTGCCAGCCTGCTCCCACAAGGTTTCCCCTTAGGAGGCTCTGTGCAGCTAAACAGCTTCTTCTTTTCTGATCACTCATAGCCGAGTAAGACTGTCTTTCATGAACACGGTCTTAACAGTGAGTCCATAAGTGACTGTGGAGGCCAATTCTGGACCCACACATCCTTCCACAGTGGGGTCATAGGTTTCCCAACAGGTGTTTATGGGGGAGGGTTGGATGCTTCACACATATGCAAAGTTTTCAGTGTCCACGTGACATTGTTGGCTTCAAAATGCCAGCCTGTGTGTGTCCCCTGGCCCCTGGTTGTCTGGAGAGGTCATTTCATGCTTCGTATAGAGAAGCCGTTTTCAACAGAGCCCAGAGACAGAAGCACACTGCTGTATTGAGGCAGCACCGGGTATTGAAATTTTGCGCCCCTAACAATTATGCACCCAGGTTAACTGCCCCTGTAGGGCCCCCACATTACACTGCTGAAATCCAGTACATATCTAAATGAGAAGTCAACCCTACTGAGTTTAATGGGATTTACTCCCAGGTAAATGTGCATAGGATTGCAGCCTTCATGTATTTCTACCAGCACATGTGCAGCAGTAACTGGACACATTAGTGTGTGCCCAACACACTTTGGGGTTACTGATTTAAGGCCTCCGTTGCTGGCAATGATTAGTGAGGTTTTATTGCTTGACTTCTAGCTTTGTGAACCTTGTTTGTTTGCCCCCCCCCTCCTTCTATCCTGCTCCCCACCCCATCCCTGCTATTTCAAACCCTAAAACTCTTCTGCTATCTTGAGCTGAAATAGAGCGTGCCACATTACAGCTGAATCCAGCCACATCAGGATGTCTAAACTCGAATATTGATATGCTATAGCAAGTCGCTACATCACAATTCACATCAAATTAATTGAGCCCTTCATGCATCAATATTTAGTGCTTTGTTTATTGCTTCTTTGTTATACAGGGCAATTAACAAATTGGCAATGTGCAGCACTTTAGAAAGCCTGGAAGTCCTCGGGTCAAAGAACCGTGCAAATGATTAACGAAGAAGTCTGAACAAAGAAAGCTTTCTCTCTCTCGTTAAAGTTTGTTTTTAAAGAAAGCTTTGGGAACCAGACGATGAATTTTCTCTATTCTAGTGACATTTTTTTATTGTGGTTGCTCAATGTGTATGTCAATAGGTGGACTGAGTGTGCATGGAGGATCCCACCTCAGGGGAAGGCGCCAGCTACAGGAACTTCATGGCATCTTTCTCCTTCTAGCTAATGATTCTGGGGTATGTAAACATGTACATTTAGAATATCTCCCAAATCACTTTAGTCTGCAGAATGGGCAGTTTTTACAAGCACCATGCTGTGTCCATCCCTCACTTAGAAAGAACCAATATTTCCGTGTGGCATCACGTCCACTCTGAAGCTCCATCCCCATTGATATTAGGTAGATACTTTTAGACATGCCTACTGAGATATGTAAACCTGACACACATCTTAATAGGTAATTTTCTGGTTTTATTGGGAAGAGTTTTTAGATCAACTTGTTCACTTCAGACTTTTGTTGATCAGTTCAATGTACCATATTTTTCTGTGTATAGCACGCCCCTGTGTATAAGACGACCCCTACTTTTGTAGACTCCAATTGAAGAAAATGGGGGGAGATGGCTCAGAATTGTTGAGCTTTTGGGGGGGGATTGCCAAGAGTTCTTGAGCTTTTTTTGTAGGGGAGTGCCAAAAATCACTCACCTGCCCCTTACAAATGCTGCTAATTGTAAGCGTCACCAAAGCCACAAAGCATCTGCCCGCTCACCCCCAGCAGCCGGCAATCACACGCCCAATTGCCACAGCAGCAGCCAATCCAAAGCAGCCCTTGCCACAGCCACCAATCGCCCACCAAAGCTCCTGCTCACGGCTGCAATCAATCGCCAGTCCCCCAAATGCACTATCCGTGTATAAGATGACCCCCGATTTTAAACATTAAAGTAAAGGTACCCCTGCCCGTACGGGCCAGTCTTGACAGACTTTAGGGTTGTGCGCCCATCTCACTCAAGAGGCCGGGGGCCAGCGCTGTCCGGAGACACTTCCGGGTCACGTGGCCAGCGTGACATCGCTGCTCTGGCGATCCAGAGCCGCACACGGAAACGCCGTTTACCTTCCCGCTAGTAAGTGGTCCCTATTTATCTACTTGCACCCGGGGGTGCTTTCAAACTGCTAGATTGGCAGGCGCTGGGACCGAACAACGGGAGCGCACCCCGCCGCGGGGATTCGAACCGCCAACCTTTCGATCGGCAAGCCCTAGGCGCTGAGGCTTTTACCCACAGCGCCACCCGCGTCCCATTAAACATTATTTTATAGTAAAAAACCTCATCTTATACACGGAAAAGTACGGTATATTTAATGTTTTATGTAAACCACTTAGAGGTTTCGACAATTAAATGCGATACACATTTTATTAAATAAAATAATGATCGAAGATGTGTCCATGCAGCCGTCACTGATCTGATCCTCACGCCGAAAACTTTTGGCACTCAAGTCAGTGTCTGGCTTGCTGGTCAACCCATGTGGCTTCCAGCACCCACATTCAACAACAGAACTCACTGAAGCAACTTCATAATTGAAAGTGTTATTTGCATTTCATTAGCATTGCCAACATTTATTTTAATACAATTAAAACCAGAATAGCATTTAATTTGGTTTTAATAAGATAGTTAATGTGTGATAACTGAATGCCAATGGATTGTTAAGGGGAAAATTAGCAATCAATTGAAATCAATACATCAGATATAAATCTTGTTGCTGTGCCATTAACGCAAAATTGCACAAATAATAAATGTCTAAGCAGATTCTCTGTAATGAAGAGCTGTACGTATTTATTAAGAGTTATTTGGGTGCTTGTCACTTCTAGTAGAGTGTTAATAGACTATCATGACCAAATCTGACCAGGCCTCTCCTTCTTAGATGCTCTAGTTCTCTTATTTATTAGGGCACAAACACACATAGATCTGGTTCCATGACCTTAAAATACTCAGGACTGGATTCAACTAAGTGCAACAGGACTTCCCTCTCCCCTCCCCCACCCACCATGCATCTCCCCCCCCCCCAAATAGTGGCTCTGGGGGGTTGGGGACCCCCTGATCAGCATGTAGGGAGAGAGGAGAGGAGAGTTTGTTCTGTGGGCAAGAAGAAAGGCTTGCTCTGACTGAACATTTGTGTTAGCTCCACACTGAGTTCGCCCCTCTGATTTCTCACACATATGGAGAGACTGAGCGACATTACTACAAATGGGTGTGAGGGTCAGTAATAAAAATAAATCCCCCTGGATTGGCCAGTGTTGGGTTACCCAGCTCTGGAGCTGCGACTAAAAGGTTACTCAAAGGTTTGTTGCTGGAAGATGATCTGCCTTTTGTAGTCATGTCTTAGCGAAGTCACACACAAAAAAATCTAGTTTCCTTAGAAACTGGACCTTTTTGATGCTTTCAGCCGATGGGCGCCTACGGATTATTTTCTTCTGCTAAGAAAACACACGTGTAAATGAGAAATGAAAAGCGCGGTAGGCAATGGAAATGGTTATCATAATGTTATGCTCACCCCACTTCTTCAAGAGATGAGACTTTCAGGGGTGCAGCCCTTACCCAGCTCTGCATTGCTTTGTAGGCAGCTCCCTGGAGGATATCAGTGCTGGCCTTATTGACCACGAGACCTTCTGTCTGCAAAGCATGTTATCTCCCACCTACCGAGGGGTTCTTGTCATAAATAAAGATGGAGAGTGTGATTCAATCAATATTAAGTAAATGTGGGTTGCATCTAGGTGATGGGAGAATCATAGAATAGTAGAGCTGGAAGGGACCACAACGATCGTCTAATCCAACCCTCTGCAATGCAGGAATCTTTTGCCCGGTGATGGGCTCAAAACCACAACCCTGAGATTGAGAGTCTCATTCTCTACTGAGCTACCCTGTGGGTTGAAGCATGCCTCCTAGTGCATTGGATGTTTACTCAGAAGTAAGTCCTGCTGAGTTTCATGTGCTTAACTTTAGCCGGGTCGTGTCTTGGTTGTTTTCAGTCCTGCAAAGTTACTGAAAATAGTAAAGAATTAGAGGGAAAGATTAGCAACTATTACCCTTCTCTCTCCCTCTCCCTCTCCACGCCCTCACTCCCCAAGTGTGCACCCAACACACAGAGGCAGAAGGGGGACTGCACCCGCTTGCCCTGCCCTCAACATGTGTGCATTTAGTGCAATATTCTAATCCCCCCCCCTTATGCTTCCTGGGCTCTCTATTGCTTGGAGAGCATATGCACAGCTTCCCCATCTTTATCCGAAATGCTCACTTCTAGAGTCTTCCCACATTTCAACTCTTTCTGGGAATTTAAAACTGTGCTCCTATTGACATAGTAAATGCAGCTGATCTGGAAATGGGCTGATGTTCCAGTGTGTCTGATAACTATCAGAGGCAATGAGAGTTGGTGTAGACCAGAGTTTCCCAAACTTGGGTCTCCAGCTGTTTTTGGACTACACCTCCCATCATTCCTAGCTAACAGGACCAGTGGTCAGGGATGATGGGAACTGTAGTCCCAAAACAGCTGGAGACCCAAGTTTGGGAAACCCTTTTTTAGGCGGTAGTTTCATCAGGACATAAGTCTCTGTGTTACGTCCAACGTTTTCAGGAGTTTAAGAGAAATGTCAAATGAGGGACTTTGACGTATTCTAGTGTTCCAACTGGCACAATTTAATAGTTCCCATTGAGGCAATGAATAACCATTTTGTTTCATGAATGAACCCAGCTCAGTGCAAGCATATTTTGCCGAGGTAAAATCTGACATATGAATTATTCACTGCGGAATGGGATGAATGGATGCACGCTGGCTAAAGTTGCTTGATGAGATGGGGCCCAGTAGATGCTGACAAAGGACAATGGCTAGTTTGTGAGAGTGGTACAGGGCTCCGCCACCCCAGTTAAGATCCTTATAGAGTGCATGGCACTTTTTGCCATGTACATCACATTAAGATGGATTCTGGGTACCAAAGAACGGTGGTGCATATCATCCCCCTTTAAAAGTATTTTCCCGTAGAAATGGGGCAGTGGTGAGGAAAGCCTGTCTTGTTTGGTTGAAGCATGGCTCTAAAGAAAATGTATCTAAGATCAGTTCAAGAATAAACGGAGGACTCAAAGTCTACGTATCGCTTGACAGCCTTGTGGAGGATATGACAGCCCGAAACAACAACATCAGCAAATCCTTAACACAAAAAGATCTGGCAGCCTCTCATGCCACAGTGGTAGAATTCAGGCAAGAATCAAAGAGGGAAGAATTAGATGCAACTTAGAGAATTTATCACAATCCAAATGACTCATTCCACAAGACTAAACATGCACCCAGTTCCATTAAGCGCAAAAAACCTATCTAGTCCAGCATCCTCTTCTCACAGTGGCCAACCAGATGCCTACAGGAAGCCTTCAAACAGAAGCCTTCAGGAGAAGGCAACAGCATTCTCCCAACTTGTGATGCTTGGCAACATGCTGCACCACTAGGAGGAGAATATAACCTGGTCCTCTATGAATTGGTCTATGAATTCTCTTGTTAAAGTCAACCAGGCTGCAGGAGTGAAATCCCAAAGCAGCTTCACCAGATCCAGGGACCACGAGCCACTAATGGGCTTGTACAAAGTGTCAGACAGAGCGCTGGTCAGTCTTTCTCAGTGATTGGTCAGTCTAGCCCAATCTAGCTCAGGGTTGTCTGCAACGATGTCCAGGGTCTCACACAATATGAAGATCTGGAGATACCAGGCCCCGAGACAGCTTCAAAACACATGGGTTTTTAAAATGTAAAAGGTCTGCCCTCTGCTGAAAGCATGAGTGGCAGAGCCAAGCATATATCCTCAGGAATGGAGTCCCATACTGGTAGCACCACATAGAAAATCTAGCAGCCAGTATAGCTGAACAGACAGAGGTATTAATATACTTCTATATTCTGTACCTGCTGTATTCCGCTGGCCAGCTCCTAAATAATGTTCAACTTAGAGCATATTGCATTACTTCATTTGAGGTGATACTGAGGCTTAAATGACAGGGGCAAGAGATACAGCATGTTGGCCAGTGTTTGCTGTCACTGGTATAAATGCGGCAATCCTCTTTCCCGCCTAACATGCCGATCTGGTCTGTGTCAGGCATTAGCTCCTTCTGGACCATTTCTTTGGGAATAACCCATCAAACATTGTGTCCGTGTGTGTGGAACCTGAGTTATGTTCCAAGCGTATCTCAAAAACATGTGGGTTAATGCAAGCCACTTGTAACCTAGCAAGATGCAATTCAGTTTTCTCTGAAATCTGATGAATGAGCTACAGAGTTCTCTTACACATTACTGTGACCTGTTACTCTGCAAATCTCTGAAGTGTGTACTCAATTAGAATGGCTTTTGCAGGGCAGGAAGTGAAAGGAGTGATAGCATGTCTCATTCGTATAGCTTAGAATCCATGCAGAAGAATTGCTGTTATTTTCAGTCATGACATATTGTAGGGCAAAAATAGCAGGGGGGGATGGGAGGGGGACTTGATGAAACTGGAGAAGTATTAAGAGAAAGAGGCCTATTGTTTGTTTGTTTGTTTGTTTGTTTGTTTGTTTGCATTTATATCCCCCCTTTCTCTCTAAGGAGCTCAAGGCAGCATCCATGGTTCTTCCCCAACTCATTTAATCCCCAGTGTGAGCCAGTGTGGTGTAGTGGTTCAGAGCGATAGACTTGTAATCTGGGGAACCGGGTTCGCGTCTCTGCTCCTCCACATGCTGCTGTTGGGTGACCCTGGCCCAGTCACACTTCTCTGAAGTCTCTCAGCCCCACTCACCTCACAGAGTGTTTGTTGTGGGGAGGAAGGGAAAGGAGATTGTTAGCCGCTTTGAGACTCCTTAGGGTAGTGATAAAGCGGAATATCAAATCCAAACTCCTCCTCCTCCCACAGCAAGCCTGTGAGGGAGGTTAGGCTGAGAGGCAGAGACTGGCCCAACGTGAGTTTTATGGCCAAGTGGGGATTTGAACCTGGGTCTCCCAGGTCATACTCCAGCACTCTAATCACTGCACCGGACTGGATCTTTCTCTAAATCCCCACCACCACCACAACGTTTCATCCTGTATTTTTCCTCACAGATTAATGTGAGCAGTTTAGGATCTGTGCAGAAAGACCTCAGTGATGTGGAACTGCAGAAGTGATAAGGGTATCTATTCACCTCCTATTAAAGACACATTGCCAAATTAATCATGAGCAATGTTTACTGAGGACACAAGCCACATCATTAAAGTTGTTTTAATAACAATTTTATTAACGGTTTTTAACATATTGAGCACTAAAAAATTATATATATATATATATATATATATATATATATATAACACAATTATATAGAACTTTCACCACAGATCAATTCTTCAGTGCAACTTATGTAGAAGTGTTCATCCACCAACATCATTTTAATATTTCTCCTAGTGCACCCAAAGTAGCTAATACCAGATATGGTAAAATAACAAGTATTTAGCTTATTTGTCACTGGGTGATTTTTTTTCAAGGTATACTTCTGTTGTTCAGTATTAGTAATACAATTGACATCCTGTAATTATGACATAGCCCAAAAGCATAAATCCTAGACAAAGTTTAGGAGTTTGGTTGGAAAGATTTTGAATGGTCAAAGCTGAAGCATGAACCATATGCATTATAAGAAAATAAGGGGACATAGCTGGAGTGGGCAATGGGAGTGAGAGGGCAGACAATGAGGGAACAGAGGAATAGCAATGACAACAGTTAAAAGAAATTAATGGAACGCCCAAGATAATTGCTATTTTGCGAGGATGATGGAAATGGATGACACATTGATACCAGATGTGCTGAAATGTTTTATGGGCTGTCATTCAAAAGCTGGCTTTAATTTGTGCATTTTTTTTATGACTATTCTATATGTAATGGCATAATAAGATCCAATTAGGCATAAAAATAAGAAAGAGCCAGTGGGCGGAAGCTTTTTAAGTTAGATAAATACAGACTGGAAAAATAAGGCACATGGCGGTCTTAGCAGAAGCATGGCTGAGCAATGTGTTTTGGAAGGAAGAGGGGGAGGAGCCACCATTTCAATCCCTCTTCACTGAGATCTTGCTGCCACTGTGGTCCCAACATGTCAGCATCCAATGGTGTGAAATTTGGATTGGAAGGGCGGGCTAAAGGCTATTGAAAATGCATATGCTATTGTGGATTCTTCACCCAACTCTAGTTTGTCCAAATGACCATTCTTACATGGTGAAATATACTCAGAGTCGCAAAGTGATTTCATGCTCTTTATTCAGCTCATAGTGGGGAGGAGGAATGAATGAATGTCTGAGGGGTCTGCTTTATATACATTATTTACACAATGGGCTGCACATGATTGGCTAATTCTGGAATTCTACTGTAAGCCAATCAGGTTGCGGATTCACTTCTATCTGGAGCATGATTGGGTGGTTCCTGCCAACCAATCATACTGCTGCATTGTTCTAGGACCAATCAGACTGCTGCCTTTTGGATCCTATTGTTCTAGGACCAATCAGACTGCTGCAGTTTGGATCCTATTCAATTCAGTACATAACACCCCTCCCCTCTAAGTTCCAGTCCTGCCCGGGAGGTCGCATTCATAGTCCTCAAGGTATGCCGGCGGCCTACGTGTGCGTTGCGGCCTGGGGTGTTCCCTGGTCTGGGGTTCAGGTTCTGGCTTGCGTTCCAAGGATGCTGGCTGTGATGGGGCTGTTTGGTCTGGTGCAACATGCTCGCTCAGTCGTAGTTCTGGTTCCGGTGTCCTTTCGGCCTCACGGGTCCTCTCTGTATTTACTGATTCTGCCTCTCCTGCTTGCCCTTGCTGCTCTATGGGCCTCACTGCCCCACTGTTCCCTTGGGACTCCTTTGACCTGTCCTCCTCCTCCTGGTTTTCTCCCGGGAATCGTCGCCGTATCTGGTCGCAGTGGCGGCGCCAGCATTGCCCCCCATCTGTTAGCACCTCGTACGACACGGGGCCAGTGACCCTGGTGACTGTGGCGGGTACCCATGCTGGGCCTGCCCCAAAATTCTTTGCGTACACTGGGTCCTGGGCCTCAAAGGTCCGGGGGTTCCTGCCTTCCCCCACCCCTACCTCATCCTGAGCTCTATCAGGGTGAAGGCGGTCCAATCTGATTGCAAGGCGCCGACCCATTAGTAGTTCAGCGGGGCTCCGGCCAGTCGTTGAGCTGGGGGTGCTGTGCTGTGCTAGAAGGAATGTGGCAAGGCGATACTCCCAGTCCCCTTGTGTCATGCGGCAGAGGGTGTCCTTGGTGGTCCGCACCATGCGTTCTGCTTGGCCATTGGTGGCCGGGTGGAATGGCGCTGAACGGATGTGGCGGATGGCGTTCTGCGCTGTGAAGGTTTGGAATTCTCCTGACGTAAATGCAGTCCCATTGTCTGAGACGAGAGTGTCAGGGAGCCCGTGGGTTGCAAACAGCCTGCGTAGTACCCGGATGGCTGCGGACGTAGAAGTGGACGGTACCAGTGCGACTTCCAGCCATTTGGTGTAGGAGTCCACCACTATGAAGAATGTTTTCCCCTGAAAGGGGCCAGCGAAGTCCACATGCAGGCGTGACCATGGTGCTCGGGCGGACTCCCAGGACTGGACTGGGGCCCTTGGGGGATCTGGGCGGGATTCTTGGCAGGCCTGGCAGTGTTTGACCCAGGCCTCTATCTCTCCGTCGATCCCCGGCCACCACACATAACTCCTGGCAAGGGCTTTCATTCTTACTACCCCTGGGTGTGTCTCGTGTAGGGCTGTGAGGACCCTTTTGCGGAGGGGCTGGGGAACAACGACCCTGCTTCCCCATAACAGGCACCCCTTGTGGGCTGACAGTTCATGTTTGCGGGTTGTGTAGCCGGCGAATTCTGGCCCGGGGCTGCTGCTGGGCCATCCCCTCCACACCCAGTCCAGGACCCGGGAGATGACCCTATCTTTCTTGGAATGGTGTGCGACTTCTTGTGCCTGAATGGGGCGGTCGGGAAGCAGCTCCAGGCTCATAACCTCTTGTGCAGGTGCTGGGTCGGGGCCTGTTTCCGGTAGTGGTAGCCTGCTGAGGGCGTCTGCATGGCCCATCGCCTTCCCAGGGCGGTGAATCAGTGCATACTGGTAGCTGGCAAGGAAAATTGACCACCTGAGGACGCGAGGAGACAGCACTTGGGGGGTCTGCTTTTCAGGGGCAAACAAGCCAAGCAACGGCTTGTGGTCTGTCACCACGGTGAAGGGCCGCCCGTACAGGAAATCATGGAATTTTTTTACTCCCTTCACGATTGCCAGACCCTCCTTGTCGATTTGCGAGTAGTTCCGCTCGGTTTCGTTGAGTGTCTGGGAAAAGTATGCCACTGGTACCTCTCTTCCATCTGGGAGTTGGTGTCCCAGGACAGCGCCAATGCCATAGGGTGAGGCGTCGCATGCTAGCACCACCGGCAGCCTCTCGTCGAAGTGTGCCAAGACCGAGTTTGAGACAAGCAAGTCCTTGACTGCCTGGAATGCGGCCTCCTGACGCTGGCCCCACACCCAAGGGGCCCGCTTGTCCAGGAGTCTGTGTAGGGGCTCCGCTACCGCCGCCTTGTGGGGAAGGAAGGAATGATAAAAGTTCAATAGTCCCAAGAAGGCCTGAAGTTCAGTCTTGTTCTTGGGCGCTGGGGCATCACAAATGGCCCGTACCTTGTCCCCAGTCGGGTGGACCCCTTCTGCGTCCACCATAAATCCCAGAAAGTCCACCTGAGGCACTCCTAGTAGACATTTTTCCCGCTTCACCTTGAGACCCGCCGTCTGGAAACGGTGCAGAACGGTGCGGAGGCGGTCCTCAAACTCCTCTGGTGTGGGCCCAGCAATCAACACATCATCGAAGAAGGGGGTGACACCAGGAATCCCTTTAAGGAGAGAGTCCATTAGATTCTGGAATATGCCTGGTGCCACGCTGACCCCGAATTGCAGCCGCTTTACCCTGAATGCTCCTCTGTGTGTCACAATCGTCTGTGCCTCTGCTGTAGCCTCATCTACTGGCAGCTGTTGATATGCTTGGGCCAAGTCCAGCTTGCCAAAAATTTTCGACCCAGCCAGGGTGGCAAGGACATGGCTGACCACTGGCACTGGGTATGCATGGGCCGTGAGGGCCTTGTTTATGGTACATTTGTAGTCTGCGCAGATGCGGACCGAACCATTAGGCTTGACGGGTGTGACGATTGGAGTTTCCCAGGGGGCATTGGGCACCGGCTCCAGCACTCCTTGCTCCACGAGTCGGTCCAATTCCTCATCTATACGGGGTTTCAGGGCGAACGGGACCCGGCGGGCCTTGAGCCTGACCGGTCGTACTGCGGGGTCAAGCTGTAGAGCAATGGGGGGCCCCGTATACTGTCCCAATTTCCCATCGAAAACCCCCGGAAATTCCTTGCATATGGCGTCCACGTCCACTTGTAAGCTCATGTGGTTCACCCCTGTGATGGCTAGCCCCAGTGGTCCAAACCATGCCAATCCCAGTAAGCTAATGTAGGGGCCCTTGACCACAAGCAAGTCCAGTTGCCGCGTCCGCCCTCGGTATTGCACCCTGAAGGTCCCCACCCCCATTGTGGGGACCTTACGTTTCTGGAAGTCCCGGAGGGTGAATGGGGCTGGCCTGAGTTTGGGACCCCCAGTAGGACACAGTTTCCTTAAGGTCCTTGCCGAGATTATGGATAGAGTTGAACCCGTGTCAAGCTCCATGCGGCATGGGGCCCCCTCTATCTGTACCTCTACATAAATTTTCTCTACGTTGGGGTGGGGCAACTGGTATACCTGGAAGTCCGTGAGCTCCGTTGAGTTGCCTTGGTGCGTTGGGCCCCGGGACCTGGGGCTCTTGGATTGGTCATCTGATGCCTGGTGTCGGGTGGGCCGAGCCCGACACACCCGGGCGATGTGTCCCAATTTTCTGCACTGCCTGCACTCTGCGTTGCGGAAACGGCAGGTCCTCCTCTCGTGACTTTCTCCACAGCTTGCGCAGTTCCCTCCTTCTCGTCGAGGCAGCTGTGGTATGTGGGCTGCTTGAGTGCGCTGCTGTACTCTGTGCACCTCCTCCCTGTCGGATCCTGAGTCGTCGGTGAGGTCTTCGTGGTGGACCCTCGGTTGGGACGGCTGGCTCGGCCGTGCCTCTTGCGTTGACCTCTCGGCAGCTTCCGTTGCCAGGGCCTCCTCCAGAGCGACCTGGAACGTTAGGTTCTTCTTAGCGTAGAGGTGTCGTTGCAGCTTCTCATCCTTCAGGCCACCGACGAGGCGGTCACGAAGCATGTTCTCCAGCTCTGAGAAGTTGCAAAACCGGGCAGCTTGGCGAAGAGAGGTCACAAACCCAGTTATGGTTTCCCCAGGGGCTTGCCGCTTTGCATAGAAGGCATTTCGACAAGCCACCACTGAGGGCTGTGGCGAAAAGTGCCCCTTCAGCTGTTCCATTATTGTTTTGTATGGAACAGTAGCGACGTCTTCAGGTGCAAGGAGAGCCCGGGCGATTTCAAACGTCTCCTCTCCGCAGACACTGAAGAATATTGCCCTCTTCTTGGCGTCTTCTGCATCGGTGACCCCTTTGGCTTCTAGGAGGAAGGTGAAACGGGAGGCGTACTGTCAGAGACGGCCCCCAGGTCCCAGCTCACAGAAGACCAACGCTAGCCAGCAGAACTGTACAAAGTCTTTATTGAAGTTTAGTTCCCATTTTCAAACCCTAGCGTGCGTCTCTACGTCTAGACCCTAGACCAGCGAAGCCTCGTCTGAGTCTCCGCCCCCTGTACACCAGTTTAAGACTCTAGCCTTACAACACCTCCTACGTTTCTCCTTCCTCCTCTGGGTCCTACTACCCCCCTGGGTGCCTTCCTTCCTGGACGCCTCGGAAGCGGACCCTTCGGACTCCTCCCCCTCTCTTCGGCGTGCTTTGGGACCCGGCTCCCTCTTGTACATTTGAACTTGGCGCGCGCGCGCTGCCCCCGACCTTCCTTTTGACCGTTTCCTCGCTCTCTGATGCAGGCGTGGCTAACCCTGACTCATGTCCTTCCGCTGACGGAAAGCTGCCTGCTGCCGATGTTTGGGACTCCTCCCCCTTACTGCTCTCCGGTGGGGAAGCTGGTCCCGATTTCCAGCTGCTGCTCTCTGAGTCCCCTCTGGCCCCTCCTTCCTGGGGTGTTCCCTCTGGCAACCCCCTAGCTCTGACCACGGGAGCCCCTTTCTGTGAATCCTCTGATTCGCTGGAGAGACTTAGAGACCTCGGATGGCTATCATCGCTGACCTCTCCCTCGGATTCCTCTCCCTCGGTCTCTAATTCCTCCCTATCCTGTCCCTCTGCTCCTGAACCCCTGACATCCATCCCCCCCTCGAAGCCCCCCCTTCCCCCCTCCCCTCCTTCCGGTGTGGGTACTGGGTGCTCCGTCGTAGTGGGGGTGCGTGCAGGATACAGTTCGTCCCCCATGTACTCGTCGACCTCGCTCTCCTCTGCCTCCATCTCTCTGTCTCCGTGCTCGAACCCCACGTTTTCCCCCAACACGTCCATGTCTGTCTCGCCCCCCCTCCCCCTCTTCGGGTGGTCCCAGCCAAGGACCCCGCAGCCACTTCCTGCGCCACTGCTCCTCTGGTTGATCGTCCCACCAATACGAGTGGTCTGAGGCAGACCCCGGTGGCGAACCCACCTGGGAGCTCGGGACTGGTGCCTGTTCCTCGTCCGAGGCGAACCCCTGGAATGTGCTGGCTGAAAGAGTGGGTGTGAAGAGCCAGTCGTCGAAATACTCTGCTGGCATGGGCCTGTGCGGGAAGATGGCATGAAACTCCTCTTTGAGCAGAGGCTCCTCCAAGGCATAGTCCGGTACCCAGCTGTTGGCACTGGCCGGGGTACCCTCTCTGGCTAGGAGATATTCTACTCCCTCTTCCCCCCATCTCGAGTCTAAAATCTCTGTGACCTCGTTGATGTGCCCCCTCCTAGGCGACCCCCCCTTTCTGGGCCCTTCTCTGAGCGGGTCTGGTGCTGTGTCTGGCTCCTGAAATCTATGAGGTGCTTTGTAGGGTGTGAGCACCGATCTATGGAACACTGGATGCATTCTGGAACCTTCCGGAAGAGCCAACCGGAAGGCCACTGGATTTACCTGTGCCTGGACTTGGTAAGGTCCTAGCTGCTTATGTCCTAGCTTCTTCTTCGCTAACGATCTGGTCGGCACTGCTTGCGCTGCTAACCAGACCCAGTCTCCCACCTGTATGTCTTCCCCAACTCTTCTGTGTCTGTCGGCCTGCACCTTGTATGCGTGCTTTGCTAGTTCTAACTGCCTCCTGAGTTGTTTGTGGACTTCCTGCAACTCCGACGCTAAGGCTTCCGCTGCCTGTGGCTCCCCCTCCCCCACTCTCTCTAAACCCGGGAAGGTTCTGGGATGCCTCCCGTTGTTGGCGAAGAACGGCGTCACCCCCGTCGACACGTGCTTCGTATTGTTGTAAGCGAACTCGGCGAGTGGCAGGTAGTCCACCCATGTCGTGGGCTGCTGATTGGCGTAGCATCTCAGGTACTGCTGCATGATGGCGTTGACCCTCTCCGCTTGCCCGTTGGTCTGTGGGTGTCTCGCCGACGCCAAATTGACTTTGACGTTCAGAATGCCCATCAGCTTCTGCCAGAAGTTCGAGATGAACTGTCGCCCCTGGTCGGAGAGAATAGACCGTGGCAGACCGTGGACTTTGAACACGTGGTCTATGAACAGTTTGGCGGTCTGCTCTGCCGTGGCTACCTTCGCACACGGAATGAAGTGTGCCATTTTAGTAAACATGTCCACCACCACTAGCACTGCTGTCTTTCCCCTCGAGCTGGGCAGATCCGTGACGAAGTCCAGGGCCACCCTCTCCCACGGTTCAGACGGTGTCTGCAGCGGTTCCAGCAGTCCCGCCGGCGGTTTGTGAACTGACTTGGCTCTTTGGCAGGTGTCACATCTCGAGACGTAATCCGCTACTTCCCCCCGCATCTTGGGCCACCAAAAGTCTCTGGCTACTAGTTCAACAGTCTTTTCTTTGCCAAAGTGCCCGGCGGTGGGAGCGTCGTGTAGCTGCTGCAGGACCCTTGCGCGGAGGTCGTCTCCCGGCACGTAGAGTGCTCCCTTGTGGAGGAGCAACCCATCGCGTATCTGGAACTCGTCGGCCCTCGCTGTGCCCCTGTGCACCTCCTCCATCTTGGCCTGTGCGAAGGGGTCTTCCCGCAGCGCGCGACGTACGGCGTCCAGGTCAACGGTTGCCGACGCGCATGCCCACGCTTCCGGTGCGAAAATGTGCTTGGCCGCCGACGGTGCCGCCTCCTCAAGGTATTGCGGCTTTCTGGACAATGCATCCGCCATCACGTTGTTGTCGCCTGGAATGTACTCTATCTTAAAGTCGAAGTCCGCGAAGAACTCTGCCCATCTAATGTGTCTCTGGTTGAGGAACCTAGCCGTGCGCCAGTACTCCAGATTCTTGTGGTCCGTGTGGACCTGCACTGTATGTCTGGCTCCGATGAGGAAGTGCCTCCATGCCTTGAATGCTGCATGTATGGCTAGCAACTCCCTGTCCCAGATAGTATAATTCTGCTCCGACTTGCTGAGCTTCCTCGAGTAGAAGGCGCACGGCCTCCAGTCCCCCTGCTGGTCTTGTTGCAACAGGACAGCTCCCACGGCTCTGTCTGAGGCGTCTGTCTCCACCCTCATGGGTCTGCTGGGATTCACATGCAGCAGCTGCTCTTCGGACGCGAAGACACGCTTGAGTTTCTGAAAGGACTGCTCCGCTTGCTCCGTCCAGATGAATTTCTTCTTCTTGGAGCTGAGCGTGTCGGTGATGGCCGCTGTCTGCATGGCAAATCCCTTGATGAACTTGCGGTAAAAGTTGGCAAAGCCGACAAACCGCTGGACTTCCTTCCGATTGCGTGGGCTTTTCCAATCCAAAACTGCGCGAACCTTGGCGCTGTCCATGGCGAGCCCCTTGTCCGACAACTTGTAGCCCAGGAAATCCACCTCCGTCACGTCGAACTGGCACTTCTCCAGCTTGGCGTACAGCCTGTGCTCCTTCAGTCTCTGCAGAACTTCCCTGACATCCCTCTCGTGCGCCTCTCGCGATTCTGAAAAAATCAGGATGTCGTCCAGGAAGCATACGCACTTCTTGTAAAGGAGCCCCGCCAGCACATGATGCATAAAGGCTTGGAAAGTGTGAGAGCCATTTTGTAATCCGAAGGGCATAACTCTGTATTCGTAGGTGCCCAGAGGCGTGAACATGGCCGTCTTCCACTCGTCGCCGTCGCGCATGCGAATCAGGTTGTACGCCCCACGTAGATCCAACTTGGTGAAAACGCGTCCTTTCCGCACCGTCGCGAGCAGGTCGTCTATCTTGGGCATGGGGAAAGCTGAGGGCTTGGTTTTCGAATTTAAAATTCTGAAGTCCACCACCAGCCTCCGTTGGGGCGTGTCCCGCTTCTTCACAAAGAATACTGGACTGCCTCCCACCGCTTTCGACTCCCGGATGAACCCACGCTTCAAATTGTGATCTATGAACTCCCTGAGTTCCTGCAGTTCATCCTCAGACATGGAGTACAGTTTCCCGGTTGGCAGCGTCGCCCCCGGCAGGAGGTCAATCTTGCAATCATAGGGCCTGTGAGGAGGTAGCTTGTCCGCCTCCTTCTCGCAGAATACCTCCAAAAACTCCGCATACTTGAGGGGTACTGCTTGCAGCGTGCCCAACTGTAACTGCGGGTCCTCCTCTTCCCCTTCTGGGCTGGGTATAATGCAGTGTTCCGCACAGTAGGAGGAGCCAAAAGTCAGTTGGCGCTGGTACCAAGCCAATGCTGGGCTGTGCCTGTGCAGCCAACTCATGCCTAATACTACAGGCGTGTCCGACAGTTGGGTGACATTGAAGCTGATGACCTCCCGGTGATTCCCAATTTGCATCACCATCGGCGGCGTCTGCTGCACCACCTGCCCCCCTAGCAGTTCCCTGCCATCCACCGTGACAACCTTCAGGGGCAGCGTGGCTGGCAGTAAAGCTACGTTGTGTTGTTGAATGAACTCCAGTCCTATAAAGTCTGCATTACTGCCAGAGTCAATTGTAATAGGCACTTCTAAGGTGAGTCCATTGGGCAGCTGGAGCGATGCGGTGAGCTGCACCACTGGTTTGGGCGGGAGGGGGTCTGTGGGCTGCAAAATCTCTGGGGACTTCTTCACTGACTCGTCTGGCTGGGCCCCAGTGCCTCCTATTCCAGCCAGACTTCGTCGTTTCCCTGCTGTGGTTCTCTCTGCTGAGTTGTTTCCAATACTGTCACTGAAGCTGCAGTTTGCTTGTGGATCCTCTGGGGACACTCTTTCGCCATGTGCTCTTCACTCTCACATATATAGCACTTCCTGTTCCTTCTAGGCAGCTTCGGTTTTACTGCTCCCGGTGTTAAGGCTCTGTTAGCTGAGTGAGCCCTAGCACCGCCAATCTCCATCTGCTCTTCGCCCCCTCCCTGTGGAGGCGTGGACTGCGCACGCGCTGCCTCTCTAGACAAGAGGGAGGGCACTCTCGCTGGTGTGCGTCCCCAACGCCCTTCTTCTTTGCTCCATGGGCGTTCCTCCTGCCTCACCCCAATCGACAGCGCTCTTTCAACCACTTGCTGAGTGGTTGTGGGTCTCTCTCCCCGTGCCATCTCATCCTTGATTTGTGGGTTCAATCCCTCCAAAAAAAGGTCTCTAACTGGCGGAGAATCCTTATCCCAATTCAGCGCGTTGACCAATGCAAAAAACCTGGAATGATACTGCCTTACGCTGGCTTTCCCTTGTCTTAGCCCAAATATGTCTTTCCGGGCAATGTCAATGTCTATGTTAGATAAGAAACAGGAGTCCATTGCTTTAATGAATGCATCTGCGCTTTGGAGCGCTGGATCGTTATCCCTCCACAGATTGCGCAGCCATGCTTTCGCGTCCCCATGCAGATGAGACAAAATAAACCCCACTTTCTCCCGCTCATCTCTAAAGTCTCTATCCAGCAGCTGCAGCGCAAACAGCACATCTGCTCGGAAATTGGGGTACTGCTGCAAATTCCCATCAAAATGAGATACAATGCTGCCTCCTCTCTTCCCCAGCCCAATCCCCTCGGATCTGGGTCCCGGTAGCCCCTGCTTCACAAGCCCTTCCAACCTGGCTTGAAGATCTCTGCAGGCAGCTGCCGCTTCTTCCTCTCTCTTCCTGGATGCGATTATTTCAGTGCTGAGTTGTGTCACCGCTTCTTCCAGGGAAGCTATTTTCTGTTCTGTAGTCATCTCGCCTGACTCTTGTGAGCTCGCAAGGCACCAGTCTTCTGCCCTCCCTGCCTCGCTCCCGCAGCGATGCTTGAGGCGAAGAAAACCGATGAAACTGTGAGACGAGGCGTACTGTCAGAGACGGCCCCCAGGTCCCAGCTCACAGAAGACCAACGCTAGCCAGCAGAACTGTACAAAGTCTTTATTGAAGTTTAGTTCCCATTTTCAAACCCTAGCGTGCGTCTCTACGTCTAGACCCTAGACCAGCGAAGCCTCGTCTGAGTCTCCGCCCCCTGTACACCAGTTTAAGACTCTAGCCTTACAACACCTCCTACGTTTCTCCTTCCTCCTCTGGGTCCTACTACCCCCCTGGGTGCCTTCCTTCCTGGACGCCTCGGAAGCGGACCCTTCGGACTCCTCCCCCTCTCTTCGGCGTGCTTTGGGACCCGGCTCCCTCTCCGGGCTGCTCATTGCGCCTCCCTCTTGTACATTTGAACTTGGCGCGCGTGCGCTGCCCCCGACCTTCCTTTTGACCGTTTCCTCGCTCTCTGATGCAGGCGTGGCTAACCCTGACTCATGTCCTTCCGCTGACGGAAAGCTGCCTGCTGCCGATGTTTGGGACTCCTCCCCCTTACTGCTCTCCGGTGGGGAAGCTGGTCCCGATTTCCAGCTGCTGCTCTCTGAGTCCCCTCTGGCCCCTCCTTCCTGGGGTGTTCCCTCTGGCAACCCCCTAGCTCTGACCACGGGAGCCCCTTTCTGTGAATCCTCTGATTCGCTGGAGAGACTTAGAGACCTCGGATGGCTATCATCGCTGACCTCTCCCTCGGATTCCTCTCCCTCGGTCTCTAATTCCTCCCTATCCTGTCCCTCTGCTCCTGAACCCCTGACACGTACGCTTCCCAGTCTCCAGATGCTGGGTTGAACGATGAGAAGCTGCTGTCGGTTGCCATTCTGAGTTCCTTGTGTCCCGGAGCTGAAGCCTGGATACACGGTGCGAGGCAGCGGTGCGGCAGGTGGCGGTGCTGCGATGCTGTGTGTGGCAGTCAGCTCAGCGGGATCCCACCTTCGTCGCCAGTGAAATATACTCAGAGTCGCAAAGTGATTTCATGCTCTTTATTCAGCTCATAGTGGGGAGGAGGAATGAATGAATGTCTGAGGGGTCTGCTTTATATACATTATTTACACAATGGGCTGCACATGATTGGCTAATTCTGGAATTCTACTGTAAGCCAATCAGGTTGCGGATTCACTTCTATCTGGAGCATGATTGGGTGGTTCCTGCCAACCAATCATACTGCTGCATTGTTCTAAGACCAATCAGACTGCTGCATTCTGAATCCTATTGTTCTAGGACCAATCAGACTGCTGCCTTTTGGATCCTATTGTTCTAGGACCAATCAGACTGCTGCAGTTTGGATCCTATTCAATTCAGTACATAACACATGGCTATATATGGCTTCCTGTTCAATCAATGTTGACTCTTCAACATCAACTTCGTTTGACTGGTCATGTTGGGTGGATGCCTGATTATTGTCTTCCAAAGCAACTACTCTATTCCAAACTTGAAAATGGAATGTGTAATGCTGGTGGTCAACAAAAGAGGTTCAAAGACTCTCTCAAGGCAAATCTTTAAAAAATGTAGTATAAACACCGACAAGTGGGAAACACTGGCCTCCAAGCGCTCCAGTTAGAGAACAACAACAAAGGTGTCATGGGCTTTGAAGACACTCGAACTCAGGACGCAAGGGAGAAACGTACTAAGAAGAAGGGACACTTAGCAAACCCACCCCATGATTAACTCCCACCTGGAAAGCAATGCCCCCACTATGGAAGGATGTGTGGATCCAGAATTGGCCTCCACAGTCACTTACGGACTCATTGTTAAAACTGTGTTTATGGAAGACAATCTTACTCGGCTACGAGTGATTGCCAAAGAAGAAAGAAGGGGGTCTGGAAGGGGGACAAATCTGGTTTGGTTCAGAGCATAATATGCAACTACCTATTTCACACTTTCTCAAACAATATGCAAGCTGTAATGCAGTTTTCTTTCAAAATAACCCTTTCCCTGAATTTTGCGATGCAGTTCACTAACAAAAATCAGTGTACAAAATGCACTCGTTAAGTGTATGTAAAAATGCATATATTCATGAAAACAATGCATAAACATGTGTCATGTTGGGGGAGACCACTTGCAGAAATGTGTACATTAGACAAAATTGCACACACAAAAATATATGGGGAGAAACGCTCACAAAAATGCTGGCAAATTTGCCTCGGGGCTTCAAAGAAACATTCTCAAGGTTTTGCAGAAAAG
This sequence comes from Podarcis muralis, assembly GCF_964188315.1. NCBI lineage: Eukaryota > Metazoa > Chordata > Lepidosauria > Squamata > Lacertidae > Podarcis > Podarcis muralis. Next base: position 73,086,163 of record NC_135660.1, on the reverse strand, counting down.
CAGCAAACGGATTTGAACACTGCCAAATGAGAAAACGAAACTGACAGATTCACCTGTCCCTAAAGTAAGTATTGGCATTAACTCTATGTATGTGTGAAACAAGACCTTTTTGGGGTGGTTATGCTGTGAACCCCTCCATCGTAGGTTGTATATATGTGTAAATAAACCATATATCCTAAAGACACTGCAGTCTCTGCTGTGCATCATTCCAAAGGAAGCACGAACCCTAGGGAAGCACCTGGAACAGCACAATTTTTGCACCGCTCATAGATAGGGGTGACGTGCAACAATGTGAACATGAGCTGTGTTCACACTCCTGTTTACTGTGCACTCATTGCAAACCCAGTGCTGGGTTTTTAATCCGTGTTCACACGGCGTGATCCAAAATCCCTATGCATCCTGCACTTTGCTATATAATGCTACTGTTCAAACCAAACAGGAGTGTGGTGGGAGGGACCGATGCTAGCTATATTTGCTGTTGGGGTGCCTTTTCCTTCAGACATTTTTCTGTATTTCAAATCCAATGACAGACGTGTCTTTCTTTGTGTTTATAATCGCTTCTATAATCTCACATGCGGAAAATGTACAGTGTGCATCTTCTCATTCCCTTCGCTTCTATTTTTTCCCCCTTCTTGGGATTCAGCTGATTTAGCATCAGTGAGCAACGCCCCCCCCCCAATGCCTCAAATTGTAGTAATTACGTGTAGGAAAGCTCAGAAATCCCGTAGGCTGCTAGATTACTGAGACGCAAAGCAGAAGTACCTCTTGAAGTAAGAGCATGTTGAGCTATGCCCATCCCTCACCGCTTCCAACTCCTACCTAGGATTTTAACTATGCTCCTACAAGGTGTACTGCTTGATGTAACATTTGCAGGACGTAAAACATCTCTCTCTTTCTCTCTCTTGAGCCCATTTGCTAATGCTTTCTCAACAAGTATCAGTTCTGGCTGAGAACGGAAAGGCATTCACAATTGCTGGTGAACTCTGGCTTACCCAGATTTCTATTTTTTTGTGAAAGAAAGACCTAGATTTAACACTTTGCACCCCATTTTTATAGTGGTTATTAATACTGCACCTTTGGAAGCAATAGGATGAATAAAAACGGAACCTTCCTGAAATAAAAATTGCCCGGTTCAAAAATATGATTCAAAAGCTTTGCTCCCAGAACTTGCTCCAAAGCAAACATGAAACAAATAAGGTTACATTCAGATAGTGGCATAACATCATGTGCTGAGCCCAGCGCAGGCAAAATATCCTAGAAATACGGATTTCTTCATCCAGAGCTAAAGGCAAAGCCCTGCCCCTTCTCCATTCCAGCTTGAGGCTGTTCTTCTCCCAGAGAGAAAATCATTAGCACATCCTTTCTCCTTGGTGCTTCAGAACAAAGAGTTACTAACACACCTAAAATGGAGACCTATAACTGAATATTCCTCATGTGATCTAAGTTAAACACCTTGTGGGAGCCAGCAGAAATGCATTCTCACTAATCATTAACACGTTAGGCTTTCTGCAACAATGAAATTTTCCATACCATGCTATCCTTTTAGCAGGACACGTACAGAATTATTTTCATTTACAATTAAACCTTCCCAGTGTTGATCCTGGCCCCAGGGCTTGCTGTTTAAAGTTTTAAAAGATTCATTGTACTTCCTTCCATGGTTTGTTAAATACATTTATTGTTACGCTAAGGAAAAAAAATGGAAAAATATTTGTGAAATTCGATGTGTACTTTGGCCCCTATTCACCTATTCCCCGTTGTAAAAACTGTAGATTTTAGATCTGCCTTTGAAACATTTTTGCGGTTTACCTCACATTGCAATCCTATACATGTCTACTCAGAAGCAGTCCCCATGGAGTTCCCCTTCTCCTTTCTAGACACACACTCCATCCCTTATCTTCCGCCCGTCTGACTGAAAAGTGCCAACCCAACACCAGAGTACCTATTTTCATATATGGTGTACGTCTGTAAATACTGTCTGTGAGTTACAAATCATATTGCTGCTTGCTGGGGGGATGCATAGAATATATTTATTATTTTAGGGATTCAAACCGCAGATACTTGAAACACAGCTGAAGGATTTCAACCGAGGCCAATGTAACAGCAGATATATAATTAGCTAGGCCTAAGTGTCAGTTACGTGGGCAGGCTAAAAACTAAACTAAACAACACACCCATTCCTTAAATGGTATCTGCATGTATAAGGATTTCTCATGTTTCTTTCCACATGGGCAGAATGCAAAAGAAGACTCCACCATACCAGAGATGAGAAGGAGGCAGCGAGTTCCTTCCTTTCTCTGGCAAATAAAAACTAGGCAATACTAGGAGCGTAAATCAGGCATAGGCAAACTCGGCCCGCCAGATGTTTTGGGACCACAACTCCCATCATCCCTAGCTAACAGGACAAGTGGTCAAGGATTATGGGAATTGTAGTCTCAAAACATCTGGAGGGCCGAGTTTGCCTATGCCTGGCACAAAGGTTCAGCAATGAGGGGTTCTGGGAGTGAGGCCAAGCCTGAAGAAAACTATCTAGCTTTTAAAATATATATATATATTATTTAGGACTTTAAGTTTTATACATTTCAATAATTTTACAGTCATTTTAACATTTCAAAACTTGACTTCCTTCCCCCTCTTGCTGTGGTTCCTTAAATTTATTTTTAATATTTTCTGCATATCCAAATTAACTTATTTGTTCATTTATTCATCTACTTTAAATATATACTCTTATAAAACTGCAGGCTTTTACAATAATCCTACCAATGTTCTTATCTGTTTACAGTTTGTTTGTAAATATTCAATAAACCATTTCCCTTCCTTTATAAAAAGTTTCTTATCTTGATTTCCTATTTTTCCGGTAAGTTTTGCCATTTCTGCATATTCCATAAGTTTTTGTATCCGTTCTTTTTTTGCTGGGACTTCTTCTTTCCATTATTGGGCAGGTAACATTCTTGCCACTGTAGTCACATACATGAATAAATTTCTATACAGTTTGGGTAGTTATGTCCCTATAATTCCCAAAAGGAAAGCTTCTGGTTGTTGTTTTTTACAAACATTATTTTAAACATATTTTTCAATTCATTATATATCACTTCCCAGTAAGCTTTAACCTTACTACAAGACCACCACATATGGTAAAAAGAATCTTCTTTCTCTTTACATTTCCAACACTTGTTTTATTTAGATTTATACATTTTTGCCAATTTACTCAGTGTTAGGTACCATCAATATATCATTTTCATATAATTTTCTCTTAGACCCAAATATGCTGTAAATTTTATATAGTGGTACCTTGGTTCTCAAACTTAATCTGTTCTGGAAGTCCGTTCCAAAACCAAAGCATTCCAAAACCAAGGTGCACTTTCCCATAGAAAGTAATGCAAAATGGATTGATCCATTCCAGACTTTTAAAAAAAAAACCCAAAACAGCAATTTAACATGAATTTTACTATCTGATCCATAAAATGAAAGCAATAAACAATGTACTGCAGTCACACAATCAATCAATCAATCAGTAGCTGAACTGGGTTGCACACAGTCACACACACACAAAAAGAGCTCCAAAAACAAAAACTCAAAATAAATAGCAAAAACAGACAGACCTCAGCATAACACTCAAAACGGAAGTGTGGCACTCAAAATGGACGTGTGGTACTCAAAATGGAGCATGTTCAGCTTCCAAAAAGGGTTCGCAAACCGGAACACTTACTTCCGGGTTTGCAGTGTTTGAGTTCCAAGTTGTTTGAGTACCAAGGCATTTGTTTGAGAACCAAGGTGCCACTGTATCCATATTCCACAATCATTCCCACAGAAGAAAACTAGCCATGACCACTTGCACTGGCTTTAGGCTGTAGGCCACCACAGTCAAAATATAGCTTCTACATGCAGATTCCCTTGCTAAGAGGGAGACTTGTGAACCAAACTTTAGCCACACTGAAATCGGTAGCACCAGTGATCTCAAGGGATGGTTGCAGTGGATCAACCTTGCAAAGGATATCATTGACCAGGGATGAGACCCTTTCAAAAGTTAGCCAAGCTAACGTGGACGACTGGGAGTGGAGCTGTAGTACTGGCACTTCCAGTTAGCGGTGCGGGAGAAATTCAATTCAAATTGCATTTAAAGGGGAACTTACTGAACCTGCACTTTCTGAAACACAAAGGAGATCCACTTATTCCCCCCCCCCCAAAGGCAAATATTATTGATCATTAAAAGATTACTGCATTTCAGATGGCTGGACTAGATGACCCTCGTGGTCCCTTCCAACTCTACTATTCTATGGTTCTATTATGCCAACCCTTCAGCGGGCCCTTCCAGATGACCTGTTTATTGAGCATTTGCTTGTACAAACCCTACACAAAGTTTACACTGCGCCTTGTCTTTGCTGATTATTCGTTCTGATTTGTTTGTGGGGAGGGCATACATTCATTCATCCTGATTTTGTTTGTGTGGTATTTGCCGAACCCACACTTCTCAGTGTGTCTCCCAGCCACTGTGAAAAGTCCATTAAAAAACAAAAACAAGACAACAACAAGAATCCACCAACAGCATATGAATCAATATGGCTAACCTGATTCAAAAACACACACCCACTCCACTCACACACGAAAACAAAGTTCACCACAGCCAACCACAAACAAGCAACCGCACCCTAGGCCAACCCCAATTTCCCTCACCACCAAAGGAACACAAGCAAATAGCAAAGAGAACCTGCACAAACGACGCTGACACAAAAAACCCACACGTACATTAAGCAAAATAGAAATATTGCCTCCCGACCCCACTCCCTCCACCTCTCCCCCCCCCTTTTCTTCCTAATGTAACCCTAATGTCTCAACAAATGAAACTCACCTATGGAAAATGTAACTTGAAAAAAGAGACATTGCGCATACCTTTGTAAACCAAGAAAACTTTAATAAATGAAAAAAAGTCCATTAAAAATAAAAAGGGGATTTGTTGCAGTAGAGTGACACAGTGCTTTAATCCACTTTAACACCACAAATCTAAATTTCCCAGATGCACTTGAATATCTCCTGCAAAATATTGACAGTCTGGTGATGACCAGCATTAAGAATGGTCTTGGTATTCCACACCAAGGATCACACCAGCCCAGCATTTTGTGTACAACAGCAGCCAGATGCTTCTGGGAAGCAGACAAGGAAGGGCAGGATGAGATAGCTGTGGCCTGTTATTTGCTTCTGCCATTCTAAGGTACACTGCCTCTTAACATGGAAGGTACCATTGGGTTCCTCACTGCTAATAATCAGTTGGCCAACATCACCTGAATATTTCGAATCCACTTTTGAAAGACACTTGAATGTCCCAGATTCGGAACGTCCATTGCCTTGAGATCTTTTTGAACTGAAATGATTCTGAGAAGATCTTATTTCAAGAAATTGCAGGTCTGATTACTTGCAAAAACTATTTCTTATATGCTTAATTTGTCTCTTTATACTGGCGAATTACCATTCAGCTGGATGTAAGGCTGAGTCAGTCTGCTGCACGCTGAAAGCTGTAAGGCTAATTTTGATAATTATCAACTTCTCTGTTCTTTAGGCTTTGTTCAAATTACTTGAAAAATGTCCACTCTTGGACAAGCTTTGCCTGCATATGTCTTATTAACCCCATTTCAGCCAAGTTTTGGCTCACTTCATTGTCAATGTTCCTACCAAGGCAATTTATAGTACTTATGAAACGATAGGTTGTTAAGCATACAATAGACTTCTATTTCATTTGCGATTACTACAAGCCTGGCCAAAACCATTGTGGTTTGACACATCACAGATTAGTGGTACTGTATATGTATTGAGATGCTGAATGGCTTTGACAATAGTTCCATTTACTTAAGTGAACATTTTAAAATGCACAGAGGCCTCTAGGAGAGCATAACTGATATAGCTATAAAGAGACAGCCAAGATTCTATTAACCAGGTAATTCAATTTCAGGATCAAGAGCAAATGTGTAAGAAACAGAAACGGCCCTTCTCCAAAAAACCTCATCACTCTGCTTCTCATACAGAGATGGGAACCCTACAAGGTGGATTCCAAGTCTCTTGACTACCAGGCAAGAGAAGAAGAAGAAGAGAAGAGAAGAGTTTGTATTTGATATCCAGCTTTATCACTACCCGAAGGAGTCTCAAAGCAGCTAACATTCTCCTTTCCCCTCCTCCCCCACAACAAACACTCTGTGAGGTGAGTGGGGCTGAGAGACTTCAGAGAAGTGTGACTAGCCCAAGGTCACCCAACAGCTGCATGTGGAGAAGCAGGGAAGCGAATCCGGTTCCCCAGATTACGAGACTACCGCTCTTAACCACTACACCACACTGGCGAGGGATGGTCAGGGATTAATGGATGACCACCCCTTATCTGTCTATCATCTATCTATCTATCTAGCTAGCTAGCTAGCTATCCATCCATCCATCTATCTATCTAATCATGCTTCTTCCACCATCCCAGCAAAATTGTGTGTCCTGAGTTCCTCCATTGTCAAATCTGATTTTCCTTTAGATAATCAGAAACCTCTCAGTTTTAAAACACACCATTTTATATTTTTGAATCTATGAGATTTCTGAGTTGTTCAGCAGAACAGACAACTGATGAGACAGAATGGTGAAAGAAAGAAAAGAAGACAGAATGGTTTGGGTTTTGTTTTTGTTTTTTTAAAAATGAGTTTGTGTACACCATAAATTTAAAACATTGGTTTAGAGTCGTACTTTAGGCAGTTCCATCCATCATCCCCTTCCTTCCGAAAATAAAATAATTTAATAAGGCTTGCCATGAAAAGCATGTTTGTATACATTATTTGGTTGGAGAACTTCACTGCAAAATTCAGCAAAGTAAAGATTTCGAAGCGTGGCTGTGTTTCCATCTGCACATTGTTTCGAGAAGTGCAGACTAGGTAGATGTGCCGTTTAAGTAAATTGAATCAAATTTCTTCCCCATCCTTATTAAACGGCTTTAGGATTCAGAAGGCAAAACAGCATACAGATTATTTTTAGTCCCTTGAAATGAGAAGTTGGCTGTAAAACCACTGGTATTCTGCTCACTGAAGTCTGGTGTTTTGGCTTCCAGTCTGTTTCTCCCTGTATCCAACAGCAGGTCAACAGACTTCACCATGGCTGAGTATTCTGTCTGGAATTTTTCCTCGCAACAGTAAACCTCAGAGAGCAGGAATAGTCAGAAGGCCGATGCAGAATCCAAGTCCAAGGGGACACTGAAGGTCACCTAGGCTTCCTCTCTTCTTACCCCTCAGTTCATGCTTTCCCACAAACCTTTGTTTTTCCAAGCTGCCTGGCTTTTAACCGATTAACTAATTAAAATATCAGTGTACCACAAAGGAGAAGTACTATTTCTGAATACACTTGGTAATGGCTGATTGCAGGAACATCGTTTGTTTGTTTGTTTGTTTGTTTGTTTGTTTGTTTGTTTGTTTGAAAAAAAGCCCAATTGTCTGAATCAAAAGGAACCTGCTTTGTTGGATGGTCAAACTACGTTCACGGCTGCTTCTTCTTTTCAGCCGGAACTCGCCGGAACTCAGTTCTGGCACCTCTCAGATGGCCACCATCATAAGAGAACAAGGGAGGCATTCATGGTGGGTTTCTGGCACCTTTCGAGAAAAATAGCACAGCACATTATACAGAAATGCATGTAATAAAGCCATGACTTTTAAAAAACAAAAAGCAATTTCAAGGAGCTTCTATTTTGAAGGAAATAACATAGATAAAGATGGTAGTACGTGTGCGCACGCCTAGTTTTTCTGCTCAAAACCCTCCCATGCCACTTCCCAAGTCAAGAGGCATTAAAAATTGAGTCAAAAGTTGCAGCTATATTTACAACAATGGCCATGATCTAAAATCCTTTTTTTAAAAAAAATAATAGTTTAATGCACAAAGCAATTCAAAATGTGATTCTTTGTTCCTCCTCCCCCATCTTCTAAACCAGGACACCTGTGGCCCTTCAGATGTCGTTGGACTACAATTCCCATCATTCCTGACGACTGACCATCCTGTCTGGGGCTGATGATAACATCTGGAGAGCCCTGGGTTCCCCACCCTTGCTTTAAAAGGAAGCTCTCTTGTTATAATTGGACTTTGTCTCCTGATCTAAACAGCCTCCACTTAGCTCCTTAGCATTGTTTTTTCCCTCAGCCCCAAACGCCTTTTCCAAACCACAAAGCCAACATGCTCAGGGTGTCTTCCAGAACGAAGTCTGCCTCCGACTAGTCCGCTGTGTGCAGCATGCCACATCTGTCTTGGCACCCGTGTGAAAAACTTTCTCTTTTGGTTTAGTCTCGCAGTGTAACTTAAACAACCATGTCAGAACTTTTTTTCTTGTCCACCCCCTCCATGTCTTTGAAGGAGACGTTTCTTCAGGAAGCCTGAAGTCAAAGAAACACCCCAAGGTCAGCGCTGAAAAACCAATTCAGACATTAATACAAACAAACACTCTGTGGAAAAACAGACAGGAAGTCAGGAAAGCCCCTTTTGTGACTAGACTATCAGTTTCAGTAGCATCATTCTCAGGATTTGAAGCTCCTTCTTTTGCTAAGGGAAAAATATATAATCAAGGCAAGGCTTGATGCTCAGCAGTTTTCTAAAATCAGCATCCTCCCCTCCTTCCTGAAGTAAGCAAAGGATCCCCAAATGCAGGCTGCTTTCTCTGACTCAAAAATGCACAATACCAACACTCAGTGCTTTTTTTCTGGAGGTACACACACCCCTAAACATTTTGTGAATCTAAGTTTGGCCTCACTGAGGGGCAGTATTTCAATATGAGTAGGAAAATGAGAGTACCCTTAAACATATTTTTTTAAAGAAAAAAAGCACTACAAACACTTACAAGAGCAAGATGAAAAGAAATCAAGTGTTATAAGCTTTCCTGCTTTGTGGTATTTTGCTTAGTGTGGCGTATGGGTGGTTGCATAGGTGCAAATTCCCTCGGGCCCTGGGTGCCCAAGCACCCACAAAATTCCCCATGAAGGGGTCGGGGACCCCAAATTTCGGTGCCAGGGCCATGCACGCTGCATGGCACCCTTGGCCCCAGGCACCCATGGTCACGGGCCAAGCTGGCACTCCTGGGTGGGTGTTTTAAAACCTGGTCAGATGTGATCTCTCAGGCAGGTGTTGTATAATGTGGGAGAACGCAGCCTCCCAATGGGTAAAAATAAATTATTTAAAACAAAAGATTCCCAAAATGACACAGGCATTGTGCAACCGTCAGCATTAATTACCTCATGGATAATTCTACTACTGGGGCTTCTG